>NW_006159876.1:774243-784581 GCF_000334495.1 Tupaia belangeri chinensis | reverse complement strand
CCCTATAGCAAAAAAACCTCTCAAAAAAAGAAAAAAAAAACAGCGTCAAGACACTATTGGGGTATTACTTTCACTCTCTTGCTCATGGGAAAAAAAGTAAATAACTTTTTAAAGAGTATTTAATTTAATGTATTATAAAATCATAATAATAATTTGCACATAAAAAAGCAAATCACTTTTTAAAGACGATTTAATTTTTATTCATAATAATAAGTATGATAATTATTTTTAGAGATTTATACTGTAGAGCACGTGTGCTTGCTGGAGAGACAGAGAGACAGAAAGCGAGAAATCACTTCCCGGGGGGATGGCCACATTGCAATCCCTTCTCCTCCATTCTCTTCTTGGGATCTTGGGCATGCACGCACATGCACCTGGTGTGAGTTTTAAGCCACTGGGTCCGGGACTTGAACCTTGGTGGACTATGTGAGAGTCCAGCGACGTAACCATTACACCATCTTTTTCTTTGATTTTTAAATGATTTTTTATTAATTAATTAATTAATTTTTTGAGAGGTTTTTGCTATAGGGTGCGTGCGCTCACCAGAAAGACAGAGAGAGACAGAGAGACAGAAAGCAAATCACGCCCCAAGGGGGATGGCCACACCACAATCCCTTCTCCTCCATTCTCTTCTTGGGATCTTGGGCATGCACCCACACGCACCTGGCGTGAGTTTAAGCCACCGGGTCCAGGGCTCAGACCACGGTCGACTGCATGGGAGTCCAGCGACATAGCCATTACTCCAACTGCTGGTCCCTATAATTATATTCTTAAAATTTTCTATAATGCATGTGTGCTTACCAGAGAGAGACAGAAAGTGAGAAAGCAAGATGCCAGGTCCAGGACTCTAACTGCAGTTGGCCAAGTGAGAGTCCAATGCCTTAACCGCCAAGCCACCTTCTGACTCCCAAAATAAATATTTTTAAAAAACAGAACCATTAGGGGCTGGCAGGTGGTGTGGTGGTTAAGGCCCTGAACTCCCACATGGCTGACTGCAGTTCAAGTCCCAGACCTGGTGCCTTGCTTTCTCACTGTCCTTCTCTCTCTCTGTGGTTAAATGAAAAAAAGCAATAATAAATAAAATAATTCTTGAAAAAAAAAAAAAGAACCATTAAAAAAAGGAGTTTATGGATTAGTAGTTGGATTGAAGTTTAAGGCATTAGATCCCATATTCTATACTGGATCCCACTGTGCAGTTTGAGTCCCGGACCTGGTACCTTGAAAATCACACCAGGTGTGCATGTGTGTGTCCAAAATCCCGAGAGGAGATTGGAGAAGAAGGAATTGGAGAATAGCCATCTTCCCTGATAAGTGATTTCTTACTTTCTCTCTGGTGAGTGCACGCACCCTGTAGCAAAAACCAAAACAAACAAACAAACAAAAATTAAGTTTATGTAATGTTATTTAGAGTAGTAATATATTTGTAAGCATCTTTTTTTGTGGAGAGGTTTTTACTATAGGGTGCGTGTGCTCGCCAGAGAGACAGAGACAGAGAGATAGAAAGTGAGAAATCACCCTCCAGGGGGGATGGTCACGCTACAATCCCTTCTCCTCCATTCTCCTCTCGGGATCTTGGGCACGCACTCGCACACGCCTGGCATGAGTTTAACCCGCTGGGTCCAGGACTCCAACCATGGTTGACTACATGGGAGTTCAGCGACATAGCCATTACGCTAACTGCTGGTCCCCTTTGTAAGCATCTTAAATTGTATTGTTGCTGTTGCTATAGGGCTCATGCCTTTTCTGGAGAACGAGTGAGAGAAGGGAGATAGGGAAAGTGAGGACCCCCCCCCCACCTCATGGGAAGTAGCCACACAGAAATCCCTTCTCTTCTATCTCCTCTGGGGACTTTGAGCATGCACTCATGGGTCTGGGACTCAAACCACACAGTCGGCCACACGGGATCCAGACGCCTTACCCACCTGGCCACTGGCTGGCCCGTTTAGCATCTTAGATGCCCAACAGAAACGTGACACATCCAGGCTGATAGCTACGACGTTATGAGCTGTTATGGCAGAGAGTTTGCGAACACTGCACATCCATGATGTTAAGTGACAACCAAAAGGTATGCAGAACTCTTTCTGTGGTATGGCCCGAGTTTTTAGAAAAAGAATGATTTATTTAATTTTATTAATTATTATTATTTTGAATTTGATCAGAGAGAGACAGAGAAAGTAGGAAAATGAGAAAGCAGTCCGACAGGTGGGAGCTCGAACTGTGGTCAACCGTGTGGGAGTCCAGCGCTTTAACCGCCATGCCACCTGGCGGCCCCTCCATTTTAATTACATAGTGAGATGGGCTGAGGAGAAAGACTAGCTGGAAATTCACTGAAAATCTTAGTGCTACTGGTGTGATTTTATACACGCATTTGAGGGACCAGCAGTGGGCATGATGGCCATGTTGCTGGATTCCCATGTAGTCGACCGCAGTTCGAGTCCGAGACCCGATGGCTTAAACTCACGCGGGCGCATGTGTGCCCAAGATCCTGAGAAGATAATGGGGAAGGGATTGCGGTGCGGCCATCCTCCCTGGGGGATGATTTCTGGCTTTTTGTCTCTCTGTCTCTCTCTGTTTTTCTGGCAACTGCAGGAGCCCTACAGCAAAATCCTCTCCAAAATAATAATAAGTATTTGAAATGTTAAAATCTACCTTTGCAAACTTTCCCCTCCATTCCTCAATAAGCCTGGGTTGCTTTTTAACGAGAAACAGATGATGGGAAAAAACTGCACAAAATTGAAGTTACTTGTGAAAGCGCTTTGGAAATTGTATTGTGCTATTTTCTCGCGAGGCGCTGCCAGCCTTGCTCTGGGGCTTTGGAAGCACGGCTGGAGTCCCGCTTCCGTCCCTGCGTTTGGGGCAGGGAATCGGAATCGTTATCAGATCCGGCAGCGGGCGCCCGCACAGGGCTCCAGGCCGCCCCGCCCTGTGCCACCCCGGGGTTGTTTTTCTCCGCCTCCATCCTCTGCACCGCGACGCCCTTCTTTCTCTGGCCGGTCTGGTCTTGTCTCCTGGGTGAATCATGCCTTAGAGACGGAAAAAGCCTCAAGGCTGGGGCTGCCTCCCTTGAAGAGCGGGGCCAGCTTCCAGTGGGGTATGGACATGTGCGGGGCACGGCAGATTCCAGCCCAGGCGGCAGGCGTGGCCCTGAGGGGATGTGAAGTGACAGGTCAGACCCTGTGGGGAAGGCCCCCTCTCCAGGATCGCCCTCACCGCAGCCTCTAGGGCAGGCTCGCTCTCCTTGACATCCCGCCATTAGAGGCCTGCCCCTGCCAGGGAGGACGACTGAGAGGAGTGGACCCAGAAGGCCCTGTTAAGTGGTTAGCCATGCGGGCAGCAGCCATCCTGCTGGTAGGGCAGGCCCCCAGTCCCCACGCCCTGCTGCTGGAGGGTGTCTCTGGATGTCTCTGCGTGGGTCTCATCTGTGCACTCATACACCAAGCATGTGGCGGGTATGGTTCTTTCCCTCTTCAGCTCACTGGGCCACCAACGACCTTATGAGGCATTGTCGCACCACGGTACAGGTGAGGACTCGAGGCACAGTCAGTGCTGGGATGGGTCCAGGCAGTGTGGCCTGTGCTCTTGGTTTGTTTGTTTGCTATAGGGGCGTGCACTCACCAGGAAGAGAGAGAGAGGGAGAGAGAAAGACAAAGTGTGAGCTTGCTCCCTAGGGGTCATGGCCAGGCTGCAGGCCCTTCTCCTCCATTCTTCTCTAGGGATTCTGAGCACATGCACCTGCCCCGGGCAGTGAAACTGCCAGGTCCAGGGATGGAACTGTGCAGCCAGGCATATGGACTCTGTGCTGTGCTTTTTTTTTAAAGAGATATTTTTTGCTATAGGTATGGTCGCTGGAGAGACAGAGACAGAGACAAAGCAAGAAATAATCCCCCAGGGGGAATGGCCATGCTGCAATCTCTTCTCCATTCTCCTTTCAGGATTGTGGGCATCTACACACACATGCCTGCCATGAGTTTCCCTTCTCTGGATCCGGGACTCGAATTGTGGTTGGCCACATGGGAGCCCAGCGACGTAACCATTACACCATCTACTGATCCCATGGAGTCTGCTTTCAGTGGTCGAGTCCGGGAGCCACAGTGTGGGAAGAGATGACAACGGGAACTACCATGTACGAGGAACTCGGCCGCAGGCACGTGTCCTCACCCCAGCCTGTTTTTTCTTTCTTCTTTTGGAGAGGTTTTCGCTACAGGGCGCATGTGTTTGCCAGCCAGACAGAGAGAGACAGAGAGACAGAAAGTGAGAAATCACCTCCCAGGGGGGGTGGCCACACCGCAATCCCTTCTCTTCCATTCTCCTCTCAGGATCTTGGGCACGCACGCACACGCGCCCGGCGTGAGTTTAAGCCGCCGGGTCTGGGACTCGAACTGTGGTCGACTACGTGGGAGTCCAGTGACATAGCCATTACACCAACTGCTGGTCCCTGTTCTCACCCCATCCTAATGGCTGCCACATGCTAACAGCGACCTGGCAGGCGGCCCCGTGCACAGGCCCTGTGTTAGGGCTGGGCCTGTGGCAGGGCCACGGATAAGGGTCAGGATGCGTCCATAAGTAACTGTGACTCATGATAAGCTGCAGCTCGATGCGGCTGGAGGAGAGCTCGGCGGTCACTGGGTTAGACTCGTCTGACTGAGGACCGACTCCTCACTCTGTTCACTCCCGCAGGGTCCAGGGGAAGATGTGAGATATGAGAGCAGCGGCGCCCTTACTGAGGCCCGGCCCACCGAGCGAGGCACTGTTATTACCCCCATTCCACCGATCGGGCCACAGATGCGGAGACGGGAGGTGACTCGTCCAGCACCACACAGCTGGCAAGTGGTGGAGCTCAGTGCTCCCGAGAGGACCCCGGGCTCCGGTTCACGCAGGTCCACCGTGCTGTGGGCCGCCCCAGTCACCCCAGGCGGTTAGGAGGCTGGGGAAGGAGCTGCTGCAGTGGATGGGAGAGCCCTCTGGAGAGGGCAGCGCTGTACAGATCTGAGTTACTGTTGGAAAGAGCGAGGGTCTGGCCGCCAGGCGGCATGGTGACTCCCACATGACTGACCACGGTATGAATCCTGGACCTGGTTGGTGGCTCGCTTGCTCACTTTCTCTCTCTCTTTCTCTCTCACTTTGTCCCTCTCTGGTCAAATTCAAATAAATAAAATACATAAAGTTAAATAAAATAATTCTTTAAAAAAATAAGAGTGAGGGGAGTAGAAAGTGGTACTGAAGTCAAGGCAGAATAAAAAATCTGCAGGAGGACGTGACGGTTGTCGTGGGTTTGGGCCTGTGTTTCTGGGGTAGGAAGAGCGAATGCCCAGTTGGTGGGGTGGGGTGGGGTTCCCCCAGCCTTCTCCACCAGTAAAGGATGGCACCTTGGCCCAGGTGAAGCAACCGGGACCGAAGAAACCCCAGGGCACTGTAAGCCAGGATCCCAGCTGCAGAGAGCGGGCTGGGCCAGGGTGCTGAGAAAGGGAGCCACGGGAGGCCAGTAGCAGGGCTGCGGGGCCTGCCTGAGCTCGCCACCTGCTCCTCTTCCACACCCTAGGGCGAGGCCGTGGGCAAGCTGTTCAGTCGCTCTCTGCCTCGGTATCCTCACGTGCAGAACGGGAAAGATGATGATGCCATGCATGTCAGAGGCCCGTGTAAACCTCACGTGGTCTGGGAACTGTTTACTCCAAAGCTGGGCACGGATCAGCACTCGGGAGGAGCCGGTTATTGGTTTTTCTGTCATAACCTCAGGATACCGGACTCCAGGGAAGGATGGGGTCACAGCCAACGTAACGTCTGTTTCAGCCTCAGTTCCTGGCAAACCTACATCCAGCAGGCTGAACCGGTGTCGCTGAATGACAGACTAGATTCTCCCTCTCTTCCACCCTCGGTTTGTCTTTTCCAATCATTAGATCTGTTCTCCAGTAAAGGCAAGGCACGCGGGTGGCGGGGGAGGTAGAGGCAGTGGGGTGCCAGCGCTGTGAGACGGGACTGATAGGGACTGGGCCGCAGTGGTGTCCTGGTTTCCGGCTTCCTCCTGTAGCTGCCGGAACCCCTGACTCTTGCTCGTTAGCCTCCCTGGCCCCGTACACTGTGCACTGACTCTCCATTCTCGCTGGCAGGCAGTTCCTGGAGAGAAGACGCAGATGGGGGTCCTTGCTTCCTTGCCGAGCAGGTTAACGGCACAGCACAGGGATGGCTGCTGGGGGAGCCGGGGAGAGGGGAGACGGAAACCCACATGCGCTGAGGCACTCCCTCACAGCGCCGGTCTTGGCGAGGGAGCTTGCGTGTCACCATCGCAGCAGCCCTGCAAAGAAGGTATTTACTATCTCCACTGTACAGATTGGGTCACTTGCTCCGAGCCACCGCTGGCCCCAACATGCGAATCCAACCTGAATCCACTCAGCGCCAAGAGTCACCCTCTTCCTTTAGAGTGAGGGAGGGTTATAGGACTAAGATAAACGGACCGGTGCTTGACAAATGACTTCTCCTGCACTTTATGTCAAATCAGGGACACCTGACTCAGAGCTGCAAGGTTGGGCCAACCTGGCTGGAAAAAGAACGCCCCGTGGAAGGAAATCTGTTCACAGGCCCCACAAGCCCTAGGAAACAAAGTACAGGAAAGGCCTGCCCTGCCTCTTGACCAGGTGGACGGCTGCAGCCTGTCGTCACCAGCAAACCCATCTCCATCCGGATTTACCTCCTCGGAGTCATACTTTGCTGTCGTTCAGTTGATCAATGGCTTTCTGCCCAGGGAGAGGAGAATAGTTCAGAAGCACAAGAAACTATTTGTGAGCTCTGACCTTTGGGAAAGCGGCCTGTCCTGTTTACACATCCTCTCTCCAGATTTGCACAAGCTGACCACAGAGACGGCACCCTCCAAGCCTGGGTAAATAGAGGCCACCCAATAGTCTCCAGTCTGCCAGTGGCTACTGAGCCACCCAGGGAGCCCAGAACCCTGCACCTAGCAACTGTGATAAACGTGGAAGAATGCAGGCAGCCTAAGGCTCCTGACCTTAGGTCGCTGGAGCAGAGGTGCATTTTTTTGGGGAGGAGGCCGCGCCCTCTCTGGCTTGACTCTTAGGGCCAGTCATCCCGCCTAGAACTCCATTACACCCAGAGGGAAGGAGGGCAAGAGGAAGAAGGCTGTCTCTTACTCAACAGCACATGTCTGGATGAATCAGGTCTCCTTTGGAAAACAAAATGGGAAGAAGGGGTGTGTCCTTCTTCTCTTTTTTTTTTTCTTTTTTTTGGTGGGGGGAGAGATTTTCACTATAGGGCGCGTGCACTCGCCAGACAGACAGAGAGAGACATAGAGACAGAAAGCGAGAAATCACCCCCCAGGGGGGATGGTCACGCTGCAATCCCTTCTCCTCCATTCTCCTCTCGGGATTTTGGGCACGCACGCGCACGCGCCCGGTGTGAGTTTTAAGCCACCGGGTCCGGGACGCGAACCGCGGTCGACTACGTGGGAGTCCAGCGACATAGCCATTACGCTAACTGCTGGTTCCCCTTCTTTTTTAAAATAGATATTTGCTATAGGACACATGCGCTCACTGGAGAGACAGACAGAGACAGAAAGCGAGACATCACCTCCCAGGAGGAACAGCCAAGCTGTAATCCTTTCTTCTCTATTCTCCTCTTGGGATCTTGGGCACGCATGCACACGTGATGCTCCTGGCATTGCGTTTTAAGCCATTGGGTCCAGGGGCACTGGGAGATGCCACCCTTCTCCTAAAATGGGTCTTCTGGGTGAGCACAGTTGCCTCCCTGGGCCCTATGAGGGGCAGAGAGGGGTCCCGCACTCTCTATAGTAAAATGGAGTTGGCCCTTAGCCCCTGTCTTGTGCCCTTATCTGCCCCCATCCCAGAGCCTAGCTCTGCAAGTGAGGTGAGGCCTTCACTCCTAGGATCGGGATGCGGATTCAATCAAAGTAATTTATGTGAATGTCTTGAGCCCAGAATTGAGCGAATAAAAGTGCTTGCTCTTCCCTGTGGTAGATACTGCCCACTGAGGGAGGAGGGGAGGAAGTAGCTCTCACATGAGCTTGGGCTTCCTGGGACTGCCCCAGGCCCTTCACGTCCATGTCTACCGTCCTAGCCAAGATCCCCCCCTGACTGGCCTAGGCCTCTACTCTCACCTCCCGCAGCGTATGCTACACATCATTTTCTCTTTTTCTTTTTAGAGAGATTTTTGCTGTAGGGCATGTACTCGCCAGAGAGACAGAAAGTGAGAAATTGCCCCCCCGCCCCGGGGAGATGGCCAAGCTGCAATCCCTTCTCTTCCATTCTCCTCTTGGGAGTTTGGGCACGCACACACACGTCTGGTGTGAGTTTTAAGCCACTGGGTCCAGGACTCGAACCACAGTCAACTACATGGGAGTCTAGTGACATAACCATTATGCCATATGCTGGTCCCATAGCAATCTTTTTTAAAGTTTATTTAAAATGTTTATCTCTTCTGTGAAACACACACAGAGGGAGACAGAGACAGAGACACGCCAACAGTGCCTTCATGCTGCAATCCATCCCAGACTCCGTCAGCCAGGATCATGGGCCGTGTCCAGCATGTACAAGGAGACCAGGGACAGAACCCAGTACCTTCCCACATCGCCTCGGCATCATTGAGCCATGCATCGGTGCTGGGGCACAGGGGCTGGCCCAGAGTGATCTTTTTGAAAAACATAAATAATATCTTATCACTTTCCTGTTAAAATTCTCCAACATTCCCATCAGAGTAAAATTTAAACCCCTTGGGGCCGACGAGTGGCATGGTGGTTAAGGGTGCTAGAGTTCCATATGACTGATTCAAGTCCCGGACCTGGTGGCTTGCTTTCTCACTTTCTCTCTCTCTGTCTCTCTCTTCCATCTCTCTCTCACTTTGTCCCTCTCTGGTCAAATTAAAATCAATAAGTTAAAATAATTAAAAAAAAAAAACACCTTGCCACGGGCTATGAGTGCTAACATAATTGTGTTCTGCCGACTTCACCTCCCATCATCTCCCCATTGCCCACCTCTGGCAGCCATGCTGACTTTTCTGCTCCTGAGCTGACCGCACTGTCCTCTCCTCAGGGTTTACTTATTTATTTTTAAATTTGTCATTATTTTTCTTTAATTTGACCAGAAAGGGAGAGAGAGTGCGAAAGCGAACTGCAGATGGTCTGGGACTCGAACCATCTGCCATATGGGAGTCTAGAACCTTAACCACCATGCCACCTGCCAGCCTTCCTCAGGGCTTTTTTCCTAGCTAGTACCTCTGCTTACAACACCCTCTGTTCTTGTCACCTCTCCTGAAGGTCTTGTCTGACCACCCAACTAAGTTAGCTCCTCCCGCACCCCATCACTCTTCCGCTTACTTTATAGCAATGCTAACCTGACCAGCCCTGCCTATGCCTATCATCGTTGACTTGTTTATTGTCTGCTTCCCCCACAGCACGACCGCTGGAGAGAAGGGACCGGTCTGTGGCTCCGGTGCTAAGCCGAGCCTGGCACGTGGTAGAGCTCGGTACCATTGCATGAACGACCTTTCACATCCTCGCCTCGTGAGGTCTGCGCACACGGAGGCTGGGCCAGCTCTGGATCAGAGCTCTACCTTCTGACCTCCGAGCGCCCCTTCCCACGGTGGGAGCAGCTCCCCTTCGCTCCCCACTTTCCTCACACAACCCCCCTCTTCAGGGAGGGTAGAACTGACCTCCTGGCCTCCAATCCCTTCTGAGAGGTTGGTCGCTCGGCCCTTACGCCCCATATTTCGGGGGCTCGGAAACACCACCCTTTGGCTAATATAGACCCTCCCTGGGTCCCATCAGGGGTAGAGAGGAGTCCTGCGCTCTCTGTAGTAAAATGGGGTGTGCCCCCTAGCTCACGCCGCCCCTTTTCCTGGCAAGAGACCCACAGGGCCTTGTGGGGACGAGGTGAAGGGTCTGGCGTCAAGGGCACGGAGGACATCCAGGCCCGATTTGGGGAGAGGCCAACTGCGCGCAGCGGAACCTTTCTTCACGCCGGCCTCGCTTGCCCGCCGGTTGGTTTTGGGAGAGACACGCCTCTTAACCGTCCCTCCCGCGGCCGCCCTCCCCTTCCCGGCCCCGTCTGCGGAGGCTCGCTCTCCTCCCGCCCCAAGTTCCGGCGCCGCTCCTGCGGGAGGGCTTCGCATCACCCCGGGGCCCACGTGTGGGTCTCCGCCGCCATCAGCAGCGCCCGGCCTTCTGAACTCCGGTGGGCGAGGGCCTGTGGGTTTCCTCCCGCCAGGGCTGCGGAGGCGGAGGCGGAGGCAGGCTCGGTCCCTAGGCCGGGTGGGCCGGTCGGCAGAGACGCGCCCAGCATTCGCCTTCCGGGGCGCGCGCGGTCCTCTCGGGGCCTC
>NW_006159876.1:741001-774021 GCF_000334495.1 Tupaia belangeri chinensis | reverse complement strand
GCACAGTCAGCGGTGGCGACCAAACGGGTGCTGGAGTTGGCGGCGGCCATGGAGAGCCTGGCTGGCTATGTGTACAAGGCGGCCAGCGAGGGCAAAGTGCTGACTCTGGCCGCCTTGCTCCTCAACCGATCTGAGAGCGACATCCGCTATCTGCTGGGCTACGTGAGCCAGCAGGGAGGGCAGCGCTCCACGCCGCTCATCATCGCCGCCCGCAACGGGCACGCCAAGGTGGTGCGCTTGCTGCTGGAACATTACCGGGTGCAGACTCAGCAGACCGGCACCGTCCGCTTCGACGGGTAGGTACTCCGCAGCCGCCTTCCGCGTTGCGCACTCGCTCCGGTGCGGGCCTCGGCCGCACAGCCTCTCGTTCATGGAAGTACCCACTGCTCCCTTTTTGTACCTCCTGTCCTACTAATGCCGACTTCGTCTTGCAGGGCTCATCCAACGTCCCGCGTCCGGCCGCCCATTCCCATGGGCTTCTACCCTTGACTCCCTCCGTGGGTAGAGAGCCAAACCCACCTTGGCCTTGGGATCTAGGAAATACCCTTTCAGTAGGTGATCTGTGAGCAGGCTGTATGGAGGAGTGACTGCCTTTCCAGGGTTCACCTTCACCGGTAGTGGCGTAACAGACATAGCTGTTAACCAGTGCCGCACCTGTCACTGAAGACCTCTGGAGTTCCATGGCGGTCCAGTTTCCCCTCCTTGAGTGACTGGTGGACTGAGAAAGCCCTAATGGGTTGCCTGGAGCCTTCCTTTCCACATAAGCCCCTGGAATCAGGAGCAGCTGCAGCCTCTTGTGAGCCTGCAGGGACCAGACAGCCCAAGACAGGGTTCTGACTCCCACAT
Organism: Tupaia belangeri chinensis; assembly: GCF_000334495.1. Classification (NCBI taxonomy): domain Eukaryota; kingdom Metazoa; phylum Chordata; class Mammalia; order Scandentia; family Tupaiidae; genus Tupaia; species Tupaia belangeri. The sequence continues at coordinate 773,175 of NW_006159876.1, read as the reverse complement.
TGCTCAGGGCAGGTCAGGTGGGTGATAAAAGGGCCGGACCTAGGAGACGATGTTACCTGGGATGTTGTGGGGAAGCCTGGTCATCTTTTTAGGGGGAGAATTCAGAAATTCATATCGACACAATTAAAATTCACCTCGTGAGTTTAATAGTGAGTAGTTGAAACACACATGGAGTTGCCATGTCTGACGTTACCCTCTTTTCTGTGTGGGAGGGTTACAATTTGCTGTACAGATTACACCTGCAACGAGGGTCTGTCTCAGTGACTGCATTTGTTTTTGCTGACTTGTACCACTACATCGCTATCTAGGAGTTTTCTTTTCTTTTTTTTGAGAGGTTTTTGCCATAGGGCGCATGCACTCGCCAGCCAGACAGAGACAGAGAGACAGAAAGCGAGAAATTAGCCCCCCCCGGGGTGGGGGGGAGATGGCCACGCCGCAATCCCTTCTCCTCCATTCTCCTCTCGGGATCTTGGGCATTCACACGTGTTTGGTGTGAATTTTAAGCCACCGGGTCCGGGACTCGAACTGTAGTCGACTACGTGGGATTCCAGCGACATAGCCGTTACACTAACTGCTGGTCCCTAGGAGTTTTCTTTTGAAGTAAATGGGATTCAAACATAAAAATGAGTATTTTAGTTTTGGTGATTAAAACCCGATTGAAAAGCATTTCTTCTTTTTTTTAAGTTATTTTATTTAACTCTATTTATTTATTTATTTATTTTAATTTGACCAGAGGGGGAGGGAGGGAGGGAGAGAGAGAGAGAGAGAAAGTGAGAAAGCAAGCTGCCAGGTCCAGTACTTGAACTGCTTGTTGGCCCTGTGGGAGTCCAGCACCTTTAACCACCATGTCACCTGCGGGCGCTGAGAAGCATTTCTTTAAGATAACCAAGGAAGTGTTCAGTTTTGGTTGATGCTTTTTTAGGTTTAAATAATTAAGCTTTTTGTTCTGTTTTAGATGAGAGGAGAATGTTTTAGACCTTTAATTTTAATGAAATGCTGGCCCCGGAATAGTGACTTATCTCTGTTACCATCTCTATAGACAGTAAGGGCTCCTTACTGGCTCTGTCCTCTCTGTAAGTCACTGCGCTCCTCAGCCTTTCTACACCCCGGGGGAGGGGTGAGTGACCCCTAACCCTCCAGCCCTGCTCCAGCTTTGTAGGCACATGCATCCATGAGTGAGGCTGCGCTGCTGCTGCTGCGGTGCTGCTGCTGTGTGGTTGGGGAGAATGGAGGGGCAGAAATCCATTTCCCAAAGAATTTAGAAAGACTTTGCTAAGTAATGCCGTCTTCCTGGACTATCAAAAAACATTTTGAGGAGGCAATGAGGAGAACCTGAAGTGACTAGAAATGTAGCACTGAGCCTCAACAACTGCTTACCTTGCCCACTATTCTACACTGGCTGGTGAAATGAAGGGGTTTGGTACGCAAATGTTTATTGAACACCTACTGTATGCCGGGCCCTATGGTACGGATCAGGTGTGCAGGGGTGAACAACATACCGTTTCTAGTGGTGGCTGAGTCTAGGAGGAGAGTGAAAATAGATACATGAATTAATAGTTGCAGATGCCACTTCACTGTAGGATTATAGAAATCTTTTTTATTTTTGAGATATTTTTGTTGTAGGGTGTGTACACTCTCTGGAAAGACAGACAGCGAGAAATCGTTTCCCAGGGGGATGGCCAACCCTTTCTTCTCCACTCTCCTCTTGGGACTTTTGGGCATGCATGCACATGTACCTAGCACGAGATTAAGCCGACAGATTTGGGACTCGAACTGCGGTAGACTATGTAGGAGTCCCATGATGTAACCATTACACCATCTGCTGGTTCCAGATAATAGAAATCTTTTGGACTACCCCAGGGATCACAGAAGAGGACTTCAGCTTTGCTTTGGGGAATCAGGAAAGGCTTCACCGAGGAGGCGATGTTTGAATGGAATGTTAAAGGACAGTGGGGTGTGCAGAAGGCCTGTGGCACGGTGCACTGGCAGTGACAAGTGCTTCAGAGCCATCGCAAATGGGGTTCCACCAAGGGCAGTTAAGAGCTTGTGGGAGGGGTGATCAGATTTGGAATATACTTGTGCAGTATAAAACAGCAACGGTAAGACTGGTTTGGGGACCAGCACGTGGCATTGTGGCTGGGGAGCTGCCCTCCCACATGGCTGACCATGGTTTGAGTCCTGGACATGGCGGCTTGCTTTCTCACTTTCTCTCTTTGTCTCTCTCTCTCTGGTGAGCACATGTGCCCTGTAACAAATCAAAAATAATAACTGTAAGTAAAATAAAATAAATAATTAAAAATAGTTTTTAAAAGAAGGACTGGTATGACTGCAGTGCAAGTGTTCCTACCATGTGCAATTTTGTCTGAGCCTCCTTCAGTCTACGTATCTTTTTATGGGTTATTAGAATTATGAATTTATTAGCTGCTATATAAACGTGGTTTAGTGTATATTTGTTAAATGCCTCCAGTGGACCTAACCCTGTGCCACATTCTGTGGAGGACATGGAGGAAATTTCAGGTTCCTGCGTTTAGGAGTTGCTAGTTGACTGATGAAAGAGAAGAAGTGAAGTTCAAGGTCACATTTCTGTTCACTTACATCATTCTGAGATTATTTTGAAGTTTATCTCAGTCATCTTTGGCATTTTTTTTCTTTTTTTGGAGAGGTTTTTGCTATAGGGCGCATGCACTTGCCAGATAGAGAGAGAGAGACAGAGAGACAGAAAGCGAGAAATCACCCCCCAGGGAGACGGCCATGCCACAATCCCTTCTCCTCCATTCTCCTCTCAGGATCTTGGGCATGCACACACACGTGCCCGGTGTGAGTTTAAGCCACCGGGTCCGGGACTCGAACTGTGGTCAACTACGTGGGAGTCCAGCGACATAGCCATTACGCTAACTGCTGGTCCCTTCTTTGGCATTTTTGAACCAGCAAAAGTGTTATTTGCAAATGTGATGATTTTACTTACTCATTTTAGACATTGTGAAAGTGTTATAGCTCAAGTGGTGTTAATCTGAAGCTCACTCACCTGTGGGTCTGGCTTTCGAGACGTATTTAGCCAGCCCTCGTCCTTGGAGTCCACAGGCACGTGGGGACTAGAGGTTCTTTATGTGTTCTGAAATAGATTATTGTTTCTAATTTTTAGTCACTAGCCCACCATCTTCACAATTCTTGGCTAGATTTTTCATGATTTATCCTGCTATTTACATGTATACTTATGTATATATGTTAATTTTTGCTATAAGGGTGTGTGCGCTCACCTGGGAGAGGCAGAAACAGAGGGAAGGAAAGCATCCCCCGGGAGGGATGGCCACACAGCAATCTCTTCTCATTCTCCCCTTGGGATTTTGGGCACACACACACACACACACACACACACACACACACATGTCCAGTGTGTTTTCAAGCTGCTGGATCTAGGACTTGAACCATCAGCTATGTGGGATCCACCTTCCTTAACCATCATGCTACTGCCCGACTCCTTAGTAGTTTTCTTTATGGGGGGCCTGGCAGGTGGCATGATAAGGGGCACTACACTCCCATGTGGCTGACTGTGGTTTGAGTCCTGGATCTGGCGGCTTGCTTTCTTTCTCTCTTTCTGGCCAAATTAAAATGAATAAACAAAGTTAAATAGAATAATTCTTGAAAAAAAAAAGCTTTCTTTATGATGTCTTATTTTCTTTTTTTTTTGAGAGGTTTTTGCTATAGGGCGCGTGCGCTTGCCAGACAGACAGAGAGAGACATAGAGACAGAAAGCGAGAAATCACCCCCCAGGGGGGATGGTCACGCCGCAATCCCTTCTCCTCCATTCTCTTCTTGGGATCTTGGGCACGCATGCACACACGCCCGGCGTGAGTTTTAAGCCACCGGGTCCGGGACGCGAACCGCAGTCTACTATGTGGGAGTCCAGCGACAAAGCCATTAGGCTAACTGCTGATTCCCTTCTTGGTATTTTTTTAAAGAATTATTTTATTTAACTTTATTTATTATTATTTTCCAGTTTCAATCAGAAAGAGACAGAGAGAGAGAGAGAGAAAGTGAGAAAACAAGCCACCGGGTCTGGGACTTGACTCACGGTCATTCATGTGGGAGCCCAGCGCCTTTAACCCCTACACCGCCTGCTGGCCCTGGTATTTGGCTTTAGAGTATCTCACTTCCTTGTCTTCAGCCAGTGCAGTAGTTCATATCTGTGTCTCATGGGCTTGGTGTGCTACATTATATGTATGTGTGTGTGTCAGACTAATAAATATTCATTTTTAAAGAATTATTTATTTAATTTTATCTATATATTATTCTTCAATTTGACCAGAGAGAGAGAAAGCAAGCTGCCAGGTCGAAGACTTGAACTGTAGTCAGCCATGTGGAAGTCCAGTGCCTTAACCGCCACGCCTCCTGTTGGCCCTAACAATTACTTTTTAAAAACTGTGTTCCACCTAAAACTTTAGGAAACTAAAGTGAATTTCTGGTAGGTGGAAGGGTTCACCCATCTCGATCAAGCCGCATCTTGATAATTGAGTCTTCGTCCACATTTTTAGGAGAACATTTGCGATTGTCCTATTTATGGCCTAACCCGTGAGCACTGAAATTGACCTACATGCGTGGGCAAGAAACGTCCCTGGAAGGGAGTGAAAGAAGAGCCTTTGGTTGTAGAGTGGGAGGAAGTTAAGAATGTTATAGAGATGGGACAGAACAAAGGGGAGGTGTCATGTGCCCAGAGAATATTGTGCCTGTGGAGTTCTGAGGGCCAGGCTGCTCTGTGCCAGTTTGTGGAACCGCCTGTCCTTGGAGAGTTTGCTGTCATGGATGGGAGCACCAGCACCTCTGCGAGTTTTGCAGCTCTTTCTTGAGTGCTCAAACCTTTAAGTCAGTGCTAGTACTGATACTTCTAGTAAGCATCCAGGTGGAGGAAAGGCAAGAGGGCGTGCCATCGTCCAGCTACATTTAAAAGTCCTCGGTGCTGGGCTCCCACATGGTGGATCGTGGTTTGAGTCCTGGACCCAACAGCTTAACACTCATGCTGGGTGCGTGTCTGTGCTTGCCTAAGATCCTGAGAGGAGACTGGAGGAGAAAGAATTGCAGTGTGGCCATCCCCCCAGAAGGTGATTTCTTGCTTTCTGTCTCTGTCTCTCTGGTGAGCTCATATGGCCTACAGCTAAAATCTCTCTTAAAAGAAAAGAAGAATGTCTTTGGCAGCATGTATTTCCAGGAACCACATTTGATCTAATAATAAATGATGTTAAGGACTTTCGTTAAAATTAAAATAAAGTGCTGATCATTTATGTTTTGTGTGTTTTTATTTCAAATATTTAACCAGGCATTTCTGTTTCAATTGAAGCAGGAAATAGATGAGCTTAGCCTTGTCATCATAAATGTTATCTCTTATTGTGAGAAGTTTTTAATCATCTCATGCATACTTGTTGTTTGAAAAGGTGACTATCAGATTATGATTTTTTTAAAAATCGTGGGAACCAGCAGTTAGCGTAATGGCTATGTCGCTGGATTCCCACGTAGTCGACCGCGGTTCACGTCCTGGACCGGGTGGCTTAAAACTCACGCCGGGCGCGTGTGCGTGCGTGCCCAAGATCCCGAGAGGGGAATGGAGGAGAAGGGATTGCGGCGTGACCATCCCCCCGGGGGGTGATTTCTCACTTTCTGTCTCTAATGTCTCTCTCTGTCTGTCTGGCAAGCGCACGCGCCCTATAGTGAAAATCTCTCCAAAAATAAATAAATAAAAATAAATAAATAAATAAAAAATCGTTACTTAATTTTATTTATTATTATTTAATTTGTTATAGAGCATGCATATTCATCAGAGAGAGACAGAGAGCAGGAGAGAGAGAGGGAAAGTGAGAAAGCAAGCCACCAGGTCTGGGACTCGAACTGTGGTTGGCCATGTGGGAGTCCAGCACCTTAACCACCATGCCACCTGCTGGCTCCCAACTTGTAATGATTTTTAAGATGAAATACATATTAAGAGAATTTGCATTGCTATTTTATATTGAGTTTACAGTGTTTCTATAGGAATTTAGCACATGTTGCATTTTATTATTTTCTATTAAATAACATTTGGTATTTTGAGACAGTATAATCTTATAATTTTATCTAGATTATATAGACAGAAGACTGTCATAAATGTTAAGATTATTCTCTTTAATCTGTTTAATATTTTGGTTTAGTTGTAGAAATTCTAAATTTATCAGTGTTCATGTTTCTGAAGGACTAGTCTTTTTTGGGGGGAGAGGTTTTAGCTATAGGGTGCATGTGCTCGCCAGAAAGACAGAGACAGAGAGACAGAGAGCAAGAAATCACCCCCCACGGGGGATGGCCACGCCGCAATCCCCTCTCCTCCATTCTCCTCTCTGGATCTTGGGCACACATGCACACGTGCCCGGCATGAGTTTAAGCCACTGGGTCCGGAACTCAAACCGTGGTCGACTACATGGGAGTCCAGAGATGTAGCCATTATGCCAACTGCTGGTCCCAAGGACTTGTCATTTTAGAAAACATTTTGTGATTATTTTTTGTCATAAAATCTCTCAAAAACTTTGTCTATTGGGACCAGCAGATGGCATAATGGCTACATCTCTGGACTCCCATGTAGTCGACCACGGTTTGAGTTCCGGACCCAGTGGCTTAAACTCATGCCGGGCACGTGTGCATGTGTGCCCAAGATCCAGAGAGGAGAATGGAGGAGAGGGGATTGCGGCGTGGCCATCCCCCGTGGGGGGTGATTTCTCGCTTTCTGTCTCTCTGTCTTTCTCTGTCTTTTTGGCGATTGCATGTGCCCTATAGCAAAAACCTCTCCAAAAAAAACACCAAAACCACAAAACAAAAAAACAAACAAACAAAAAATCCTTTGTCTTCTAAAAAAATTATTTATTTAATTTTATTTATTATTATTATGATTATTTTTTAATTTGACCAGGGGCTGGAGCAGTGAGAAAACAGCCTCCAGGTTTGGGACTTGAACTGCAGTTGGCCATGTGGGAGTCCAGTGCCCTTAACCATTGTGCCACCTGTTTGCCCCGATTGTCTTTTTTTTTTTGAGAGAGAGATTTTTTTGGGGGGTGGGGTGGGGTATAGGGCATATGTGCTTGCCAGAGATGCAGAGACAAAGTGAGAAATCACCCACCGGGGGGATGTTGATCATCTTTAATAAAAACAGGTAATTGGAACTTTTTTCAAGGCTCCTGTCACATTACTGTTAGCTGAGTGCAAAAAATAGGAATTATTAGACTGTATTAGGAAAAATATTAACTTAACCAAGTAGTTTTCATTATAAAAAACTAAGTGAAGTATACACTTGTAATTTAATTTTTACCTTTACTTCATAGATTCTGTGACCTTTGAAGTCAGAAAAATATTTTAATCACTTTTTGTCTCTCCTTTTTTTTATTTCCATCTTTAAAGATGAGGGTGTTTGTCGGGTTAAAAATGTTTGTGAGTGCCCCCCCCCCTTTTTTTTACAGGTCTTTTTCTTTTTGTCATAGGGTGCATGTGTTCTCTGGAGAGAAACAGAGAGAAAGTGAGAAATAACCCCCCAGGGGGATGGCCAGGCTGCAGTTTATTCTCCATTTTTCTCTCAGGATTTTGGGCATGCATACACACACCCCGGCTTGATTTTCAAGCTGCTGGGTCCAGGACAGACTGGTCGGCCATATGGGAGTCCAGCACTTTAATCTCCAGCCATCCGCTGGCGCCTATTTTAAGGCAACGTTTCTTGAATCTTACATAGTTTAGACTCCTGTTCCTGGCATATAATAATTTTATATTTTAAAAACCAATACACGGGGGACTAGCAGTTTGCTTAATGGGTATGTCACTGGACTCTCATGTAGCCGATGCGGTTCGAGTCCCGGACCCAGTGGCTTAAACTCACGCTGGGTGCGTGTGCATGTGTGCCCAAGATCCCAAGAGGAGAATGGAGGAGAAGGGATTGTAGTGTGGCCGTACACTATTGTGATTTCTCTCTTTCTGTCTCTCTCTCTGTGTCCTGGCGAGCACATATGCCCTATAGCAAAAACCTCTCAAAAAAAAAAAAAAAAATCACCAATGCACGGGGCCCTCAGGTGGTGTGTTGATTAAGGGCACTGGACCCCCACATAGCCAACTGTGGTTCAAATCCTAGACCTGGTGGCTTGCTTTCTCCCTTTCTCTTTCTCTGTTCCATCTGGTCAAATTAAAATAAATAAATAAAATAATTCTTAAAAACAAAACCAATTCAATAAAACATTGTAACTACATATTAACTATGTCAATTGTTTGATAGGTGAATCAACTTGAGAAACAACTCTTTAAATTGAAACAAATGTTTGAACAATGACACTGTGTTTCCTTACATTTGATGCATTGTATGTTGTTCAAAATACTTTGTGGTTTGGGTTCCCGCAGATGGTATAGTGGTTATGTGACTAGACTCCCACGTTTGACTACGGTTCGAGTCCTGGACTCGATAGCTTGGAACTCACGCTATATATGCACGTTCCTAAGATCCTAGAAGGAAAATGAGAGAGAAGAGATTTCAATGTGGCCATCTCCCCTCCGAGTGATTTCTCACTTTCCGTCTTACTGTCTCTGTCTCTCTCCTCAGCAAGCGCATGTTGCCCTAAGGTAAAAACCTCTACCAAAAAAAAAAGTACTTTATATTTTCAATTTCATGTGTATCTTCTAGTTACATATTTGGAAAATAGGTATTATAACAGTGTTTATCTATTAGGTTTATGAGAAGAGGTTATTGTGAGGATTAGATGAGATTTATTGCACAATAAACAGTTAATACAGTATTTGGCACATCAAAAGTATCTGTTGTAAGCTATTTATATATTTAAACTTTTTCATTAAGTCATTTGTGCCTCTTTTTAAAAAATTACTTATTTTATGGAGCCAGCAGATGGCATGATGGTTGTGTCACTGGACTCCCACATAATCGACATGTTCAAGTTCTAGACCTGGTGATTTGAAACTCACATCTTGTGCATGTGCGTGAGTACCCAAAATCCCGAGAGGAGAATGGAGGAGAAGGGATTGCAGTGTGGGCATCCCCTCTGGAGGGTGATTTTTCACTTTCTGTCTCTCTGTCTCTCCAGAGAGCATGTGCCCTATAGCAAAAATGTCTCTTAAAAAATTAATTAAATGTACTATTATTATTTTTAAAGTTTGCTATAGGGCATGTGTACTCACCAGAGACAGAGAGAGAGGGAAAGTGAGAAAGCAGGCCACCAGGTCCAGGACTCGAACCACGGTTGGCCATGTGGGCATCCAGCCTCGTAATCACCACGCTGCCTCCGACCCAAGCCTCAGTTTGTTTTTAGTTAGGGTGTAGTCTGGTAGAGCATGAGAGTGCATGCACTTTGGAGTGAGTGGGGGAGGCCTACGAGGCTCCCGCACCCCACAGGGTGTGGTCACGCTGCGATTCCCTTCCTCCTGTCTTCCAGCCCAGTGGATTTGGGGTGCGGGTGCTCTTGCCCAGGGTGTTTGAGGGTGACCTGGTTGGGGTTTGAACTATAGCTCTCATGTGGGATCTGGCTTCTCCTGGGCAGCACGTTACCACTGTGTCATGGAGCCGGCCCGTGATGAATGTTTAATGTGTTTATGCCCACATGGTCACCTTTTAGGTCAACATGTAGATCATTTCTATCATTCTAAAAGTTCCCCGTGTCCCTTTTCAGTCACTTCCTCTGCTTACCCATCCCAGAAGAAATGATTATTCTGATTTATATCACCATAGCTTAGCTTTGCTTGTGCTTCAATTTCCTATAAAAAGAATCATACAATATACTGTTTTGTGTCTGGCTTTTTTCACTTACTATATCTGAGATTTATCATGTAGTTACATGTGTTACTAGTTTCTTTTTTCCCATCAGTTTCAAATGAATTAAGCCAGTTCATCCATTTTTAGTTAGTAGATATTTTGCTTGTTTCCAGAGTGTACCAGTGTGAGTGCAGCTGCCGTGAGCATTCTTGTGCCTGTCTTGGTGGACATTTGCACTCGTTGCTCTTTGGCATATATTAAGGAGTGGAATTGCTGAGCCATAGGGTATGTTTGTAGGTATTACCAACCAGTTTCCCCAAAGTGGCTGAGCCAAGTTACATTCCTTCAGCATTCCCACCAGCAGTGGGAGTTTCAGCTGCTCCATGCCTGGTGTAGACTGAGCATTGTCCTGTCCGTCTTGTTCATTTTAGCTGTTCTGGTGGGTGTACTGGTAGCTACTGGTTTTAATTTGCATTTCCCTGGTGAGTAATTATCTTGAGCATCTTTTTTTATATGTTTATTGATCATACTGATGTCTTTTGTACAGGTTCCTTGTCCACTCTTTTAACCCCTTCTTAACCTGGGGGGTCATTTGCCTTTTTGTATTGATTTGTCAAATATATCTGCTGAGAATGTCTTTTCCCTGTGGGAGAATTCCTTAGTCATTTTCTTTACAATGTCTTTGAATAAATAGATGTTCACCGAAGAGACAGAGACAGAAAGCGAGAAATCACGCCCCAGGAGGATGGCCCTGCAGTCCGTTCTCCGTTTACCCCTTGGGATTTTGGGAATGCATGCATATGTGCCTGGTGTGAGTTTGAAGCTACTGGGTCCCGAGACTCAAACCACAGTTGACCTGACCACATGGGAGTTCAACGTCCCAACCACCATACCATCTGCTGACCCCAGACTTTCCACCTACATTTCACTGGAGCCTTTGTCTTAAAGCAAGTGATTCTTTTCAAAACAAAACAAAAAAACACCCACATTTATTTACTTATTTATCTGTTGATCCATTGTGATTTTCAAGCTTTCAGGTTTGAGACTCAAACTGTGGTCATCTGTGTGGGAATCCAGCGCCTTAACCACCTGCTGGTCCCAGCAAGTGACTCTTAATTTGTCAATCTATTTTTCAAGCTGTTTTGTTCCATTGATGGGTTATTCTGTCCTCGTGCCAGTGACATACTTAATTACTGTAGCTTGATTTTTTATCTTGAGCCTTTATTCATTTGTAATAGAGCATATGTGCACAGATGCGAGAGTAAGAGACAGGTAAAGGGAGCGAGGGGATCATCCTCCCCGGGACTGGTCACACCGGGACCACTCCCTCAGTCCTCCAGCCTGTTGGAGCTTCAGCACTTGCACATGTGCCCATTGACTGGGTCAGGAATTTGAACCATGGTCGCCAGGTGGCATTCTTCTCTTCAGCAGTACATTACTGCTGTGCCATGGAGCTGGTTCCCAGCTTACTTTCCTTCAAGGGTATCTTGTCTGTTTGCATTTTCCATATACTTTTTACAATTGACTTGTCAGTTTCAACACACATGTGCACATACCATACATACACTCATCACACAGCCTGCTAGGATTCTGATTTGTATTGCATTGAATCTACATATCATTTTGGGGAGAATTGGCATTTTACTTTATTTTATTTTATTTTTACTTTATTTATTTATTTTTTGGGGAGATTTTTGCTATAGGGCACGTGCACTCGCCAGACAGACAGACAGACAGAGAGACAGAAAGCGAGAAATCACACCCCCCCAGGGGAGTTGGCCACGCCGCAGTCCCTTCTCTTCCATTCTCCTTCTTGGGATCTTGGGGACGCATACAAACGCACCCGGCATGAGTTTTAAGCCACCGGGTCCGGGACTCGAACCGTGGTTGACTATGTGGGAGTCCAGCGACATAGCCATTACACTAACTGCTGGTCCCGAGAATTGGCATTTTAGCACTAGTGAGTCTTCTAACCCATGAGCATGGAATATTTCTTCATTATTTATCTTAGAAATATGTAATAATGTAAAAGTTTTGCATGGTTTACAATTAGATTTATTATTAGATACTGATTTTTTTTCAAAATATTTATTTAATTTTATTTATCCATTCACTTATTTATTTATTTATTTTTAAAATTTGACCAGAGAGAGAGAGACAGAGAAAGAGAGAGGGATAGTGAGAAAGCAAGCCACCAGGTCAGGGACTTGAACCGTGCCCAGCCATGTGAGAATGTCTAGCGCCCTAACCACCACGCCACCTTCTGGTCCCAGATACTGATATTTTTTGATGCTGTTGCAATTGAGCATTTTTCTGACAATGAAAAACATTTTTTAGGTGAGTTTGCATATATAATTGAGATAAAAGTTTAAGTGAATTAAACTGAATGTTTGCAAAATGTGGTGATTAGGGTGCTGGATTCCCACATGGTCGAGCATGGTTCAAGTCTCAGCTATTAATAGCTTGAAAACTCACCCTGGGTGCATGTTCGTGTAGTGCCCAAAATCCTGAGTGGAGAATGGAAGGAAAAAAGATTTCTATATGGCCATTTCCCCTGGAGGTGATTTCTCACTTTTCCTTTCTATGTCTCTCTCGGGTGAGTGTACATGCCCTGTGGCAAACACCCCCCCCCCCAAAATTAAAATATCACGGATATAGTCTTCTATTTATTTAGATTTATGTCTTTTTTTTTTTTTTCTCCAAAGCTTATTTATTTATTTCACGAGTGGGAGAGACAGAGATACAGCACCTCCGACAGTGACAGAGTGTTGACCGTGTAGCCCACCCTGGCCTCAGCCAGTGCAGGTCATGGGTACAGGCATGCCTGGAGTACTCAGGCATGTCTCTAGGCGTGAACTGGCAACTCTTCCACGTGGTCTGCCTCGCAGGGTATCACGTTCCACTGTTGCAGCACTGTTGTGTCCCCCCCCCCTTTTTTTAAACAAGAGTTTAGTGATATAGCTCCATGCATTTGTTAATGTTTATTTCTATTTATCAAGAGAGGAGGGGGAGGAGGGAGGGAGGGGGGAAGGGAGGGAGGTATCCTTGACGAGGTCTCACCATACTGCAGCCTGAGAGAGAGAGAGAGGGAGGGAGGGAGGGAGGTATCCTTGACGAGGTCTCACCATACTGTAGCCCGCCCTCCCAGGCTTTCAGCCTGCAGGATCATGTATGTTCCTGGCATGCCCAGGTTGCGTAGGATCTGAATTCAGAGTCTTCCCATGTCGCACCAGCATTGTGTAGCTGTGCCCTACTACCCGTGCTGTTGTCAGCCCCCGTGGGAATGGACATCCCCCAATCCCTTGTCTTCCATCTCCTCTTGGGATTTCAGGCACTCATGTACACATACCTGACATGATTTTCAAGCTACTGGATTTGGAACTTGAACTGTGGTCGGCAATGTGGGAATCCAGTGCCTTAACCACCATGCCATCTGTTGGCCCCAAGTCACCTGTTCTTATCTTCCCCCAAACTCATATTTTGTTAATGTCCTGGAGAGTGAGGTCTAGGTCCATGCAGAGGAAATACATCCTTCCAGCTTAGGTTAGGGCTCGTGGCCTGCATTTTCTAACTGTTTGTTTCGTGTGTAGGTATGTCATTGATGGTGCCACTGCTCTCTGGTGTGCAGCAGGCGCAGGACATTTTGAAGTGGTTAAGCTTCTGGTCAGCCATGGAGCCAACGTGAACCATACCACAGTGACTAACTCCACCCCCCTGCGGGCAGCATGCTTCGATGGCAGACTAGACATCGTGAAATACTTGGTTGAAAATAATGCCAACATCAGCATTGCCAACAAGTACGACAACACCTGCCTGATGATCGCAGCGTATAAGGGACACACTGACGTGGTCAGGTACCTCTTGGAGCAGCGTGCTGATCCCAATGCTAAAGCGCACTGTGGCGCCACGGCTTTGCACTTTGCGGCTGAAGCTGGGCACATAGACATCGTGAAAGAGCTGATAAAATGGCGCGCTGCTATTGTAGTGAATGGCCATGGGATGACGCCATTGAAAGTAGCTGCCGAAAGCTGTAAAGCCGATGTCGTTGAGCTGTTACTCTCTCACGCTGATTGTGACCGAAGAAGTCGGATTGAAGCTCTAGAACTCTTGGGCGCCTCCTTTGCAAATGACCGTGAGAACTATGACATCATGAAGACGTACCACTATTTATATTTAGCCATGCTGGAGAGGTTTCAAGATGGCGATAACGTTCTTGAAAAAGAGGTTCTGCCCCCTATTCATGCTTACGGGAATAGAACTGAATGTAGAAATCCTCAGGAACTGGAGTCCATTCGGCAAGACAGAGATGCTCTTCACATGGAAGGCCTTATTGTTCGCGAGCGGATTTTAGGTGCTGACAATATCGATGTTTCCCACCCCATCATTTATAGGGGGGCTGTTTATGCGGATAACATGGAATTCGAACAGTGTATCAAGCTGTGGCTTCACGCCCTGCACCTCAGGCAGAAAGGGAACAGGAACACCCACAAGGATCTGCTTCGATTTGCTCAAGTTTTCTCACAGATGATACATTTGAATGAGACCGTGAAGGCACCGGACATAGAGTGCGTTTTGAGGTGCAGCGTTTTGGAAATAGAACAGAGTATGAACAGAGTGAAAAATATCCCAGATGCTGACGTCCACAGTGCCATGGATAACTACGAATGTAATCTCTATACCTTTCTGTATTTAGTGTGCATCTCCACCAAAACACAGTGCAGCGAAGAAGACCAGTGCAGAATCAACAAGCAGATCTACAACCTGATTCACCTCGATCCTAGAACGCGGGAAGGTTTCACCTTGCTGCATCTCGCTGTCAACTCCAATACCCCCGTGGATGATTTCCACACCAATGACGTCTGCAGCTTCCCAAATGCGCTGGTCACCAAGCTCCTGTTGGACTGCGGTGCTGAGGTGAATGCCGTGGACAATGAGGGCAACAGCGCCCTTCACATCATCGTCCAGTACAACAGGCCCATCAGTGACTTTCTGACTTTGCACTCCATCATCATCAGCCTGGTGGAAGCTGGCGCTCACACCGACATGACAAATAAACAGAATAAGACTCCACTAGACAAAAGTACAACCGGGGTGTCGGAAATACTACTTAAAACTCAGATGAAGATGAGTCTCAAGTGCCTGGCTGCCCGAGCAGTTCGGGCTAATGACATTAACTACCAAGACCAGATCCCCAGAACTCTCGAAGAGTTCGTTGGATTTCACTAAGTGACTGGTTATGTAAAATCGTTTAATGTGGTGCTAAAAAGTAAAGGACTTTAATCACAGACAATAGAATGATGTGTTCATAAATTCTGCTTTCTTTTCCACTCCCCTTCCTCCCAGCCTGTCCTTCCTGGGTTCTGTATTTGGTCTTCTTGCCTCATGTGGTAATTGATTTCAAACACACTTTAAACAAAGTCACATTGTTTAGGTGGAACTATAATTGAAGGTGTTTGGATATTGGTCACTTAACCATTTGTCTTTTTTTATTTTTAAGGAATGAATATAAAATATTTTGTGTATGTAACAAGGGACATTTATGATTTCGACTTGATAATGTTTTAAACAGCTGCCTACAAAAGTGTGTCTGAAGCCTGTGTTGGCATGTTATCCACGCAGCAGTTGGGAGGATTTTCCGAAGAGGAAGAACTGAGGAGTGCTGGAAGTCATGGGCTGTGCGGGGGTTCTGCACGTGCTGGACTGCTGTGGGGTGCTCTCCCATTTACGTGGGGTGGTAGCAACACATCGTAACACCGGGAGGGTTATAAACACAGCACAGGTTAATCTGAAATGTGTTCTTTTAACTCTAGTTGCAGAACTATGACATTAAATCCATTGGCAATTTTTACGTTAAACTGAGTGGTATGTACAAATTCGTAATACTTTTAAACCAACTTTTCAGAGAATATTGATAGACTGCCTTTAGGCTTGCGTTCTTTGAAATCTCTTGTTTCAATGTGATTTAAATTGCAGCAGTCTACATTTGATTCAGCCCACAGATATGTAAAAATTATGAATGCTGTGCTTTCTTACGAAACACAAATTGTCATGTGTAGTTACACATTCTGTTTTTGTCTCTTCTCCCTTCCCTCCTGTGTGGTGTCTTTTAAAATTTGGAAGCTACTTTTCCAGAGGGCATTGTTTGTGCCTCCCCGGTAAGGTGTTTATGGCCGATGTAAAGGAACCAGAATATTTTGGAATTTTTTCACGTTCTTTGCCTATGACAGGAATTAGAAAAAAACTAATGTGGAATAGGAAATTGATGAAGTAATTCTCAATGCCACTTTGAAAGGTATTTCTGTCTGAGAGCTGCAGATTTTTCATCCACAAAATGTCACTTATTCCAACAGGCTGTACAGAGGTCTTTATAGTTCTGTTTTGTTTTAATGGCAACATTTTAACTGTCAAACTAAAAGTGTTCTGTGATTATCTTTTAAGCATCACAGATAATCAAGTAAAGGGGTACAGACCTATTTGTATCGACGTTAAAAATGATAATGAAAGTAAAATTATCTGTAATTTTCTCTCTCGTGCCAAATGAATGCCTTAGCTACTCATAGTGCATGGTACTGTAAGTGAAGACCTGCAGTTTTTTCTTTTTTTCCTAATGAAAAGCATTATATGACATAGCAAACATCAGATATAAACTTAAAAAAAAACCTATAAGGTTCCAGTTGACATGTTATGTATGGTTATTGCTTTGTAAAATAAAAGAAAGTATAGTTGGATCAGTGTAAAACAATGACCAAGCCAAAACCAGCACCTAGGGCCTTAAATCAAACAGATCCACTCTGCAAAATGAAATACTCGGAAGGGTTGGAGGGGCAGAAAGGAAGTGGAACTTTAAAAATTCACTCCCCCAAGGATGCAGGGTACTTTTACAGCTGCTGTCGCTCTACTGTGTGTTGTCTTGCCTCAATTAGGGATATTTCACTGGTAATTGTAATAGATTTCTGTTTTTCCTAACCTGAGATTTTACAAGGTTGGTTTTTAGGATGGCTTAAAGGAAGGTGTATGAATAAGCCCTAATTTGAAAATGACCAGTTTTGATCCTCCTCCTATTCATGAAAATACTGTACCTTGCTCTTGGCAGCTCTCAGAGGCCTGAAAGAGAAAATGCACTCCTCAAGGTGAGTGAATCACGCCTCTTCCACAGCTCAGATTATGCTGTTTTTCAGCCTGCTGGACAATAGGGTTCCTGGACAGTCCAAGGAGTAGTTACGATACTTGGCATTAGTTGGCTCCATTATTGTATATGATTTTTAAATACCAAAATTTAAAGTATCAGATGATGTTGCATGTTTTCGAAATATGTTTCACCCCTTTGCTACCCAGGACCAGGACTGTTTAAGACCTTTCATATTTATAAAATGAGGATAATGATTATATGTACGTATTTGGACATCGCAATGTATTCACAGTATTTTTGAGAAGGGAAGATTGATTGCTGGAGAAAGCAAAGCTGTGCTGATTGAAATGCTGACCAAGTAGGAGAGGGAACGTGACCACAGCGGGGTAAAGTGTGCGCCGTGCTGATGGTAACGAGAGTTTTAAGCTGTAGTACAGTAGTATGTTGTGTACTGTCTTGCGGGGGTCTAACACTGTCCTGTAAGCTCAATCCAAATATGTATTGTGAAACACCTGTATAAACCATTCTTGAAACAAGTGATCGACATGCCTGTGTTTTCCATTTGTTTTTGGTGGAATTATTTAAAAATACATTTAACCAAACCCTTCCCAAACTTAATTTTCCTTAAAAAAGAAACATAAATAGGTAAGAAAGGTGATCATTCTGTATGTATCTCCGCTGTCTGAGAACTCCACACTGCCTCCATTTAACAATCACTTTGTCACTTGATGTTTCTTATGGTAGGATGATGCTTTGAATTGTAACTTCCTTGACAGCATACCAGATTATAAACCTCTGTCCTGCTCCATAATTGTCATGTAAATCTGGATGAGCCAGGAGCCCAGGTGGGTGCTTTCATTTGCAAATCACATGAACCTTCCCTGGGTTTTATGCTTTTAATAGAGTTGGTGAAATGGAACTCTTGGGTTTGGGTAACTGTTTAACTCAAGGAATGGACAGCAGACCCAGCCCCTCAGTTGTTGACGAAGGGGGAGCATTTGTATATGAGAACTGACTGACATAGGCCACAGCCCAGCTACCATAAAGTTCTTTGCTGTGGAAACTTTAAGTAAACAGACACCAAAAAGTAAATCATCTGCAAACTTTGGTCTTGCTTGTTTCTGAGAAGGGTTTTAATTATACCGAGTGTCGGTTAATAATTGGTAACTAAATTCTTACAGAATTTGGGTATGGTAGTATTGTTTGGAGTTAAAAACCCCCCTAAATACCAACTCTGTTTGACTAGTGTTTTTGAAAATTTAAGTCTCAAGGGAGCAACACCCTCTCCTGCAGTTGAGGCAGCTACCTGACTAGCAAGACCATCTGGGATTACTCAAGCAGAAGCATTTCTTACTTTGGGGTGGGATTGGGAGAGGAGTGAATTGCCGGACCTTGGATTATAGTTGGCCGCTTGAGAAGCAACTAGTGATGAAACTAGAGTAGGCGGATTACATCTAAAGGATTTGTTCTTATGGCAGATTTTCTGTAAAAATTTTCAATATTCTTTTTCAGGCTAGCCAGGTGTGTCAGTTCACAGGTGACCTGTCTTTCTCACTGGCTACACTGTAATGTTAAAAGGGGTTAAAGAAAACAAAACTCTAATAAAAGTTTGTCATCCAGAAGATTTTAAGCCACGTGTTCGTTCCTACTCTGAAATCGCACAGCCTTGTTCTGGATGTTGACTCTCAAAAGTAGAAAGCTCCTAGTTACATGTCACACTGGGCTTCCTTGCAGATTTCTGGCAGACTTGCCCAAATCTTGAGATGGGCTGGGCTATCCATCCCCTCCCTCAAATGTAAGAGCTGAAATAAGTACTACACTAATAGCGGTGATGTATTAGTTTTAGAACTGTGAAGTAAATGTCTCGAGTCCGAGGTTTGTGGTGTGTACTTGAGTGTCCATGTGTAGGGAGGGACAGCGACCTGATGGTTATGGAGTGTGTCTCGAGGTGTGCTGGGGGAGTGTGGCTAAACTGTCAGCAGCTTTTCATTTAGGGGTGAGTCACGCGATGCACAGCCTGATCCGGAGACGTGGAGGAGCAAGGGACCAGCTTGCCACATGATGCGGTGAGCAGGGTTTTGTGTCTGGCTTGTGTTGGGTCCTGTGGAGTCAGTGCATGGCCTTTTTGCTGTCACTTAGTAATTGGTAGAAGAGAAGATAAGGGAGAAAACTTGAGCTTTACCAACCAGTCGCTTCAGAGGTACGTAGCTGGGGAGTAAAATCGGATTGGCCCAGCCTGCTGAAAGATCCTGTCCTTTCTAACCTCCACCCTGTCCTGCAGTCCAGGTAAAGGAGCGGCACCGTCGTGTCTGTAGCTCACTGTGACATAACGAGCCAGTGATGTCATTCTGTTGTGCACTTTTGTCAGACGTTGGTGTGACTTTAATAAAAGTACACTTGCTGACCGCACCAGAGGGCTCTTTGTGATTGACACATGGCATGCCACTTTCTGTTTGCGTTTGACGCGTGGAATCCTTTTAAATTTCACGGTAATTGACAGTCCTAATAGCTCAGCTAATTTGAAACTAACAATCTTGCTGTACAAAAGGAACAAATGGTGTTTGTGTTTAGTAAATGTTTGAAAAAATGACCTTGAAGTTTGTGTCTTTATTGTTCAGTGTTCCTTAGTTGAGATGATCTTTCAGTTGAGTTCATTTTTAAAAAAAGTTGTTGGGGACCAGCAGTTAGGCTGGTAATGGCTATGTCACTGGATTCCCACGTAGTCGACCGTGGTTCGAGTCCCGGACCCGGTGGCTTAAACTCACGCCGGGCGCGTGTGCGTGTGTGTCCAAGATCCCAAGAGGAGAACAGAGGAGAAGGGATTGCGGCGTGGCCACCCCCCCTGGGGGGTGATTTCTCGCTTTCTGTCTCTCTGTCTCTCTCTGTCTGTCTGGCGAGCGCACGCGCCCTATAGCAAAAACCTCTCCAAAAAAAAAAAAGTTGTTGAAATTATACATATGTGTGGGAAAAATTCAGGTAGTTTAAAAGAAAAAGTTCCCTTCTGGTCTCTCCCCACTTGCTATTTGGATGCTACAGAGCTAATTCCTGATTAATAGTCTTCGGAGTAGCTTCCCAGAATTCTGTGAATATATGTCTTACTTCTTTTTCATTTCTTTGAAATGCAAATGGAATTTTTACTTCCCTACGCTATTCTCCCATCTTATCTTCTCCATTTAATGTATCAGGTATTCTAAAATTTCTGTGTATGTAGATTTTTCATTTTAAATTAAATTTAAAAAATGGCCAGAGGGCACATGTGCTTGCTAAAGAGAGAGAAAGCGCCCAGCAAGGGGGTGCCGGCACACACAGCCCTCCCTCCTCTGTGCACACACAGGGGCTGAGTGTGCTCTGCAGGCCCGCAGGCTGAGGTTAACTGCCAATGTGGCTTTCCAGGACGGCCCGTAAGTGTTGTGCTGCGGGGCTGCCTCAGAGACTTTCTAAAGAACTCCATGGAACCCAGTGCTGTGAGTGGATTTAGGATTTATTGAACTAGATCTTTTGGGTAGATGTTTCAACTTCAGTTTTTGATAATCAAGACCGTACTGCAGTGAGTAGCCTTTTGTATATAGTATTTACAGTCTGGCACTGGAACTTCTGTATTTTAAAAGTCTTCACAGAGGTTATCAAATTGCCTTCCATCTCTATATGTTTATTGTATCAGAGATTACCTAATCCATCAGTTTTTACCAAAGCGATGAATGGAAAACAGTATCTCATGGTTTTGATTTGGGTTTCTTATGAGTGAGGTTGAATGCTTTCATAAATTTACTGGCGGACCAGCAGTTGGCGTAATGGCTATGTCGCAGGACTCCCATGTAGTCGACCACAGTTCGAGTCCCGGACCCGGTTTCTTAAACTCACACTGGGCACGTGTGCGTGCATGCCCAAGATCCCAGGAGGAGAAGGGATTGTAGCATGGCCGTTCACCCCGGGGGATAATTTCTCGCTTTCTGTCTCTTTCTGGCGAGTGCACGCACCAAAAATAACTCTCAAAGAAAAAAAAATTATTGGCCATTTGTATTTTCTCTGCTTACTTTTGGGCTGTGGTCTTTTTCTTACTCCTTGTTTGAAATTCCTTGGAAGTGTGCTAGAGGGCCTGCATTGCTAGATCTGTGACCTTACCCTATCTTTCTATCCAAGGCTCAGTTTTGATAAATTGAGACAGTAATATTATCTAACTTGGACTGTGAAGAGCAAGTGATAGAATTAACATGCTTAACAGTAACACAGTGGAGCCCCTGGTAAAGGTTAAGTATTATGAGTGTTATTAGTTGAGCTAGTATTTTTCCATGTGTCTCTTTTTGGTGGTGGTGGGGGTATTCTTTTCATTATTGTTATGTTTGTCTTTCCAGATGAATTTTGGTGTCATTTTATCATGTTAAGAGATTATTTTGTTTAGCATTTAATAAATATTTTTTCCGGATTATTTTTTATTATTATTATTATTATTATTATTATTTTAAATTTGCTACAGGGCACACAGACTCACCAGAAAGAGACAGATGGGGAGTGGGGAGTGAGAAAGCTAGCTGCCAGGTCTGGGATTCAAATTGCAGTTGACCATGTGAGAGTCCAGCACCTTCACCACCATGCCACCCGCCAGCTCCAGCCTTGAATTAATAGATGAAATTGAGACTTGACATCTATATCTCTACTATTCTGAATCTTTCTATCCAAAAGAAATAGATATCTGTTTAGGTGAGTCTTTGTCTTTGTCCAGAGGGTTTTTTTTTTTTTTTTACGATTCTGTTAAAATGAAGTCTTGCAAATGTTTTCTTTTTATTATCATTAGGCTTGTTTGTATTGTTACGTGAAAAATTTTTAAAGTTCATGAAAAATGCATATTATGAAAAAACTATG
Source organism: Tupaia belangeri chinensis (assembly GCF_000334495.1). NCBI lineage: Eukaryota > Metazoa > Chordata > Mammalia > Scandentia > Tupaiidae > Tupaia > Tupaia belangeri. The sequence goes on along the minus strand of NW_006159876.1, from coordinate 751,438 downwards.
CATGGATTTAAAAAAAATTTGCACTAAAAATGAACTTGCATTTTAATTTATCTTTTTAAAAGAATTATTTTTATTTTAACTTTGTTATTATTGGCAACTGAGAGAGAGAGAGAGAGAAAGTGAGAAAGCAAGCCACCAGGTCTGGGACTTGAGCCGTGGTTGGCCACGTTAGAGTCTAGTGCCTTTAATCACCACACCGCCTTCTGGCCTCTTTAATTTCTGTTTTCATAAACTGTGAAGTACAAGCATATCTGCTTCTAAATGTTAATTTTTTTTGCAAAGGTACTTTTATGGAGTTAAGTTTTATTTCTTTTTTAATTTTGCCAGAGGGTATGAGCATTCCCTAGAGAGGGAGAGCATGTACACACTTATACACAAGAGTGTGTAAGTGTGCAAGAAAGCACCCCCTTGGGACGTGACCTTACTGCAGTCCCTTCTCTTGTTTCTCTTTTTCAGGATGTTGGGCATGTGTGTATGTGTGCACATGTATCTGGGGTGTTTTTCAAGCTACCAGGTCTGGGACTTGAACTGTGTAGTTGACCATGTAGGATTCAGCTGCCTAACCACTTGGTACAGGCTGGCTCAGATTTAACATTTTTTATTTTTATTTTTGGTAGAGGTTTTTGCCTTAGGGTGTGTGCACTGGAGAGAGACAGACATTGAGAGGGAAAGTGAGAAATCACCCTCCAGAGGGGTGGCCATGCTGCAATCCCTTCTTAATTCTCTCAGGATTTTGGGTAAGCATGCCTCTGCGCCCATCATGATTTTCAAGCTGCTGGGTCCAGGACTCGAACTGCAGTTGACCATGAGGGAATCCAGCTCCCTAACCATCATGTTACCTGTTAGCCCCTAAAAAAGTATTTTTTACAGTCGCTTTTTTTGAATGATCTCAGATACACTGATCATCACTTGCAAGTGACACTTTGCCTTCTCATTTCCAAGATTCATACCTCACTTTTTCCCTAACTGCAATGGTTATGATTGCCAGGAGGGTGTTAAATGCTTATCTTTGTCTTCAGATTCGATTTCAGGTAGCTGTTCCAGGCCCTTCATAAACCACTAGTGCAGCCCTCTCATTTTATAATTGTGCATTCAGACCTGGAAAGAAGTGACTTGTCTAAGGCCCAGGATCACAGAAGGACTGTGAGCAGGAAGCAGGTTCTGGGTCTTCACCCGCTAAGCGATGCTTTCACCAAAAGGCTCAGGACCAGAGAGGCTGCCTTGGACTCTGCCAGGCTGCTGCCAGGCTGTAGCCAGGTGGCCTGCAGAAGGCAGACAGGTTTAAAGTTGCTAAAACAGGTAACCAGACTGGAGAAAACACTGGCAGTAGGTAGTGTATATTCTTTCAGATATGTGCTCAAATTTCATATGAGATGTAAATTTCAGGTGGTTCACAAAAATCTTAGCTTGCCAGCAAGTTTAGTTCACATATGTAACCAGAGAGGAACAGAGGGAGAGTGAGAGAGAGAGAATGGGAGTGTGAGACAGCCCCAGCCCTGGGCCGGGGGGGCGGGGGAGCAGGGACGGGACAGTCCCTTCTCTACTCTCCTCTTAGGATTCTGGGCATGCATGTACAGGTGCCAGGTGTGTTTTTCAGATTGCTGGGTTTGGGACTCAAACTGTGATGTTGGCCATATGGGATCTAGCTGCCTTTAATTACCATGTCACCGGCTGGCCCCAGAATTCTGTTTTCCGATTTGCCTGGGCTTTTTAAATTTGGAGTGCTTGGTCCATCAGAGAGGAAGCCTGATGGGCTGAGCCGGTCGGTCCGTTGGCTCTACTATTGGGAATAAACTTGGACGTGGGTGCTTACCGAGCACCTGCCGTTGCTGGGTGCTGTGCTCGGGGTGGCCATGCATGCGAGTGTAAGGAAGATGGTCCTCGCCCTCTCCCTCGATGAACTCGTCGTCTCACTAGATGCACCTATTCAAAATCTAATTTTCTGTTTTCCCTCAAATTTTAATTCTAAATAAACATGATGTTTTTGACTCTGGCTTGTGCCATCTTCTGCAAGCATGGCAGAAACTGTCGAATTGCTGTGTCATTATTTATGCATGCCAGGGAGATAAGAGCAGAGACTATTGCAAGAGTGATTAGAAAAGATGCTTTAAGGAATGGTGTACCCCTTCCTTTAAAAAAAAGTTTTCTGCATTTATCTTGCATCAAAGCTGCAGGCTTTGCTAGGCGCAGCTTAGCCTCTCTCCTACTGGGAAGTTCCAGGGGTGCAAGGCTTACTGCCCTCCCTCAGCCAGCACAGCTCCTCTTTCTGTTTCAGATTCTGTTTTGGAACACGCCGTCCTACTTGAGGTGATGTCACGCTAATAGACACTGACACAGAAGCGCTCTGCAGGTCAATGTGGTCGAGTAAGCCTGACCGCCCTTCAAGAAGAACCTAGTCGATGTTCATACTATGATAAAAATAACTGGCGATTTTTTTTTTAAACTATAAGAAGCAATAAGGGCTAGCACCACTTGAGCTGAAGGTAAAAATCAAAGGCCAGTAGTCAGATGAAGATGGGAGGCCATGTGCTACTAATGGCTATGCTTAGGCACATCTGGGTGCAGAGACCTGGCCACCTCCTGTTTGGATCAAGACGGATCATTGTGCGAGGAAGAGAGCATGAGGAAGCCAGCAGTTTCTGCTTGGCACCCCGGGGCTCTGCTCTGGGAAAGTATCACGTGAACAGCTCTGAATGCAGATGGAGGTGCCACTTTGCCTTTAAAGAGCTCAGGGACGAGGAGGGTCTGACCCTTTCAGGAGCTTGTGGCCATCGCCCTGGGCAGAGGTGTGCCTCACGCCTCTGTTGTGCTTGGGACAGCTTCGCGCCCTGCCCTTCATCTGCCTTGCCGAGAACCCCACTGTGTGCACTGGAAGGGCGCTCTCAAGGGCTGCTGCCACCCATTGGGCCCAGATTGGGTGAAGGGCAGCTGGTACCAGCCATACTGCCCGAGAAACTGACGTTGGAGATGAAGTCAGAGTATTATGACTCCAGATCGCTGGTCCTACACGCCTAATGTGCTTTAAACTGCCTCGTACATGTGGGTCTGTGAGGTCCGAGGAGGAATGTAGGGGTCTGGCTCTGATGGAGAGGGCTCTGAATACTCAGCCGTGTGAGACACTAGTGCCTCCTGAGCTGCACGCCGTGCCACCCAGTGCTGGGAAGAGATCAATACCCTTGTCTGCATTTCTCCGTTCCAGCGCTTAGCTGGCTGGATGTCCTCTTCCTTGCAGAAGGTGGTGCAGAGGCTTCTCGTGGGGTTCTCCAAGGTCTGCCCCCTGCTCCATATCTTCCCAGAGGACCAGCCCGTCCTGTGTGTGGGCAGGACCCTAGCGGCATGCCAAGTCAGAGAGCCTGAAACCACCCCAGGCTTCTTGCACACCTTGTTTCTGACTCCTTGTTGGAGGTCTGGCTCTACTCTAGCCAGTGAGCCAGAACTTAGGAAGCCTGCCAATCCGTGGACCAGATTCTAAAGCCGTCTTCTGTTGGTTGTCGCTCAGGCATGTTTTTCTCTAGTGCACAAAAGCTTGCTTCAGGCTTGCTTGCGTCTCACATGGCTGTGGAGAGCAAAGCAGCTTTAGAGTGGTGTGTACAGTGCGCTTTAAAAAGACTGACGTGCTTTTTGGGGCCAGCAGTTAGCTTAATGGCCATGTCGTTGGACTCCCACGTAGTCGACTGCGGTTCGAGTCCTGGACCCGGTGGCTTAAACTCACGCTTGTCGCATGTGTGTGCGTGCCCAAGATCCTGAGGAGAATGGAGGAGAAGGGATTGCGGCCATCGCCCCCGGGGGGGTGATTTCTCGCTTCCTGTCTCTCTGTCTCTCTCTGTCTTTCCGGCGAGTGCACGCACCCTATAGCAAACCCCTCTAAAAAAAAAGACTGGCGTGTTTTTAGGTCGGCAGTATTTCCTCTAACATTTATTCATCATAGAGCGCGTGCGTGCACACATGTGAGAGGAAGAGGGAGAGAGTGAGCACCTCCACATGGGCTGGGCTGTGCCACGGCCCCATCCTTGGGCACTTGCGTGCATGCCTGGAGTGTTCGAGACTGACTGGGCTGGGGATTCGGCCTGCTGGTGCCTGATGGCACCTGTCTTCTGAGCAGTGCATTACTGCCGTGCCGCGGAGCGGGCCTGTCTCGTTTAGCACAGCTCGACCATCCGTCTGTGGACGTATGGATCCTAATCGCATCACTGCCATGCCGCGGAGCAGGCCTGTCTCGTTTAGCACAGCTTGACCATCCGTCTGTGGACGTATGGATCCTAATTTTGACTCAGGCTGCACTTTGGCCCGCCTTTATCTGAATGCCAAAATGGTCTTCAGAGACCATTCATTGTTCAGTGCCCCTCCCAGACGACAGCAGATGTGCCCAACTCCTCCAAGAGCCAACCCTGGACACCTGGGCGAAGTCTACAGAAATCCCACCCTGCAGACCCTCAGCAAGGTCTTCCAGACCCCAGGTTAGAGCTGGTGAGCTGGAACACGTCAATGGTGGCAGCGCCATTCTGGGCGTGGATGGTAGGCAGCCACTCGGGCGTCCTGACCCCTAGGTCTTCCTGTCCAGCCTGTGTGTACCCTGGCCCTCCCCGCCAGCTCACCTGAATCCCGAGGGGCTGCGCTGCATCGGTGTCTCTCGGAGCCAGGTTGAGCAACATTGCTAAGGCATGAGTCCTCGCCCACCCACTTTGTCTCCCTGTCCTCCGATTTCTCGCCAGGCACTGATAAGGCAGCCTCAGACGTTTATGCTTTAGAGCAAATCGACTCAGAGAGGGGGAGTTGGTAAGAGAAGGAGGAGAGAGACGAGACAACGCCAAGGCTAAAGGCTGTAAAAGGGAGCAGCCTGTACTTCCCAGCAGTTGTGAGCCTGGGGTGGGCCTGGAGTAGGCCTGGGGCACGTGGGGAGACTGGGCTCTGGGGAGAGGAACTGTCTGCTCTCAGAGTCCAGAGGGTGCCCCCCGATGGCCTCGGCTGCCTGTGACGTGCAGATACGGATGTGCTGTTCAGCCCACGCTATAGTCACTCGAGGCCGTTACAAAGTGTGAGTGCTGGGCTGGCTGGTGGCGTGGAGGCTAAGGTGACTGGATCAAGTCCCGGTCCTGACAGCTTGGAAAAAACACACTGGGGACACGCGTTTATGTGCTCAAAGTTACGAGGAGAAAGAGGAGCTGGGACTGTGGCATGGCCCTCCCCACTCTGGGAGGTGCCTTTTCATTTTCTCTGTCATGTGAGTGGCATGTGCCCGACAGCAAAAACAAAAAGCCAATGGCGACCTCCACAGATGGGCCCCAGGCCTGACGGTGTTCGATAGAAGACGTGGTGTCAGACAGTGCACTCCTCCTCGCCTCTTTTTTAAAAAAGAATGGAGAGAGGAGAGGGAGAGGGAGGAGCACCCCCAGTGAGCTCGGGCGCACTGCTCCTTTCTCCATCCCCTCCTGTCAGGGTTCTGGGAATGGGTCAAGCTTGTGATTCAAACTCTGTCCAACCCGGTGGGATTCACCTCCCTTACCCTGTAGGCCGTGGGCGGGCCCACGGTGCACTCTGGAGTGTGGTTCATTCCTTGTAGCCGGTTAGCCCCGCTCACAAGGTGACGGCTGAGACTGAGTGTGACGTCTCCTTCAGATTCTCTTAGGAAAAATGGGCCTTGATATTTTAGGTTTTGATTCGATCTTTTCACCCTTTGTTCCTCACCTCTTATTCAGCCTTGTGAAGTGGGCTTGAGGGCCGGAATCTGGCTTGGGAGAAGCAGTGTGGTGTTTAGTCTTAGCTTCACCGTGGGACCGAGGGCTCTTGTAATTGAGCGCCCTCAGCCCTGGGGAGGTAAGATCCGATGGATCCCAGGAAGTGAATGGCACAGAGGAAACCTTGGTTTAAGAGCAGCCGGTGTGTCCAGAAGAAACTCAGAGTCAGGGTGTGAGAGGGTCAGCCCTGAAACTCCAGCTTGGAGAAGTTGGTAGGGCAGCCCAGGGGAGTCCCTGGGCTCTAAGCCTCCATGCTAGCCAGAGAAGGCAGGAATCTTGGGGGTGGAGGAGGGATGCTGTACCACTGCCCACGGCATACCTGGGGAGGTTGGGTGGTGGCTCGGAGGCATGCTGCAGGAGCACCGGGGGCAAGTCCGTCCCCATGGAGAGCGACTGGGAAGGCAGCTGGGAGCCCTTCCATCTCCTCTGCTCCTAAGAGAGGGGGGCCGCCAGGGCACACTTGCCCTTATGGGATGGACATCTACACTGTGGGCATTTTTAAAGACTATTTCTTATAAAATGTCCCTTTTCTTTAAAAAAAATTACTTTTATTTATCATCTTTTTTAAAAAAAACTTTTTGTTATTATTTTTAAGTTTGACCAGAAAAAGACAGAGAGAGAAAAAAAAAGGGAAAGTGAGAAAGCAAGCCACCAGGTCTGGGACTTGAACTGTGGTCAACCATGTGGAAGTCCAGCACCTTAACCACCATGCCACCTGTCAGTCCCTAATCATCATTATTTTTTAATTTGACTAGAGAGAAACAGGGAAAGCGAGAAAGCAAACTGCCAGGTCCAGGACTTGAACTGTTTTTGGCCATGTGAGAGCCCAGCACCTTAACCACCATGCCACCTGCCAGCGCCTTAAAATTTCTTAGAAATATTCATGACTAGGTGGTACTGTGCGCAGGGGATAGATGCCTCCGATGTGTCCCCTGTCATTTCTCCCTCCAAGCCAGGGCCAGGCCGCTGGGCACCAGGCATGCTGCTGTCCTTGGAGTGTGGTTGGTCGCACCACTTGTCCCCTGGGCTGGCCGATGAGATGTCTGCACCGAGGCTGCAGTCTGGGGTCCTCGCGTGGTCTTTATTCAGTGCATTCCAGAGGCCCCTTCCCCAGCACCAGCCGAGCCCTTTTCCCTGGGCAGTGGTAAGGGCGGGTGGAGGGGTGTCTGTGTCGGAGGGGAGTGCCTGCGGGGGAGACTCCCACCCACCCTGCTGCCCCAGCTGCACCAGGCCAGTGCGTTCAGGTCAGGGCAGGCTGCCTGGTGACGACCAAGTGGGAATGCAGAGCCCTAGGGATGGAGTCGTCTGCGGCCTCCCAGAGGTACCTAGGAATACAGCAGCGTGGAGTGGTGGCAGCAGAGGGCAGAGGGGAGCCCGAGGGCTGGCGTGGGGTGCGGTGGCGGGCCGTGTGGTGCACATGGGTGCAGAGCCCGGTTGCCTCCGGATGTCGGGCTGTGTCCGTTTTCCAGGTCCACCGCCACATGTCATGGTCCCTGCATCCCAGAGTCCTGTGGCTGTCACCAGGCCCTAAGGCTCAGGTTCCTTCAGGGGGACCCAGGGAGCCCACCTCCCATCCTGGAGGGGGCCTGGGTACAGCTGGGGAGCGTCCATGGTGTGGGGCGGGAGTGGGTGTGAGGACTTCGGAGCACTCAGATCCGCTGTCTCGTAGGGTCCTTTTAGAGCTTGTGGCCCGGAGTGTTCAGGGCAGGTCATATGTACACTCTTCCTCCCGGGCTTTCTGGGGTGGGGATGACAGGAACTCCTAGCACCTTAGTGGCTGGGCAGCAAACGCCCTCCACAGGGCCTGGGCGCAGGCCCCTTTCAGTCCCTGGGATCTGTGTGGGAAGTGTCCTCGCCTCCTGGTGAGGTGGCTTTCCGAGGTGGTTCCTCTTAAAACTGGCTTGAGTTCCTCCCAGAGGCAGCAGGGACCATCTCAGGGCTGAGGTCAAGTGCAGAGCCAGCTGGCATCCTGTCTGCTCCCGCCCGCTGTGGCCTAGGCCTGCACCGCCTGGACTGGTGTCCAGCCCCGTCTACACAGCCTGCTCCGGAGCCTCACTCTAGCACCTTGGGGGTGGGGCCCAAGCCAGGCTCCCTCTTGCGCTTGGTACTTTTGAAGAAGCCGAGCTGTGGGGAGAGGAGAAGTCTTGGGGTGGACAAGGCTTGCCTGTCTTCTAGCCGTCCCTCCACAAAGCCCTAGCTGGCCTCCATCAGAGAGCTTCCTTGAACCCCCAGGCCCAGCCCAAGCTCCCCGACCGCGGGAGCTCCTCCTGGGTCTGGAAGGGAGTGGGTGGTGCCCTGGACAGGAGGCAAGAGTCATGCTGGCAGTAACCATCTTGCTGTGTGACCCTGCCCCAGTCCATATCCCTCTCTGGGCTGCCTCATCTGTAACAGGAGTTTAGAACCAGGGGTTCAGAAACAGATGGCTTTGTGAGTGGATGGGTTGGTTAGCAGCCTGGCGCTGTTGGAGAAGTTTGTGCCGTCGTGTATACTTTTCTGGTAGGAGGAACCCTGGCTTTGATCAGGTTCTCAAAGAACCCTTGCAGGGTTGGAGCCAGGGTCCAGGTGCCCTCTACTGGCCCTGACCAGCCTGGCTGTGGTGGGGAGGGGCTGGGTGCTGAGGTGGCAGACCAGCTCTGGGAGCTCCCCTGGGAGGGCGTGGCAGGGGCCCGTCAGCCCAGGTCACTGGCCAGGCTGCTTCCCCATCTGTACCCTGTGGTCTCACCTTCCACAGCGCCAGGACCAGCAGAGCCAGCAGCAGCAGGCCCCCCAGTGTGCTGCCCACGATGATCCAGACGGAGATCTGCGAGTCCTCGTGCTTGGAGACCTCCAGGGTGACCTGCCAGGGAGGCAGCGCCCGGTCAGTGCGGGCCTTCTGGGCTGGGCCAGCCCCATGGAGGGGCACCCACCTTCCCTGGGACAGCACACAGCCCAGCTGAGCACACCCCAGACCCGCAGTCCTGCCTCGCCCAATACTCCCTGTCCCCTCCCACCGCTCACTCCCCTCAGGCTCTGCTTCCTCTTCCTCTCCCAAACTGCCCAGCCCCTGCATTGCTCTTAGAAGAGGGGGTGTGACCAGACTGCAGTGCTTCCACTTGTCTTTTTTTTTTTTTAGAGGTTTTTGCTACAGAGCGTGTGCGATCTCCAGAGAGAGATAGAAAGTGAGAAATCACCCCCAGTGGGGATGGCCACGCTGCAATCCCTTCTCCTCCATTCTCCTCTCGAGATCATGGGCACGCACGCACACATGCCCGGCGTGAGTTTAAGCCGCTGGGTCCGGGACTTGAACCGTTGTTGACTACATGGGAGTTCAGTGACATAGCCATTGTGATAACTGCTGGTCCCTTCCACTTGTCTTGATGCCAGAGCTCTGTGAAGCAGAGCATTACATGTGTACATGTGTGTATGTACATGTATGGAGGGCCCAGGTGTGTGTGTGTGTACATATATAGGAGGGCCCAGGGGTATGCATGTACATATATGGGAGGGCCCAGGGGTGTGTGTGTGTGTACATATATAGGAGGGCCCAGGAGTGTGTGCATGTGCATGTATGGGAGGGCCCAGGTGTGTGTGTGTGTACATATATAGGAGGGCCCAGGAGTGTGTGCATGTGCATGTATGGGAGGGCCCAGGGGTGTGTGTGTGTACATATATAGGAGGGCCCAGGAGTGTGTGCATGTGCATGTATGGGAGGGCCCAGGGGTGTGTGTGTGTACATATATAGGAGGGCCCAGGAGTGTGTGCATGTGCATGTATGGGAGGGCCCAGGGGTGTGTGTGTGTACATATATAGGAGGGCCCAGGAGTGTGTGCATGTGCATGTATGGGAGGGCCCAGGGGTGTGTGTGTGTACATATATAGGAGGGCCCAGGAGTGTGTGCATGTGCATGTATGGGAGGGCCCAGGTGTGTCTGTATGTGTGTACATGTATAGGAGGGCCCAGGTGTGTGTGCGTATACATGTATGGGAGGGCCCAGGTGTGTCTGTATGTGTGTACATGTATAGGAGGGCCCACGGGTGTGTGCGTGTACATGTATGGGAGGGCCCACGTGTGTGTGTATACATATGGGAAGGCCCAGGTGTGTGTGTGTGTGTGTGTGTGTGTGTACATGTAACGAAAAGTCCCAGGAGTGTGTGTGTGTACACATGGAAAGGCCTCATGTGTTTATGTACACATATGGAAGGGCCCCACACATGTGTGTACACATATGGTAAGTCCTCATATATGCATGTACAGTAGGGGAGGGTCCTATGTGTGTGCATGTGTGTACACATATGGAAGGGTCCCATGTGTGTATACATGTATAGAAGGGCCCCATGTGTGTACACATATGGAAGGGCTATGTGTGTGTGTGCACATATGGAAGGGCCCCGTGTGTGTGCATGTACACATATAGAAAGGCCCCGTGTGTGTATGTGTACACATAGAAAGGCCCCCTGTGTGTGTATGTACACATATAGAAGGGCCCCGTGTGTGTGTACATGTATAGAAGGGCCCGTGTGTGTGTGTGTACACATATAGAAAGGCCCCGTGTGTGTGTGTGTACACAGAAGGGCCCTGTGTGTGTGTGTGTGTGTCTGTGTACACATGTGTGTGTGTACACATATAGAAAGGTCCCGTGTGTGTGTGTGTGTGCGTACACACAGAAGGGGCCCTGTGTGTGTGTGTGTACACATATAGAAGGGCCCCGTGGGGGGGTGTCAAC
>NW_006159876.1:729600-740598 GCF_000334495.1 Tupaia belangeri chinensis | reverse complement strand
TGTGTACACATATAGAAGGGGTCTGTGTGTGTGTACACATATAGAAAGGCCCCGTGTGTGTGTGTGTACACAGAAGGGCCCTGTGTGTGTGTGTGTGTGTCTGTGTACACATGTAGAAGGGCCCTGTGTGTGTGTATATACATATATGGAAGGGCCCCGTGTGTGTGTGTACACGTATAGAAGGGCCCCGTGTGTGTGCATGTGTACACATATAGAAAAGGCCCCGTGTGTGTGTGTACATATAGGGAAGATCCCCATGTTGTGTGTATACACATATGGAAGGGCCCAGGGGTGCGTGCGTGTGTGTGTGTGTGTACATGTGTGGAAGGGCCCCGTGGACCAGCATGGCTAGGCCCAGGCGAGAGTAAAGCCACCTGGGCGTTGCCCGTGCTCTGAGCACACACGTGTCTGTCCTCGCCTGTCCTCTCTGAGTTCCAGACCCACAGCCGCTGTCACGAGCCCTCTCCGCAGCTCCAACAGCCCTCGAGCTCCTCCTCACCCCAGTCCTGTCCCTTCCATGCCTGCCTCGTCAAAGTGAATGGCAGGTCACTGCCTCGCTGCCGTGCAGGCAGGGCGCACACGTCACCCTGTCTCTCCCAGCAGAGGGTCCCCTCCTGCGGCCGAGTGCCCTCTGCTCTGGCCTGCCTCTGCCTTGGCCCTGCAGTAGGCTCGCAGGTGCGGGTGCCCTGCATGCAGGAGGCCACCCACTCCCTGCTGTCAGCTCCTGTGTCGTCCTGTCCCTCAGACTGAAAGACAAGGGCTTCGCTCCAGCCTGCAGGGCTCAAGGTCTGGCCCCGCTGGCCTGGCCGACTGCCTCCTGCTCTCCCCCTGCAGCAACCTGGGCGTGCATGCCACACTGGAGCCTGCTGCATGGCCTCTGCCTTGCTGGCCCGTCCACGCCCACGAGGCCCTCCTGTCTTCCCACCCTCCACCTGAGGGCTCTGCTGGAGAGGCTTTCCCATCCCTACAGAGACAGCACCTCTGGCCCTCCCCTCCCGCGTGTGCGTCCTGGGTGGCCCTTACCAGCAGTGGGCACTGCTCACCGCCTACGTCCCCACCACTGGGGCAGTCGGGACAGCAGGGCCTTTACCTAACGTGGCCTGGGGGAGCCCCAGCCCGGAACGGTGCCTGGGGTACAGGGAGTGCTCAGTAGGCATGCACAGTGATGGGAAGAACGGGCCCCCCGCCCCACCCATGCAGAGCCCTGCCTGGCCTTGACTATTCTGCAGACAGTAAGCCAGCTCCCCGCACCTGCTCACAGCCTGTTTCCATATCCGCAAAGGGCGGTGGGGTGGACTCGTGGTGTGGCGAGGAGTGGGCACAGTAACTCAGGGAGTGCCTGCCTGGCCTGTGACCTCCCGGGTCACCTGCTTGCCCTGCCAGTGGGCGGGGCTAGGGGCAGGAGGGGAAGGGGAGTCTCCTGAGACAGGCAGCCCCCGGGGAGGGCTTGAGCACACCGCCCTCTCTCGGATGCCTGGGAAGTCCCACCGTGTCTTTCCAGATTCAGTTCAAAGCACGGAACCAGCTTTCCCTGGACACCCTTGCTCCGCCTCACCCCCACGCCTATGCGCCCCACCTTGTCCACACGCTATGTCGGCATGGTCCTCTTTTATGCCAGATCCGTCTCTGTGTCCCCTGGGGGGTCTGAGGCACAGGAGGGACACCCAACAAATGCCAGGCAAGTGAACAGACATTAAATGTTCCTCGGTGGGTCCCCTCTGGGCTCTGCGCCTGCTGCCCTGTGCCCCCCACCCCTGCCGTCCGGACTGCCATGTGTGTCAGTGCTTTGCTAAGGCCGGCTTCCTGTCCCAGCCGGGTGTGCTCCTCAGGGTCACTACTCTGCATCTGTCATGACAGCCCGGCTGGCTCTGTGGGACACGGCCAGTGCGGGCAGCCGCGGCCCATGCGTTGGGGTTTTCTTTAAGACCCCTCTTCTCATTGACCCAGGAGGGCATCTCGCAGAGCCTTGCCCTGTTTGGAGGAGCTGGGGCAGCTCGCACCCTTCGGTCTTTGCCGACTTGGTCCGCGTGCTGCTCCACAGCCCAGGCCCTCGCTCCCATTAGGTCTGCCGTGCGACTGGTGGGGAGGGGAGAGGCGGGTGCTGTGCTAAGGACAGTCGCTGTGGGGTGCGGGTGAGGGGTGGGCATCAGTCCGGCTCCCTCCCCACCCTGCAGTCCTGCTGTGGGGAGCACAGATGCCCGCTGTCAGCCCCCTGCCTGCCCCCAAGACCTGTGTGTCTCCCTTCTTCCCTCCCCTCTTCCCTTCCCTCCCCTCCCTGTGGCTGCACTACCTGCCACAGGGTGGCTGCCTCTCCTGCTGGGGCAAGCGGGCAGGGGTAGTAGGACAACTCTCAGGGAGGGGAGGCCCTTTGCCCAAGTCCTCAGGGCTGCGGGGCTCACCTGGCGGCTGGGGTCCTCCTCGCGGAAGATGAAGGGGCTGTGGAACTGCCTCTGCAGGGCTGCGTGGACTGTGATCTTCAGAGACTTGTACTTGAGCTGCGCAGAGGCCCGTCAGGAGTGCCCGCCCCAGGCAGCTCCAGACAGGCTTCCCAGTAGTCCCCTCTCCTTCCAGCCCAGCCCAGGGCTCTACTTACTGCTTTTAGAGACCTCAACCACAGGTTCCCCAGCAGGTGGAAATTGATCTCCTGGTTGGGGGCCAGCCTCATGTTACAGTCGATGGACACCACGTCAGAATTGCTGTGATTCTGTGAGAGGAGATGGGCCTGGGGTGAGCAGCTGGGCTGTGGGGGAGCACGGAGAGGCGGCCAGCCCGCTGTGACCTAAGCTGTGACCTGAGAACGTGAGCAGGAGCACGCCCGGAGAGGGCTCCGCTGCACTGCTAGCTGCCGGGGGTCTTCCTATAGGGAGGAGGGGGTCAGGACCACACTGAGCGGGAGCATGGCCCCCGGAGAGGGCTCTGCAGCACTGCTAGGCTGCCGGGGGCCTTCCTGTAGGGAGGAGGGGCAGAGCACAGGGACAAGGAGGCGGGGGGGACAGGGCCACACTGAGCAGGAGCATGGCCCCCGGGAGAGGGCTCCATTGCACTGCTAGGCTGCCGGGGTCTTCCTGTAGGGAAGACGGGGACAGGGCCACACTGAGCAGGAGCACGGCCCCGGAGAGGGCTCTGCAGCACTGCTAGGCTGCCGGGGGCCTTCCTGTAGGGAGGAGGGGCAGGGCTGCACTGATCAGAGGGCAAATGAAGGATGGGACATCTGATGCTCCACTGGAAGTCGTGCACAATGACAGGTCGGGAGGTTTCCGGGAAAAGAGCTTCTGTTCAACATTAGGGTCTATAATGTTATCACCATCCAGAGAGAGGAGAGGAAAGCATGATATGATGAACACTGCAGTAGATGCAGGGAAATATCTTAGGAAATCCAACCTCGGTTGGTGACAAAAACTCCCAGGGACGTTCCGAGTCTGATTAAAGGGGATCTGTCTAGCTGTCTTTATCTATAGCAAGTATTACTGGGTCATCAGAAAAGCCATGACTTTTTTCCTATACAAATATGCATCATGAGTTTTCTGATGACCCAATATATTAATACAAAAATGTAAAATTCCTTTAAGGGGCCAGCAGGTGGCACGATGGTTAAGGTGCTGGACTCTCAGATGGTCAACAGCGGTTCTAATCCCAGATCTGGTGGCTTGAAAATCATGCTGAGTGCATGTGTATGCATGCCCGAAATCCCAACCAGGAGTATAATTGAGAAGGGATTGTGGTGTGGCCATCCCCTGTGTGTGTGTGTGTGTGTGTGTGTGTGTGTGTGATTTCTCACTTTCCCTCTCACTATTTCTCCAATGAGTGTACATGTCCTAGCAAAAACTTAAAAGGAAAGTCCTTTAAAATCGAGACTAAGACAACTTGATCATCCTGTTATCAGTTCTCTTTACCATTGTCCTAGAGGTCCTCACCAGAGTAATATGACAAGAAAAACAATGAGAAGGATTATATAGAAAAGCTAACCTTGATATTACATATGATATCACCTCAATAGAAAATCCAGACAGATCTTCAAACAATTAGAATTTATTAGGTTAAAGTAATTTGTCCTGCTGCTTTGCTGTCTACCACCTAACCCATCCAAGCCCAAATTATTGGTAAACTGCACTATACCCTAAAAATGGTTTCCAGAAATAGAGGAGAAGGTATTAGAGGTACTTTCTCTGTCTCTCTGTGTCTCTATTCCTGGTGAGCACACATGCCCTCTGGCAAACAAACAAAACAAAACAAAAAGAAACCAAACCAAACAAAAACAGAAAAACAGAAAAACAAAACAAAACAAGGGTAACAACAAAAAAAGCAAAAACAGTTAAGAACTTTAGGTGAGGAATACTAAAAGGATGCTGAGAAATTGGTATCTGCTCAGAGGGAGCCCTGAGGGGTGGCTTGGACATGGGCAGGTGTGCTGGAGGGTTTTAACCCTGAGCTGCTTCTCTCTCTGGGACAGCAGGTCCCAGCTGACATGCTCAGATGTCTCCAGTGGGAGCCACATGCGTTCTGGCCTCTTTCCCGCCCTTCTGTTTACATGGATCCACTGGCTCTGGCAGTCCAGGTGCAAGTCCCCTGGAGACTCCGCACAGGCTGTGGCCTGCTTCTTAGGCATGCGCACAGTCTGCCTGCCCTGCTCCTGCAAGGCGGTGGCACCCACGGGACAGGAAGTGTCTCTTCCCATTGGCTTGAGGCCCGGTACTTGTGAGTGTCAATACGCTCTTGCTGACAAGCTACTGGCTCAGGAGAGAAGCATCCCTGTCCCCACGCACGGTTCAGGAGACACTCACCCGCTGCGGGGCGCGGCTCAAGTCCTCCTCTGTCGGGGTGGGCCGGTACTCGGTGCCGTTCCCCCAGATGTTACAGGATGTGTTCACCTGTGTGGGGGACACAGCCTCACAGCCTGCTCTGGCGGACTTGCATCTGGCGTGCCGCCCTGCCCTCCTCTTCCCAGGGAAGGCCCCACTGGTGTGGTCTTGGGAGCAGGAGCTCGGCTGTGCCTGGGTGCGTCTGTCCCCCTGAGCTGGCTCCAGAGGGCAGGTACCTGGTCGGTGAGGAAGTCCCGGAGCAGCAGTAGGCGGTTGCCGGCCCTGGTGGCGATGGGAACGGTGATCTTCATCGTCACCCCGTGCACTGGGAACAAGCCCAGGTTCTGGACCTGCAGTTGCAGGGATCAGGCTGTCAGTCCACCAGCAGCAGCTGGGGAGGGGACCGAGGCCACAGGGGCCAATGGGGGCCGCCAGCCCCAGGGGCAGTGATGCCTTCAGCCAGACCTGGGGACGGGCCCACTCAAAGCCCTCAGCATTTCTACTGAAGGAGCACCACAGCCCTGGGGGCTGTGTGGACGGGAGTGAAGAGGGCGCCGTGAGTGGAGAGCAGGGCCACTCTCTGCGGCTCGTCTTGGCAGTGGGGACTTTGTCGGGACGGTGACAGCAGCTAGGAGACTAGGAGAGCTGGTCGTTATGGAGGGAGTGAGCGTGACACACCGGGTGCCAGAGCAGTAGCGACCAGCAGGGCTGGGACCAGGAAGACCAGGTGACAAAGCCTGCCCTGGGCAAGCCACGCAGGGCCGTGTCTGAAGCCAGGTTTCAGTGTCAGCGGCTCCGGGTCTCACATGGCTGCAGGAGAGGCCACCATACTCAGCAGCTCACAGCTGGGGGATGCCAGGGCCCACCCCGAGGCCTCCAGAGACTGCTAGATGACCTCTACTTCTCATGCTTCATCTTCCTCCATGACAGAAAGCCTCCTTTCCTGTCCCCGTTCACGGCTCAGTCACCGTGTTTTGTACAAGGAGTGGTAACTGTATGTGAGGACCTGCCCGAGAGCTTGTTCGTTTCCTTCTTCCTGCTACCTGGGATGAGAGTGCAAGGGCTGGAGCTGCAGCCGTCTTGGACTGCGAGGTGAATCTGAGGCTGAACATCTCATGCTGAGGATGGTGGGACAAAGACCTCATTCTGGACGACTTTGTGAAGCTGCTCACTCTGGACTTCTTTTACCAGGGAGAGTAAGCCCCGGAGCGTTGAAAATAGTTAAACGAATGTGTGCAGTCACGTCTGACACTCACTGGTGCACCCCTTCCGCCCGGCACGGGGCCCCAGCGCCCATGTTGTTCAACGGGGACGTGACTTTGCAGTCGCACAGTGAGTGGGAGGCAGGTGAGGCTGGACGCCAGGCCCGAGTGATGGTTCCACATCACCTGCCCACCCCCCCGTGGGGCCCTCAGGTCCTGTCCTTCACTCTCTGAGACCCCCCTGAGCCTTACCTTAAAGACGCAGTCAAAGGGCGGCCCGATGCCGCCGTAGCTCTGCAGCGAGCTATTGGCCCTGACCTCGTAGTGGCTCAGGCTGCTGCTCCTGCAGAGACAGGCAGCACACCGTGAGCTCGGCAGTGCTGGCCAGAGGGAAGGGCGCGGGAGGGTGGTCTGTGGCCGCGCCCTGGCCCGGGGTAAGCGGTGTCCTCCGTGTCCTCCGGGAGGGCCGTGATAGGAAGGATGCCAAGGTTCTGCAGAATACCTGCTGCAAACCGAACTGCAGTGCTGGGAGCTGCCCGCGGGTCTGGGGCCCCAGGTCGCTCAGAAAACACGTCTCGAACCTGAGACCCTGCCGGCTGGAGGGCTGGGAGAAGGCACAACAAGAACCTGCCGAGGGGGTGCCCTCCCCCTTGTGTGTGCATAGGGACCCTCTTTCCTGACTGACTTTTTAAAACAAGCAAGACGTGCTGCGATAAAGTAGCCATGTCTCCCTGGTGTGTGGGTGGCTACCAAGGGCCCGCCGGTTGCTGTCCCGGCCCTGGCGTCTCTGTCCAGGGGAGACCTTGTCCACTGAGACCCTTCCAGCCTCTAAGGGCGACCGCGGGGGCCTGGGCTTCCTTTCTGTTTGCCGCTGTGTCCTGACTTCTGCTGGCAGTCCCAGAGGACAGGGGCTGTCCCGATCAGCCTGGGGCCCTGCGGCACCACCGGGGAGCAGGGGTGGTGCCTCCCTGCAGGGACGGGAGTTCTCACCGGCACTGTTAGAAACAAGGGTGCGAGGGGGGGGCAGAAGGCAGATGGAAGAGGGAGTCCTAGTACCGTTTTCTTTTCTTTTAAAAAAGAATTACTTAATTTAATTTTATTTTTAATTTGGCCAGAGAGAGACAGAGAGAGAGAGAGACAGAGAGAAAGCAAACTACCAGGTCCGGGACTCGAACTGCGGTCGGCCATGTGGGAATCCAGTGCCTTAACCACCACGCCACCTGCAGCCACCCCCCCTCCCCCCGGACCCTTTTCAAATTCTCTGTACTGGCGCCTGCACTTACTTCTGCCCACCCTCCTGCCCTGCTGGGAGCTCCCAGGGAAGGCCAGGCCAGGGCTCCTCTCCCTCTGCCCCAACACTGCCCCACGGAGGAGGGGGCTGCTCTCTCTGTGGCCCTCAGGGCCACGCCCGGCTCCATCTCATAGTCCCTTGGTGCGGGGCCTGGTCCCTGGGCCCTCCAGCCCGCCTGGGCCTGGGCCTCCATCCTCCCATGGCTCTCCTCTCGCGGGGCCCCAGCACCCACCTGGTGAAGAGGACGTCGGCTTCATATTTGAGGTGGAAGCGTAGGAGGGCCGTGTTGTCTCCCTTGGTGCTGTCCTGCTCGTCACTGTCACTGCAGGCAGTGGGGACAGCACCATTGGAAGGGGCCCGCCTCCCCCCACACTCCTAGCAGCTCCCGAGGGGTCCAGGGCAGGCTCGCCCAGGGCCGACAAGCACAGGCCAGGCCAGCGAGGGAAGCCAGGTGCCTCCTGGGCGAGGAAGGGCAGGGGTGGGCGGGGGGGCGGGAGCCCTCGGCTCTCGCGTCTGGCCCGGGGGCACGCGGGAGGTGGGAGGCCCGAGCCTGGCCTGGCCGCTGCCCAGCTGCGTGGCCTCCTGCGGAGCGTCCCCACCTGCTGGCTGCTCTCAGGGGGTCATGGGCTGGGCTGCGGGTGGGAAGGGCCACCCAGGGAGGGGGGCACAGTGAGGCCTTCACGGTGCGGCTGTCCACTCATGGGGTGTTTGCCCCAGGTGCCACCTGCACTGAGCTGTCTGCACTGGGAAGAGGGGGTCCGACATGACAGACCCCCGCGGCCCCTTCTGCACATACCCGGCTCAGGCCAGAGGCTGCCATGCGCATGCCCTCCATTCCCCGTGAGGACGGAGCTGTTTTCTTTTTCTATTTTTGAAGGTTTTTGCCATAGGGCGCATGTGCTTAAAGAGACAGAGGCTGTGAGAGGGAAAGCGAGAAGTCACCCCCTGGGGGATGGCCACGCCAGTCTCTGCTCCTCCATCCTCCTCCTGGGAGAGTGGGCGTGAACACGCGTGCCTGGTGGGAGTCGCAAATCGCCGGACCCAGGGCTCAAACCACAGTTGGCCACATGGGGATCTAGCGCCTCAACCGCCATGCCACCTGCCGGCCCTGAGAATGGGGCTGTTTGCTGTGAGCACTGAAGGGCACATGTCAAGAGACCTAGCAAGCTCTGCCATCGGCGAGGGGGAGTTGCAGCAGATGCCGCTTAGCTGCAGCAGCAAACAGTGAATGCTGGGCCCCCGGCCTCCCGGGGCACTGACCCGTGTGTGAGCTCACACATGTGAGCATGCTGGTGTTGGTGTTTGATCTGCCTAGAGTAGCTACTCCTCAGCCTCGGGTTTTGCTCCTGATGAAGGGTCCAGAATCCTCCCCTCCTTCCCCACACAGAGGTAATTCTGTGAAAAAGAAGTGTGTGCACAGCCTAGGCCAAGCCGCCCGAGTGTGGCCTGGGGAGACAGCAGGCAGACAGCGGAGTAAGAGGAGGTCTCCTAGGACTGGGGAGCTTGCCTGAGCGGGGCGAGGCGACCAGCGTGGGCCAAGCTCTGCACAAGGACAGCTAGCCTTCAGCCCCACTGGTGCTCTGTACCCGCTGTGTGCTGCCGGGGTTTACTCAACTTCTCTGAGCCGGCTTTTAACCTGTAATATGGGGGCTGAGGCAAAGAGTAACTCCTGCCTTGACTTGTTTTTTGCATCCTGCTCATAGGATGCAGCCCCCTCATCTGTGGGGGGCTGTCAAAACAGAGGAATAGGAGCCCCAGGCCTGCCCTGCCCCTGGGAGCTCCCAGCAAGGCTTGAGGGGAGTTTTTGTTTGTTTGTTTTGTTTTTGGCCATAGGGCACATGCACTTCCCAGAGAGACCATCAGCGTCACTCCCTGGGGGGACGGCCATGCCATAACCCCTCCCCGCCCTTCTCCTCTCAGGGTTTTGGACATGCACATACACGCGCCTGGTGTGATTTTCGAGTTGCCAGGTCTGGGACTTGAACTGCAGTTGGCCATGTGAGAATCCAGTGCCTTAACTACCATGCCACTTGCTGGCCCCCTGCCCTGATTTTTTTTTTTTTTAGAGATATTTTTGCTATAAGGTGTGTGTGCCCACCGGAGAGACAGACAGAAAGCGAGAAATCACTCCCTCACGATAGCCTCTCCACATCCCTCTTCTCCATTCTCCTCTTGGGGTTTTGGGCACACATATACATGGCCTGGGGTGAGTTTTAAGTCACTGGGTCTGGGGGTCCAACGTAACCATTACAGCACCTGCTGGTCCCCAGACAGTGCTCTTAACACAGGGTTTGAACGGCTGCCTCATGAGGGGAAGGGGCTGATGTTAGTGTTTCTCCCGGGAGGATGAAGAACGGCGGCGATGGCAGACAGCCGCAGCCCCACAGTGACTGACGCTGGGTCCCCTCGGGTTGGGCAGTGAGGACAGTGGGGTGGTGGCATGGTGGGGCTCAGCGTGGGGCCCGTTCCTGCTGCCACAGGGAGCAAGCAGGGTGAGGAGGAGGTTGGGGGTGGTGGTCCTGACCTGCCCGTGGCGAGCTGGATCTCTAGCTGGTGCAGGAAGACAGACTTGCTGAACTCGAAGTCCACACGGAAAGCCACCTGCAAGGAAAGGCCCCGTGGGCATGTTCAGCCCTGCCCTGCCCCCGCGGCCCCTGCCTGCTGGCTCAGGTGGCCCCGCGGACTGCGCCAGGCCCTGGGGTGGCGAGCTGAGCCTGGGGCTGCAGCCAAGGTCGCCAGCTCCTGTCATGGCACTTCCGGGCTGCTCTGGTTTCTAACGGAAGGCGACGGAAGGCTGAGTCCAGCTTAGACCTTTCTGCAGGGTTTTCAGCGGGCGAGGGCCTTGACGGGCAGGACGACCATCACTTTGCACCCCAGGGTGTGGGGCCGGAAGCTGTGGTGAGACCTCCTGTGCACCTGCATTTGTGTGTGGTGGGGAGGGGGCACCTGGGGCAGGGTGGAGGTGGCCTGGCCACCCAGCAAGTCATCAAGCGCTGGCTCTGTGTCCAGCGCCGTCTCTCCACACTGCTGAGGGATGGGGCCCGGGGCGGTCGGACCTCAGAGCCCCTCGCCTCCGCCCTCCCAGGGCCACCATGCGGGGCATGGATCTCATTTGCTCTCCCCAGGTCTGGCCCTTGTGAGATTCCCCAGGAGACCTCAGGGCCCCCCTCTCCAGGGAGTGGCCGGGGTGGGTGGGGTGGCACGTGCCTTTGCTGCTCCCCCAGTCCTCCTCCAGAGTGCCCGCTAGCCAGTGCCTCATGGAAACGCCTTTGGCGGATATCTTGCGGAGGGAGTCTCTTCCAGGGCACCCTAACTCCCACCCCACCCAGTCTATCCCTTCCCAGCCTTACCCCTGCTCCTAGGGACACGGCTGCCACCTCGGCTCCTGCCTCGCCCGCCCCTCTCCCCATTCTCATCCAAAGGCAGCCCGGCCTTGGTTGGGTCTTCTTTCTTTCGTCCGGAACCTTCTGTGGCTCCCCACTGCCCCTAGGCTGCCTCCCTTTCCAGCTGAACTGCTTGTCCCCACCCCTTTCCCAGGCACGGCAGGGGGGCAGAGGCTGGGCATCTGAAAATCCTGTGAGGTTAAGGGTGGTGGGGTTGCCAAGAGGTGCTGGGAGGGGTTCCCCTGAGGTACGGGGGGGCCTGGGTGGGCTGCCAACCCTGGGGCTGGCATCTCATGGCAGCAAAAGGGAATCTACTCAAAAGC
>NW_006159876.1:721973-729563 GCF_000334495.1 Tupaia belangeri chinensis | reverse complement strand
AGGGGTAGCTGACGTTGCAGACTTTCCTGTGGGGCCTCCTCTCCTCCTTCAAGCACTCGATGCTGCCGTCAGAGTCGTCCTGGGGTCGGGGAGGACGTGGGGAGCCATTAGCCAGGCCTGACCCACCAGGGAACCCGCCCATCCGCCCGCCAGCCAGAGGCCTGGAGCTGGCCTTCCACCGCTGGGACCAGAGGCTCTGGGGGGCTGGGAGGGGCTTGCTGGGCCACACACGGCCTGCACTCAGACGGAGTGGGCGGGTGCTTGTGGATGTGCTCTGTCACTGTCGGATCATGCGGGACTTAACCCACGCAGGTGGGGACACGCAGGCTCAGAGCCGGCGCTGGGCTAGGGCAGCTGGAAGTGACAGGACGCCAACGCCCGCTGTCCCCACCTGGAAGCACTCCCCAGTCTCTGGCTCGAGTCCTGCAGTCCTGCATCTCGTGAGTGACCGCCCTCCATGGGGCGGAGAAGGCCCTCTGAGCCCAGAAGTGGGGCTGCACAGTCCCACGTGACTTTGCAGTCTGGAAACAGTGGGTGTGGGCGGGCCTCCCCAGCAGGGCTGGCTCCAGGGTCAGGCAGCCCCCAGCCCGCAGCTGGCAGGCAGGGAGAGCAGGTCCTGCTCGGCACCGCCCCCCGGGACTGAGAGCCGCCCCGGCCGGCCGTGGCACTGGGGCAGGGGTGGGCTTCAGGGGCCTGGACCGGCTGCTCTGGGCTAGCACGGCGACCCTTGGCACAGGCTGGGAGGCCCCACCGGCCACCACGGTGGCTGTGTACCCACGGTGGTGTCTCACTCCGCTCGTCTGTCGGAGTGCGGCCAGGGGCAGCTCACTTAGCTGCTTGGGGAGGGAGTGAGAGGACGCAGGTGCACGCAGGCCCAGCTCCGTGTCTGGGCATCGTGGTCACGCTCATGCCCCCGCTCCAGGACAATGGCCGCGGGTACCTGCTGGCTCCATGCTGCTGGGCACTGCCTGGGCCATGCCTCTGCATGCCGGCGTGTGAGCACACTTCTCTGCAGATTCGGGGGCCTGCGTGTTGGGGTGTGTGTGCGCGTGCCTGGAGTGTGTGTTTGAATCAACAGACTGCAGTGCTGTGTGTGTGAAGGGGTGTGCGGTCGGGCTTAACATGTTTGCACTGGGCTGAGAGGGGTGCTTCCTCCTCTGGGTTCTCCTTGGCCTGAGGTGGGTGACCTCTCGGGGATGGCATCCTACCAGCGGGCCCTGCACCCACCACGCGTGTGGGGACATGGGCTTCTCAGAGCATGCCTCTGCTGGGCTCACTTACAAAGCTCATCCATGCCACAGGGACGAGCCCCAGCACGCCCTCCCTGGGTCATGGAGGGCCCACCACAAGGAGGGGTCCGGGATTGGTCGGGAAAGCAGCTGGGAGGGACCGGCAATTTTAGAGGGAGGAGCAGTTCCTGGCCTGTTAGCAGGACCCTCTTAGGAGGCCTGGAGAGTGAGCTGTGGTGGAAGGGCGCACGTGTGGTGTGTGTGCAAGTGCGTGTCCCACCGCAGGCCAGGACACAGGCTGCAGGCTGCTCCCCACGTTCCTGCCTGGCCTCCCAGACAGGAGGGCTCTGGGCCCTGGTTATGCCCTGGCGGCCCCTAGGGAGCTTTCAAAGCACCTGAAGCAGGCTCCACCCAGACCGAGTCACTCAGGGCTGTGCAGGGGTGTGCACGCAGGCTTTACAGGCTCCCAGAACCCACTGTGTGGGACCCCGGAGACTCCCTGCCCTGAATACCCTTTGCCTCAGCCAGACAGGGCAGGTCTCTGCGGCCTACCTTCTGGATCAGGCTGGCGAACTGCAGGTTTGAGGACTGCGAGATATTCAGGACCGTGCTGTAGGCGTTCTCGCCCCTGTTCTCCAGCGTGGCCTCCACCGCCACCCTCCGGCGTGTGCTCTCTATGATGAAAACCGTGGTGTCAAAGGACAGCGTGTATGCGGAGCAGTCCTGGGCAGGCTTCCTCAGCACCCTCTGGCAGTACTCCCTGCGGCAAAAGACCACCCGGGATCAGACTGATGGAACAGCAGAGGCAGAGGGAGCCCCAGGGCTGGTGTGGAAAGATGGACCTGGACCTTGTCTGGCCTCTGGTGTGGGAACAGCCAGCCGTGAAAAGAAGGGAAGAAGATGGCAGGGGTAGAATGAACTCCCCCTTCAAGACCACCTCCTGCCCTAAAGATACATTCCTTACTGCAGAATGTACCTCTTTCACACCACTCATCACGTTTCCCTTTAGACTTTGGCTGCCAGGGAACTCGGAACGACTTGTAGAGGCAATCCTGATCATTAACCTAGATGTTAGAATATTTGCTTATTTATCCTTCTAAGAGGTTTGGATGTGTTATTTCTACTTACTGTCTATGTCATGGTATACGTTTTTTGTTTTTGCTTTCATCCAAATCACCTTACAATTGGATAAAACTTGAGCATAAATTATTGGGAAATACATAAATGTAAGCGAGGTAGTATTCACTAGTTTTCCTTGTGTGCTAGTTCGTGTCTTCCAGGACCCCCGGTCCTCCTCTGCCTGTCTCCTTCAAAGCGTCTTTCCCTCGGAAGAACTGGAAGGCCCTGGTGTTAGCCAGAGGACCTAGGGGTCACCTGGTCTGAGGCCTGGAGGACTTGGCTCTCTGGGTGCCCCTACCTTTTCTCGTTAGAGAGAGATTTTTGCTATAGGGCGTGTGCATTTGCCAGAGAGACAGAGAGAGGGAAAGTGAGAAATCACCCCCCGGGGGGGGGTGGCCACACCTCAGTCCCCTCTCCTCCATTCTCCTCTTGAGATTTTGGGCACGCACATACATGTGCCAGGTATGAGTTTCAGGCTGCTGGGTTTGAGACTTGAACCACGGTCGGCCCTGTGGGAGTCCAACACCTTAACATTATGCCACATGCTGGCCCCACCTGCCTTTTATTTGTCTTGTAGTATGGGCTCCAAAGCAAGGATTTCATTTCTAGACAAACTCTGAGGAGGCTGGATTAGACCTGTAGGAATATGCTTGTAGGAGGCTTTCACAGAGGCAGTAACAGGCCCAGGGAGGAGGGGGGACTTGCCTGATGTCGTACAAGACTCAGGCAGAGCCCGGGCTCTGGTCCACGCTGTCTATGAAAGAGATGGCAGCGAATGGTCCAGGGCCCCAGCAGTGAAGGGACAGGCTCAGGACTCACATGGCCGTGGGCAGGTCACTGCGGGCATCCAGCACGAGGTCAGGGACACAGTGCTCGTCCTCGCTGCAGCCGTTCCAGAAGGGCACCTGGGCAGGGAGGGGCGCGTGGGTCCTGAGCAGGGGGTCTGGCACCGCACCCGCCTCTGCCGTGGCCGGCCTGCTGTCTCTGCCTCCCCCACGATGCTTCCCCAGCTTGTGCATGGACAGTCTTTCTCTCTCTTTTCCTTCCTTCCTTCCTTTTCTTTCTTATCCCTTTCTTCTTTCCTCTTCCTTCTTTCCTTTCTAGCTGCCAGGTCCGGGATTTGAACCGCGCAGTCGGTCATGTGGGACCGGTTCCCTTAGCCAGCAGGCCATGGGGCCGGCCCAATACTTCCCTCTTCAAACATGGCTCAAAGCTGAGCTCCAGATTCCCCTGCAGTTGTGAGCATGCTGGCATCAAGAACTCCCCACGCAGCCCAGGACGGTCCGGCCCACATGCACCGCTCACATGTGTGGGACTAGGGCCCGGGGTGAGGGTGATCCAGCTCAGCCCTCAGCTCACGGGGAGGCTGGAGTGTGGACAGACAACCACAGGGAGACGTGCTAGAGGGCCCCGAGGGCTACGGATGGGGAGTGGGAGCAGGAGGACAATCTGTAATAAGTCAGGGAAGGCTTGGAGGGCAGAGTTCTGGGTCTGGGAAGTGACAGGTAGCTCAGGGTTGCTGTGGGAGGGGACGTGGGGTGGAGCAGGTGCAGAGATGGCAGGGTCATCACAGGGCCCTGGGGACAAGCCTTGCACCTGATAGGAGTCAGTGGGTGCTATAGGCAGGGCAGCCCTGCCGGACCTGCAGATAGCAGACTCTTACAGAGGGTGCACGGGAAGGGCCCTGGCTGGGAGACCTGCAAGGAGCCCCTGAGGGACGCGATGGCGGTGTTGGCGTGGAAGTGGGCGTGGAGAGGGCACCAGGCTAGCACCCCCAGGCGGGCTGGCGGCCCGGTGGTGGTCGGGGCTGAGGATGCCGGCCCAGTCTCTTTTCTGGTGTCTGGAAGGATGGTCTCTGGATCCAGGGACGCACAGGGGTAAGCTGAGTTTGGCCTTGGGGCACTGGTGCTGGGAGTGCTCCGGCCCCTCCAGGGAAGGTGCTTATCTGAGCCCGGTTCCCCTTCCTCTGAGCGCATGCCTTAGCTGCCAGCCTGCACCCCCTACCCCCACCTTGCCTTGAGACCCTCGGGGCGGGGCGGCGTTCGCCTGCCTGGTAACCCGGTAACCTGACTGAGGGCTTTATGCAGAGACTGAGCGACAGTACCGAGACCCTGAGGGCGGTGGGCCAGCCGTCATCCAGCATGGGGCCGTGGTCGGGGTCCTCCAGGGAGTACTCCACCGAGAATGCTACTGGCTTCACGTAGTCCGCTGTGTCCTGTGCGGAGACGAGCGGGGTGAGTGCGGGCGGACTGAGCCAACGCTCCATCCCCAAGCCGCGAGGGCAGCTGTCCTGCGGGGCCCTGAGGAGCCCTGAGGAGCCTGCTTGGGTGTGGGGGAGAGCTGCTGGAGGCCTGGCCCAACTCTGCCCACCGGGCTCTCTTCGGGGCTGGGCCCTGTGCCTGGGCCCTCAGTCTCTGCAGCACCCCTGGCTCCGACCCAGCCACCGACTCTGTCCACACCTGTCACCGCCACCTCTCTCGTGGCATTAGAGCCATCGACGTGCCAGTCCTCCCGCCCCGCAAGGAGTAGGAGAGAGGCCTCTTAGCACAGCCCTACCTGTGGTCGGGCATACTGTGAATTACTGAAGACGCCGGCAGGGAGCGAGGTGGGGGTGGTTCAGGCTGGTCCCCAGCATGGTGGTCAAAAAAGGGGTGCTGAGAGGAGCCTGAAACCCTCCACTGGGAACCCGCGTTCCTGCCACAAGTGGTTCCTTGAGGGAGGCGTGGCTGTCCCACCCGCACGGGCACCTGCGACCCCAGGGCCTGGTCAGCACGAGTGCTGGGCCCGGCCTGGTCTCTGAGTCGGAGGGTCTGGGGCTGGAAACGCACGCTGCTGACAGGTCCCAGCCCCGCGTCTGCAGTGGAGTCCAGCACACAGAGGTCAGAGCTGGGCATGTTTTTTTTTTTTTTAAAGGTTTATGCCATAGGGCACATGCACTCACCAGAGAGACAGAGACAGAGAGACAGAAGACAAGAAATCGCCCCCGCAGGGGGGATGGCCACGCCGCAATCCTTTCTCCATTGTCCTCTCAGAAGTTTTGGTAAGCACGCACATGTGCCTGGCGTGTTTCAAGCCCCTGGGTCTGGGACTTGAACTGCGGTCCTCCACATGGGAGCAAAGGCCCTTAACCAGTACGCCACCTCCTGGCCATGGGCATGTGTTCTGACCTCTGAGCTCTGGCCACTGATGACTGGGGCCAGGTGGGCTCTGAGCGCCCCCTGCTGGCATCCTAGACTGAAGCAGTGTGTTTGGGATTTCTGGCTGGAGACCCCCTTCTGCTCCTCCTTGTCCTTGGGGGGCACTGCCACTGTCCTGCCCTGCTTCCTCCCCGCCAGGAGGGCCCACTGCTCCTCCCATGGCCTGCCTGCCTTCCCTGGTCCCCGACCCGTCAACTCTTCCTTTTGAGCCACTGCGGCCGGCCCCCAGTTCTCTCTGCGGGACCTGCTGAGCCGGCTTGCCTGGCCCGTCCTTTGCTGAGGAGACCTGCGTGAGGGCTGGGAGGAAAGGGTTCTGCGGGGGCCGCAGGCTGGTGGCTAGTGCGTCCCAGCAGCCTTTGTTCTGGGCATGAGGTGCGGGCTGGGGCGGCCCAGGTCTGGAGCTGCTGCCTGGTCGGCCTCCTGAGGGCTCTGGGGCCCTGAGTCACCCTGGCGGGTGCGCGGGAACCTCCTGTCCCGACTGCCCTCCCTGGGGCCCCGACTGCCGACTGCCGGTGGGGCTGCGGCTCACCAGGACGTGGAAGTTGATCCGCTCGCAGAGCTCCTGGCCAGAGGACAGCAGGACAGCCCTGCCGGTGTACCGGTCCCCGCCCTCGTCCAGGTGGGCCCGCGGCGCGTACCGCCTCTCGTCCACGGTGGCGTTGTACCTGATGCCTGGGGGAGAAAGGGCGGGACCAAGAGGCCCAGTCACACCGGACTGTCCAAAAATAGCCTTTGGAACCAGCAGTTGGCGTAATGGCTATGTCGCCGGACTCCCACGTAGTCGACCGTGGTCCGTGTCCCGGACCCGGTGGCTTAAAACTCACGCCGGGCGCGTGTGTGCGTGCGTGCCCAAGATCCCGAGAGGAGAATGGAGGAGAAGGGATTGCGGTGTGGCCATCACCCCGGGGGGTGATCTCTCGCTTTCTGTCTGTCTCTCTCTGTCTGGCAAGCGCACGCGCCCTATAGGCAAGACGCCCACCCCGAAAAAAAAAAAAAAAAAAAAAAAAAAAAAAAAAAAAAAGCCTCAGGACACTGGAATCGCCTGGAGAACTGGCGGCAGAGTCCCAGAGCAGGGGCTTGAAAAATATGCTGGGCATGTGTGAGTGTGCCCAAGATCTCCCCAAAGAAAACGAGAAACAACTGCAGCGTGATTATTTCCCGTAGGGGGCGCTTTCTCTCTTTCCTTCTTTCTCTGTCTCTCTCCAGGGAGCTCATGTCCCTGTAGAAAACAAAAAGGCTCTGGGAAGCGTGCCTCCTCCAGGAAGTCACTCAGGTGGGCCAGGGACTAGCTGTGCCTTATCCCTCACAAGAGAAGGAGGAAGGGAAGGGACCCAGGAGAGGGAAGGAGGAGAGTGAGGATGGAGTTGCGAGGGCAGGAGGGGGCAGGAGGGAGAAACGGGACAGTGGGTGCCGTGGAAGGGGACTGCAGGCTGCCATCACACCCTGTCCAAGTGTCCCCTCACCCTCCCTGGCTGGCTGCTCTGGGCCCCCATGAGGACTGGTCAGCTCCCTAGCCGGGAGGTGCCTCTCACCCTGGGGAGGCTGGCCAGGCCCGTCCCCTCGGCACCTCAGACCTCGGATCCCTGAAGTCGAAGGCCAGCAGCCTCCCGGGTCCAGCTGGACAGTTCGTTGCCGATTCCAGACAGGCTCAGCCCTTCTCCTGACCTGGCCGGCCCCCAGGGCTCCAGGTGCTTGTGCCTGTCCCCGTTCGCAGTCGCAAGTGGGGAGGGAAGGCACAGCTCCCCCTGCAGCGCTGAGCCCTGGGCTTCCACTCCGCACTTTGTCCCGCTGTCTCCAGACTCGTGTGCTGACGCGAACCCTGCACCCAGACTACCTCCTTCCCCGTCCTTTCCCCAGTCACCCCCACTCTCTGCCACCCTGTCCTTGAACGAGACCCTCCATGGGCATCTGGCAGCGTCAGGGGTGGCTCCAGTTGTGACCTGACACTATAGCGCATTTCGGGGAAGCCTGGGGTCGAAGCAGAGCGAGCCCACGGGGGAGACAGGCTGGGGTGTGGGGTGGAGGGCCCAGCTTACCCACAGCCG
>NW_006159876.1:707247-721927 GCF_000334495.1 Tupaia belangeri chinensis | reverse complement strand
GGGTGGCGTCCCGGCCGCCGCGCCTGCAGTCCCTGTGGAAGATGTTGATCTTGGACTGCTCGAAGTGGAGGCTGACGTTGATCTGAACCACAGGCCGGGACCTGGAGGGGAAGGGCCAGAGCTGGTGGGTGGGGCTGGCGGACCTGAACAAAACCTGCAAACTCACCCTGGAGGGTGGCGAGGAGGGGGCTCTGGGTGTCAGGGGGCGGGCCCGGAGAGCACAGGGGGCTCGGGGCTCGCCCGCTGCTGGCAACCTGCCCTGGATGTTCATTAGACCATCCACGGGGCTTGAAGACATGCCGGAGCCCAAGCTGTGCCCCGCCAGCTTAAATCTGAACGCGACGCTGACGGTACGCTCTAGAGCAGCGCCGTCGGGTTTCAGCACGTGCTCTGCTCAGCCCTTGGGGGTCTTCTTACAATCCACATGATGACCCAATAGCGAGGCACTGAGCCCGGATTTTTTTACACATGGTTTTTCTTTAATTGCCAGAGGGCATGTGTGCTTGCCAGAGAGAGAGAGAGAGAGACTGAGAGAGAGAGAGAGAGAGCGAGAGCGAGAGAAGGAAAGTACCCCTTCCCCCACAGGGCGTGGTCACACTGAAATCTCTCCTCCATCTCTCCACCCCAGGATCTTGGACGCACACAAGTACCCAGTGTGTGTTTCTTTTCTTTTTTTTTTTTTTTGAGAGGTTTTTTGTTATAGGGTGCATGTACTTGTCAGAAAGACAGAGAGAGACAGAGAGACAGAAAGCGAGAAATCACCCCCCAGGGGGGATGGCCATGCCGCAATCCCTTCTCCTCCACTCTCCTCTCGGGATCTTGGGCACGTATGCACACGCGCCTGGAGTGAGTTTAAGCCACCAGGTCCGGGACTCGAACTGCAGTTGACTACATGGGAGTCCAGCGACATGGCCATTACGCTAACTGCTGGTCTCCCAAAGGTGTGTTTTAAGCCACCAGGGCCGGGATTTGAGCAGTAGTTGGCCACGTGCAGTGCTTCACCTCTGTGCTACAGGCGGCCCTGGTTCACGTTATGACACGCTCTCTGGTGATGGGGGTGCCGATGGTCCACGGACCACACTTTGAAGAGCCTGGTGTGCCGCTCCCTCGGGGATCCCATGTGTGGGTGTCTTGGAGTCTCCCCCACCCCGGCACAGCCCCGCCCAGGTGGCCCAGGAAAGGCCGTCACCCTACGTCAGTCTAAGGCAAACGGAGCTCAGTGCCTCTCTCCCCATGGACGTGAACGGGGGCAGTGTGATCCCGTTTCAGAGGCCGGCTCTGTTCTCAGCTGGGGGGCGGCCCCTCTGTGCGGGAGTCCTGGCTCCTCTGCTTCCTCATTGGCCTTGGGCAGGTCACATGACTCCTCTGATGCGGGATTGTGAAAATTATGCCGGGCGCGTGTGCGTGCGTGCCCAACATCCCGAGAGGGCAATGGAGGAGAAGGAATTGCTGCATGGCCATCCCCCCTGGGGGGTGATTTCTCACTTTCCCTCTCACTATTGCTATCTGGTGAGCGCTGTCACCATATCGCAAAAGCCTTAAAAAAAAAGCCAAAACCAAATGAAGCGAAGGTGAGTGGCAGTGCCACCGAGTGTGGGCGCTGTGGAAACCGGCCCGCAGGCCGTGGCTCGCAGACTTCCGCTGTGATCGGCCGGGGGAGCCTGGGCGGTGTGGCTTAAACATTCCCCAGGTGCCCCCAGCAGACAGGCACATCTGACCAGCATGTCTTCCCACAGGGTCTGGCCGGGCCTCGTGACTAGCTCGTCGGTCCAGACCACGGAGCTCAACTGAACCCTCCCTGTGGAGTGAGTCTCGGCGTGTGGCTGCCTGCACGGTGTCTCTCTTCCATAGTGAAGTTTCTGTGCCGCCCCGAGGACCCGCAGGGCCGCGTCTGTCCCTCCCCGGCTCTGGGCACCTGTCCTGCAGTCTGGCTGGAGCCAGCAGCCAGTCCCCTTCCTGTGCCTTTCAAGTCCCGACTGTTGCCGCCACCAAAGGCCCGAGAGCCCCCACTGTGGTGCAGGCCGGCACAGAGAGGCAGACCACGTGCCCGCGCACAGGCTGGCCGGGCTCAGAGACCAGCCTCCCCAGTGCTGCCCTGGCAGGGTGGGTGCTGGTGCTTCGGCTGTGGGTAACGGGGACCTTAGGAGCCAGCAGAAATGCTGTTCCCTTCGTCCCTACCATGGGCCGCTTCCTGCTGCCTCTCTGGAGATGCAGAGATGCCAAACAAGGAGCTGCACTTAGGGCGGCAGTGGCTCGCTCCGTAATGCGTTGCTCAGAGCAAGGGTCTTCGAAAGCACTGGAAATGTGTATCGTGAATAATAGATTTTCGCTTTTTTATGTTATCAAAATAAACTCAAACTGAATTTCCATTTCTCCACGAACTTCTTGAAGTCCCCTCCTATCAACTGTCTTCCTTTCCTCAACTCGTGCTTCGAGGACTGAACCCACTCTCAAGTGTTCACACGAAGCTTTTTACCCAGACTGTTTTCTAGGGAAGGGGGATTAAGACATTTCTGTTTATTCTAAGGTGTTTTTTTTTTTTTTTTTTTTTTTTTTTTTTTTTGCGAAATTTTTGCTATAGGGCACGTGTGCTCGCCAGAGACACAGAGAGAGACAGAGAGACAGAAAGCGAGAAATCACCCCCGGGCAGATAGCCATGCCACAATCCCTTCTCCATTCTCTAGGGATTTGGGGCACACATGCTCATGTGTCCGGTGTTTCAAGCCAAGACTCAAACCACAGTTGGCCACGTGGGAATCCAGTGCCTTAACCACCCCTGCCAGCCTCCTGCTGGTCCCTGTTCTAAGATTCTTAAGAATGCAGGAGCACCCCTGGCCTCCGTTACTCCCTGGAAAGTCATTGATAGCTCTCTTTAAATCCTTTTTAAAGTTGTATAAAAAATACGATTGCATTTGTGTAAAATATATGCAGTGTGTGTAAATGGGGTGGGGGGAGGGTGGGAGGGAACAGACCAGAACATTAACAGTGGTCTTGTTAGGGCAGAGTAATGTTGAGGGGTCTTTTTCCTTATTTTATAAGCATTCTCTGTTGTTGCATTTATGATGAAACAGATCTCACTGACATATGTAAGAAAGAGCAAATTATCATTATTTTTGACTCAAAAAGTAGCCAATACGTGGTGAAACGTATCAGCCCTTGGAAAGCATTAAAGGGCCAGCAGGTGGCATGGAGATTAAGGATCCCACAGGGCCAGCTTGGCAGTTGTGTCCTGGACCTGGTGGCTTGAGAATCAAGCCAGGTGCAGGTGCATGCGTGACCAAAATCCAAAGAGGAGAAGGGTTTGTGGCATGGCCATCTTTCCTGGGGGTTGAATTCTCACTTTCTCTTTCTGTCTCTTTCTGGCAAGCACATACACCCTATAGCAAACAAACAATCTAACAAACGCATTCAAAGGAGGCTCTACAAAAAGGCAACAAGGGGCCAGCAGGTGGCGTGGTGGTTAAGATGCTGGACTCCCGGGAACCAGCAGTTAGCATAATGGCTATGTCACTGGACTCCCACGTAGTTGACCGCGGTTCGCATCCTGGACCCGGTGGCTTAAAACTCATGCCGGGTGCGTGTGCATGCGTGCCCAAGATCCCAAGAGGAGAGCGGGGGAGAAGGGATTTCGGCGTGGCCATCCCCCCTGGGGGGTGATTTCTCGCTTTCTGTCCTATAGGGAAAACCCCTTCAAAAAAAAAAAAAAAAAAAAAAAAAGAAGAAAGTCAGAGGGGTCTGCATCTGATACAGAGGAATCTCTGTATCACATAAACACTCGTCCACACCAGGGGAGAGGGGAAGGTCCTCCTGCTGGTACAAAATGTGCTCATCTGGTCCCCGTAAGTAGCTTGAAAAGCTGAAGTGTAGGAAATGCCCGAGTCGAGAGGACGTTTAGGACCAATTCTCCACGGGGCTTGTGGACATTGGGTTGGTCTGAAGTCCTAGAATCTATTGACAAGAGGGATTCGATTTCAGGACAGCTTCCGCATCTTTCATAAACTGAACATCTGTAAGCAGGGTGGGCTCAGAGCAGGGCGGGTCTGGCTGCCAGTGGGTTAAAGACAAAGGACAGAGACCCTGAAGCCCCTTTCTCAAGCCCTACACCGCCGCGACTCTCAGGAGCGCCCAGGGCCGGAGAAAGTGGGAGACCAACCACAAAATCACCGCGTTGCCAAGGGCACCCACTGCCAGGTCGACCAGCCCATCCTCGTTGAGGTCCAGTTGCCCGTGGATACTGCAGCCGAAATACTGGAGGCCGGGTGCCAGCTCGGAGGCTGCGACTCGCTGCGGGGACAGAAAAGAGCAGGCAGGTGTGCCGGGAGCCCAGGGCGGGGCAGCGAAGGCGGATGCAGTCGGAGAAGCTTCCCCAGCCCAAAGCTCTCTCCTGCCTGGCCCGTCATGGCACCTGAGGCCCCTCCTGTCAAAGTCCTTCCTTCGGATTCAAACACCGTGTCTGAAAGAGCCCCTCGTTTAGGGCAAACGCACGGTCCTGGCAGGTGGCCCAGCGCGTCTGCTCTCGGCATACTGGGAGCGTCTGCCGGCCTGTGGCGGCCGGGAACGGGCCCCCGGGGTGGCTCAGTTCCAAGGGAAGCAAGGTTTGGGTGTGAAGCGGCCCCGAGAGGATGGAGCCCAGGCAGGAGCCCTCACTGGCAGCCAGCTGCACGAGCGCAGGGGAGGGCAGTGTCCACGCCGCGGGTGTGCTGCTTTCCTCGCGGGAGCACGAGGTGAGCAGGAGAGGGTGCTGGGAGGGCTGGCGGGAAGGTCCTGGAAGTAAAGTGCACCCCACTTTGAACTCTTGACCGGAGACACGTATAGAAAGACGGATTGGGACGGTCTCCTGCCACAGGACACAGAACACCCTGAGCCTTGTGGTCACGTACTAGCCACCACCCGGCACTCCGGCCGTCTCCTCCAGGGAGCCCTACCTGCTTCGGCACCTGCAGGAGGCTGCCTTGGAAGCCGTGGAAGATGTAGATGGCTCCGCGGTGGCCGTCCTCCAGAGGAGCCCCCACCACCACGTCGTTGTAGGAGTCCTGGTTGAGGTCGCGCACCGCGGCGATGGACGAGCCGAACCGGGCGTTCTGGTAACCGTGGGCGTCCTTCAGCGTCCCGTTGAAAACAAACCGGCTCTGCAAGACCAGGGCAGGGCTGGGCTCGGGGCCTCATGGGTCCTCGGGGCCGTGACCTCCTCGGCCTGCTGCTGTATGCTCGCCCTTCATCCCCCAGGGCCCCTCTCTGGCGACAGAGGCAGAGGGGCTCCTACCCCCGTGGCCTGGCTCCTGCAGGCGGGCACTGGCCTCTCTGATACCCAGGTTCCCTTGCGGTTGCCGGTGCCCACAGTACCTGTCTCAGGCGGTAGACGTACACCCGGCCCCGCTCACGGCCCTCGCTGAAGTACATGGGCGCGCCCACCAGCAGGACATCCGTCACGCCGTCCCCGTCAGTGTCCACGGAGGTGATCTCGCTCCCGAAGTAAGAGCCTATCTGCGGATGGACGGGAGCGGGCGTGGGCTGGACTGCCACCTCGCCACACCTCGCCACACCCCGCCACACCCCGCCGGCGGGGAGCCAGGGTCATCCCTCGGCCCAGAAACCTCGGTGAACGAGTGGGCCCTCCGATGACCTTCTTTTCTTGTCCTGCCCTGGAGTGGATCACCGGGGCGTGCCCTTCTGCGCCCCCTCTTCCTCTTTCTGTATGCCCCCTCCCCATTCCCCTTTCTTTTCTTCATTTAATTTTATGAGTGGCCATTTATTCTGACTGTAACTGATAGATGAGACTGAGAAAATAAGGGAAATACAAAAAAAAGTATGAACAAAAGCAACCCGCAGTCCACTAGAACTACCCCACGGGGGCGATGTCTTTCCTTCTGGTCTCCCACTCGCACCTGTGTCAGATGTGTTTAGAGTCCATGATAAGTGGACAGATTTCCAGTTTTTTGCGCTAAAATAAACTCATACTTTAATTCCATTTTTCACAAACTTTTTGAAGTCCCTATGTTTTTATTTTGCAGATTGATATATTACCTATCTATGTAATAAGTAAAAAATATATGATTTATTTTATATATACAGGTTATATATATATAATTTTATTTTTGGGGGGGAGAGGTTTTTGCTATAGGGGGCATGTGCTTGCCAGACAGCCAGAGAGAGACAGAGAGACAGCAAGCGAGAAATCACCCCCCAGGGGGTATGACCACACCACCATCCCTTCTCCTCCATTCTCCTCTCGGGATCTTGGGCACACACGCACATGTACCTGGCATGAGTTTAAGCCACCGGGTCTGGGACTTGAACCGCGGTCGACTACGTGGGAGTCCAGCGACATAGCCATTACGCTAACTGCTGGTCCCTACCTATATAATTTTTATACTGATTTTTAAAACTTGTTTTTAAAAATTTGCTACATTTGCATTTACTGGGAGACAGAGAAAGTGAGAGCTCACCCTCTAGGTGGGACAGCCACACTGTAGTCCCTTCTCCTCCATTTCCTGTCTGGATTTTGGGCATGCATGCACACGTGCCCAGCGTGTTTCTCTGGCCACTGAAGTTGGGGCTCAAACTGCATAGTCAGCCATGTGGAATCCAGCTGCCTTAACCACCATGCCACCAGCAGGCCCTGTGTGCTGGTTTTTAAAATGAGACTACGTGTCGCGAGGAGTTTCCCCATGGTGGGCTATATCTTTCTATGGCGCGGTCACTGGCGATTCCGTCATACTCAAAATTACGCATGGGCCATAATGTATTTCACCAATTGTCTGCTGTTAGACTGTTAGCTCTTTATTTTTAGAAATAATTATTTGATTATATTTCTTTGTTATTATTATGTAAAAGTTCCTACAGGCACATGTGCTAAGCAGAGAGAGGCAGAGAGAGAGGGGAGTGAGACACAAGCTGCCAGGTCTGGGACCCGCGGGTGAGTCCCCTGAAGCGCTCCGCCGCTTGCTGGCTCAGTTTTCTTTTTAAGGTTTTTGCCATAGAGCACATGAGTCCGCTGGAGAGAAACAGTGAGAGGGAAAGCAAGAAATCACCCCCAGGGGGTGGCTATGCTGCAATCCATTCCCCTCTTGGGATTCCAGGCACAAACACACACGTGTCTGGCATGATTTTCAAGCCACTGGGTCTGGGACTTGAACTGGGGTCAGCCACATGGGAGTCCATTACCTTAACCACCACGCCAGCTGCTGACTCCATTAGCTTCGTTAATTAATTAATTAGCTTTTAAATTTTGTAATGGGTCATGACTCACCAGAGAGACAGATAGGAACGGACAGAGGGGGGAAAGCACTTTCCACGAGGAACAGTCGTGCCATAACCCCGCCTCTGGTTTTCTGTACCATCAGGACTTGGGCACATGCACACAGGTACCAGGTCTGGGGCTCGAACGGCGTGGCTGGCCATGTGGGATATAGCACTCTTAACCATCAGGCCATGGGCTGGCCGTCAGCTGGTTCTCAGCATTGAGGCTGACAAGTCACTCTGGAGTCAGTGTCTCGGGTGGTGAATTATCGTTTCTCCTCAGTATCTGAGCTCTCTGTCCCTCTCCCACCTGGGGTGCAGTGCGCCCCACTGCGGCCCATCCACTCTTCAGAAACCCGAGGGTTCTTCCTGGCCCACCCTCCGGCTCTCCCACTTAGAAGCTCCTGGCAAGCGCTGCCCGGTGAGGTCGGTGCACCCTCTGCTCCCTGGGCACCTTCCGAAGACCTTAGGCAGCCGACCACACCACGCCCTTGCTTGGGGGTAAAGCCTAAGCCCCTCGGCATGGCTCTGCCAGGCCCCTCCTTCCTGGTCTCTATCCCACCACCCTTGGCTCCCAGCGCCATGCTCCTGGCTGCGGCCAGACTGCAGACGGGATCAGCCCCAGGGCCGGCCAGGTTCTGGGCTCCCTCTACACAAGCTCATCCCTCTGCCCTCCTCCCTCTCCAGGGACAACCTGCCACCCTCAGGCCTTGTCCGAAGCTTCGCTTCCTGTTAGAAGCTGTCTCTGACCTCTCCCACCCCACTCACAGCCACGGGTGCCCCTCTTGATGTGCCGCTGGTCCCACATTCTTCTCACCAGCCCTCTCCCTCCTCTGGGAGCCTCATGAAGATGGGCACTGGGCCCGTTGGCCCCGTCAGGCCTGGTGCCAAGCCTGGCACACGGGAGATACTTGCTGAATCTTATTGGCTGGACTGGATAGGAAAGGGGAAGGTGCTTGGCAATGGCCAGGCCCTGAGACCCTGCCCGGTCGGTCTGACACCATTCCTCACAACTCCCCTCTGCCACCTCCTGGCTAAGGATTTTTTTTTTGAGAGTTTTTTTGCTATAGGACGTGTGCGCTCACCAGAAAGACAGAGACAGAGACAGGAAGCAAGAAATCACACACACACACATACACACCCAGGAGGGATGGCCACGCCACAGTTCCTACTCCTCCATTCTCCTCTTGGGATCTTGGACACGCACGCACACGCGCCCAGTGTGAGTTTAAGCCACTAGGTCCGGGACTTGAACTGTGATCGACTACATGGGAGTCCAGCAACATAACCATTATGCCAACTTCTGGTCCCCTGGCTAAGGATATTTCTAGAAGAAATCTCGCCCAGTGTGATGTTAAGCCACTAGGTCCGGGACTTGAACTGTGATCGACTACATGGGAGTCCAGCAACATAACCATTATGCCAACTTCTGGTCCCCTGGCTAAGGATATTTCTAGAAGAAATCTTTTCACATGTACTAGAAGCTCTTAACTAAGGAGAAAGAGAAAAATCCAGAAGAGAGAAAGAGGAAGCAGCCCCGTGGGTGGGGTGAGGAAGACGATGAGCCTATATAAAGCAGCTATGAGGCAGATGCACCCAGGGTGGGCCGGGGAGGGACACGTGTGTGGCCTCAGCTGTGTGGGTCACGGTGATTTGGAATCCACTTGATCTAGCTGCCTTCAGCACTGCGGTTTCTCTTTCGGATGTTGGAGGTGGAACCGAGCGGGAAGAATGTCATAAATTCATCAGCAAATTCCCCGCAGCGCTCAAGGTCAGCCCTGGAGTCCCACAAGAGCCATTCCCGGGCCAGAGCACTGTGGGCAGGAGGCGAGGGCCTCCGGCCTGGGGGTCCACAGTGCCCCATGCGGTAGGAAGAGGAACCGCAGAGGGCGTGTGCAGCAGGAGCGACCAGCGACCGGCCAAGGGCCATAGGAGATGGAGGAGGCGGCAGCGCTGTGCCCAGGCTCAGGAGGGCCCCAGATGCTGCTGGCGGGGAGGAGCTGAGGCCTGGTTTGGGGCCTGCTGGGGGTCAGGAGGTAGCATAACAAAGAGAGGCCTGTGGAAAGGCCAGACCGGTCGCAAACCCACCACACGACTTGGACGAGCCCCATTGCTTCCCAGGACCCTGATTTTCTTGGCTACTCAAGGAACTCTGATTAGAACCCTGTTTTCCAACCTTGTCTTCACCGAGGACCCTCCACCTAGCCTCCGAATTCGCTTTCATGATAATTGGACATGAGACTCGAGGCAACACAGCCTGGCTGCCCCTACTGGAAGCCAGGGCACGGGGACAGCTCTGTGCTGCATGGTTGCCACCCCAGGAACGGGAAGGAGCTTGGGCGGCTACAGTGGCAAGAAGGGGCTGGGAACACGACGGACCTTCAGGGTGCCTCAGGCCCTGGCGGCCCAGGCTGGGAAGCTGCCCCCCAATGCCACCTGCAGCCCTGACCACCAGAACGCAGCAAAGAGACTGGTGGCCAGGAGCCATGGTCTGGAGAAGGAGCCGGAGACCAGAGTGACCCGAAACAGGGCAGGATGCTCTCCTAGTCCGGCACCGCTGCCAGGGCTTGGTTTCCGGGGTGGGGACAGCCCAGGCTCCAGCGAGTTTCAGGAGGTTGGGGCTGCACCCTCGAGGAAAGGGGAAGGTGCTTGGCCACGGCCAGGCCCTGAGACCCTGCCCAGCCGCAGGTGAGCCGAGCAAGCTCCATGCTGCCCCATGCTGCCGAGGGCGGGGGCCTCACCTCACAGGGAAGAATTCAGGGCCTTGCCCAGGGTCAGAGGCTGGCCGGAACTTGGTCGGTCTGACACCATTCCTCACAACTCCCCTCTGCCACCTCCTGGCTAAGGATTTTTTTTTTGAGAGTTTTTTTGCTATAGGACGTGTGCGCTCACCAGAAAGACAGAGACAGAGACAGGAAGCAAGAAATCACACACACACACATACACACCCAGGAGGGATGGCCACGCCACAGTTCCTACTCCTCCATTCTCCTCTTGGGATCTTGGACACGCACGCACACGCGCCCAGTGTGAGTTTAAGCCACTAGGTCCGGGACTTGAACTGTGATCGACTACATGGGAGTCCAGCAACATAACCATTATGCCAACTTCTGGTCCCCTGGCTAAGGATATTTCTAGAAGAAATCTTTTCACATGTACTAGAAGCTCTTAACTAAGGAGAAAGAGAAAAATCCAGAAGAGAGAAAGAGGAAGCAGCCCCGTGGGTGGGGTGAGGAAGACGATGAGCCTATATAAAGCAGCTATGAGGCAGATGCACCCAGGGTGGGCCGGGGAGGGACACGTGTGTGGCCTCAGCTGTGTGGGTCACGGTGATTTGGAATCCACTTGATCTAGCTGCCTTCAGCACTGCGGTTTCTCTTTCGGATGTTGGAGGTGGAACCGAGCGGGAAGAATGTCATAAATTCATCAGCAAATTCCCCGCAGCGCTCAAGGTCAGCCCTGGAGTCCCACAAGAGCCATTCCCGGGCCAGAGCACTGTGGGCAGGAGGCGAGGGCCTCCGGCCTGGGGGTCCACAGTGCCCCATGCGGTAGGAAGAGGAACCGCAGAGGGCGTGTGCAGCAGGAGCGACCAGCGACCGGCCAAGGGCCATAGGAGATGGAGGAGGCGGCAGCGCTGTGCCCAGGCTCAGGAGGGCCCCAGATGCTGCTGGCGGGGAGGAGCTGAGGCCTGGTTTGGGGCCTGCTGGGGGTCAGGAGGTAGCATAACAAAGAGAGGCCTGTGGAAAGGCCAGACCGGTCGCAAACCCACCACACGACTTGGACGAGCCCCATTGCTTCCCAGGACCCTGATTTTCTTGGCTACTCAAGGAACTCTGATTAGAACCCTGTTTTCCAACCTTGTCTTCACCGAGGACCCTCCACCTAGCCTCCGAATTCGCTTTCATGATAATTGGACATGAGACTCGAGGCAACACAGCCTGGCTGCCCCTACTGGAAGCCAGGGCACGGGGACAGCTCTGTGCTGCATGGTTGCCACCCCAGGAACGGGAAGGAGCTTGGGCGGCTACAGTGGCAAGAAGGGGCTGGGAACACGACGGACCTTCAGGGTGCCTCAGGCCCTGGCGGCCCAGGCTGGGAAGCTGCCCCCCAATGCCACCTGCAGCCCTGACCACCAGAACGCAGCAAAGAGACTGGTGGCCAGGAGCCATGGTCTGGAGAAGGAGCCGGAGACCAGAGTGACCCGAAACAGGGCAGGATGCTCTCCTAGTCCGGCACCGCTGCCAGGGCTTGGTTTCCGGGGTGGGGACAGCCCAGGCTCCAGCGAGTTTCAGGAGGTTGGGGCTGCACCCTCGATGTCGGTGTGAAGGTGGCAGTGCCCCATCAGGAAGGATGCTGGCGGGTCTGCGGCCTCCCTTTGGAGAGGACCGAGGGGTGCAGAG
The DNA here is from genome assembly GCF_000334495.1 of Tupaia belangeri chinensis. Classification (NCBI taxonomy): domain Eukaryota; kingdom Metazoa; phylum Chordata; class Mammalia; order Scandentia; family Tupaiidae; genus Tupaia; species Tupaia belangeri. Next base: position 710,288 of record NW_006159876.1, on the reverse strand, counting down.
GAGCGTGGCCTCCCTTTGGAGAGGGCTGAGGGGTGCAGGGGTGCGCGGCAGGGCCCCTTGGCCCCAGCTGTCCTTTGGCCCCTTTCGCATCGGCTTGGACGCCTCCTCCCGTTGTCCCCGTCCCTATTACCTGCTCGCCCCGCAGGGCCTGGTGGATGGTGAGGCTCCGGTTGTTGTGCATGGTGAACAGGATGACCTTGCCCGTGTGGTTGAACCGGGGGGCCCCGGCCACGTACACCCGTCCCTGCCTGGAGGACACGACCGACGTGACTGTGTACCCTGCCATGGAGGAAACAGGCTGGTCTCGGCCTCGGCGCTGTTCTCTGCAGGCCTTGCCAGGGCTGAGCCATGAACAAGGGACGGGCCCGCCATGGGGTGGGCTCAGGGCGGCCGAGTGGACGCCATCCCGTGGGCCCGTGATTTGCAGGGGTGGCTGTGGAGGCCTGAAAGAGGCAGGGCCCAGGAGATGGGACCGCACAGAGCCAGGGCATGCCACCCTCTGCTGGAGGCCGTAAAGGAAGCCAGTCTAATGGGACGTGCACGCCCCTCTGTCACCTGACCACAAGTGTCGGGGCAGACGGAGCAAGAGCTGGGCATGCAGCCATGCTGCATGTCCTGTATTTTATTGGCTATAGGGAGCGTCCATTCACGGTAGAGAGACAGACAGAGACAGAGAGGGAAAGTGAGAAAGCACCCCCTGGGGAAATGGCCACCCTGCCAATCTCTTCTCCTGCAGTCTCCTTTCTGGATTTTGGGAACACATGCACATACGACCGACATGTTTTTCAGTTCTCCGGATCTGGGACTCAAAACGCAGCCCTGGCTGTGTGGTATCTAGCCGCCGGAGCCACTGCGCCGTGGCTGGCCCACCGCCTTCACTTCATATCAGACCAACGGTTTTTGATCCCTACCAGGCTCCACTCTCAGGGACCAACAGTGTCTTCATTACCATAAATCTCTGCGGAGTGGCTCGCTGGTGACCAGAGGGGGCTGTGTGGGTCTAACGGATGGTTCTGCTCCGGGTCCTAGGGGGCTCTTACAGCCCCAAAACTTTGCAGATACAAAAGAAACAGCCCCGAGGCTCCTCTTGGGCCCATGAGTGCACCATGGAAGAGAAAGAGGTGAAGACCCAGGAGCCCTTTGGGAAAGGCTGCCAAGCCCTGCTCCCTGCGCAGGGGTCCTGCACCCAGGAGGTGCACGTGGCTTCAGGCCACTCTTCCGAAGGTGGCCCTGCAGGCATGCAAAACTGAGAGTGTCCCAGAGCCCCCCGCTCAGCCAGGTCTGGGGTACAGGAGCCCAGTCTCTCCATGGGCGTTGGGTCTTGCTGGCAGTTCCCGGGGAGCAGGTGTATCTTTCTGCCGTGTGTGGAAGCGTACACGTGTGCACGCACCTGTGCATGAGTGTGTGACACTGTCACAGTCCCACCAGCTCTCTGAGTGCCCTAGGGTGTGCAGACATGAGCCTCAGTGTTGGGGAGTGGGGTGCAGGTAGGGTGGGCTTCTCCGGCTGCAGACGCAACACATGGAACCCTGGAAGTACATTCTGGGAAATGAGGTTTGACAGGCCTGCAAGACCAGGACGTGGCACGGGGCTGGCTAAGAGGGCTTGCATTTAGAGCAACCACAGATGTGTGGAGGCAGGGTGGGGCCAAGGCTTCTGAACTGAGCCCTCGGGGGCACCACTCATGGCTGAATAGACGGAGCTTCCGAGAGAGGCTAGACTCCTGGACCCTTGGTCAGCTTTCAGACTGCCGCAGGAGGGTTCGTGGGATCCCAGGCCCAGCTTACGGCCAAGCATCCCGGGGGGCTCTGAGGCCGGCAGGTGGGGCCATTATCATGTTGGTGAGGCTCCCTGAAGACATGACAGGAGGGTGGGGCAGAGCCATGTCCAGAGTTCATATTGTGGCCTCCGCGTGGAGGCTACGAGCCAGGCCTCCCAGGACACACTGTCCTCACTGAATGACTCCCAGAAGGAGGAGAAAGGGAGAGGGCACTCTTGGGACCTGCCAAGGCTGTGACTAGTTAGGCAGCTGGGCCTCAGGGGGTCTGTCAGCCTGCCCCCACATCAGAGTCTTCTGGGAGGAGGAAAAGCTTTCCAGAGCTGTCCCTCACTCAGGTATCTTCGATGGCTCCCTACTGCCCACAGGTCCCTATGACCTGGCATTCAAGGCCTCCGGGTGCAGCCCACCCCCACCTGCGTTCCCTCCCGTTTTCCACACCTGCCCTCTACTCCTCAGGGTCTCTCCCTGTGTCCTGCAGCTGCCTATGGCTCCCACCCTGTCCCCCTCTGCTTGGCTCTTCCGGGATGTTCAGACCTTCTCCTGCCTTCTCCTGCCAGTCGGTACCCGGACCACAGCCGCCTGTGTTGTTTCTCTCACTTGCTTGGAACGACCCACAGGGTCCCCTGGGACATCGACGATGCCCGCTTTGCTGGATAATGCCTCGCGGCCCCGCACGTGCACCCCTGACTAGGTCTCCTCGCCCCCAGCACTGTGAGAGCACTGGGCAGGAGCACAGCCAGCCACCGCTGCCCCTGCTCGGGCTCGCCTGCCTCCGCTGCCTTCCCCGCGTGTGAGCAGCGGCAAGGCCTCCACCTCTCTTTCTCCACTGTGCGTTCATCTGAGCTCCCACCTCTCTCACTTCCTAATGATCTGGCCCCATCAGCCGGGAAGCGCTTGAGAGTGGGCCGTGTCCGGTCAGCCCCGCACTCAGAGGGCGTCCACCGCCGTGCTCAGCACGCCTGGCCTGGGAACCAGCTGGCACTAACCGGAACCTGGCCCTGGGCACAGGGACTGCTGGGGAGCATCCAGGGACCTAACATCTGGAGTTTCCAGGACAGAGCCCGGCAGTTTGTCCCGTGTCAGCTGAGGGTCCTAAGGAGGGGATGACAGAGGGGTCGCCCCTGTCCAAGGCAGGACTCGTGGCTGAGTAGATGGAGCTTCGGAGAGAGGCCAGACTCATGGACAGACCCGCCGTCAACCCAGGGTGGCTGGGGTCATGGAGGTGAGGGGGCCGAGATGCGTTACCACAGCGTGGTTTGGA
>NW_006159876.1:702714-705636 GCF_000334495.1 Tupaia belangeri chinensis | reverse complement strand
AGATCCCGGCAGTTTGTCCCGTGTCATCTGAGGGTCCTAAGGAGGGGATGACAGAGGGGTCGCCCCTGTCCAAGGCAGGACTCGTGGCTGAGTAGATGGAGCTTCGGAGAGAGGGCAGAATCATGGACCGGACCGCGAGGGGTCCGAGATGCGTTACCACAGCGTGGTTTGGAGTGTCAGCGACAGCCTGGACGCCACCGCCTGCTGCCCTTCCCTCGCCCAGCCCTCTAGGAAGCAGCGCGGCCTGGCGGGTGGGTGGCCGGTGGGCTCTGCGGCAGAGACCGGGAGCCATGGGCAGGGCTCTCAGCTGGGACCTGGCGCTGCGGGACCCATGGTTTGCGTCCACTTCTGAAGCCCCGGAAGGGCTTGATGGTGGCCGTGAGTAAGTGGGAGTGGGTGGGTTTCTGCCTGACCTGCCTGCCCGGGCGGTGGCAGCCTCAGTGGTCCGAAAGCTTTACAGAAACGCCATGGCCATGCCTCCAAGGCTCGAGGGCTGCTTGTGGATGCCCTGGTTCCCAGAGTCTGTCCGTGCTGGCACTGCGCTGGGTGTGGTGGGTGCCAGGTCCGAGAGACCACACCGACCCCGAGCACCCGGGGCGGGCATCGCCCTCAGGTCAGGTGCTCGAACGCGCAGGACTGTGTGGCAGCCCTCTCCCGGGTGTGGCTGGGCTTTGCACCCCGGGCGTCTCCTCGCCCACTGCCCGCGGCCTCCTCGCTCTGCACTCACCCAGGTAGGCGCCGTGGTTCCTGAGCTCCTCGGGGAACTCCTTCAGGTAGGATTCGCGGTGGGGGATGACCTTCCCGCCGCTGGTCTCCTTCAGCACAGCCCCGTTCCAATCGTAGGCGCCCACGGCTCCCAGCAGGACCCCGTCCTGGCACCGGGGAGGGGCGCGTCAGCTCTTGCTCCTGTCCCTCGGGCCTGTCTTCAGGAGCCATGCCAGGTCCTGCGACCTGTGAGGCCTCCGCAGCCGCCTCGGGCACCTTCCCCGGGCCGTTGTTTAGCCCTAACTGCCAGCTGCAGTCGTGGACTGTTATTTTAAAATTATTCCCTTTATTTATCATTAGCTATTTTTAATTTGACCAGAGCAAGACACACACACACACACACACACGCGCGCGCGCGCACGCACACACACACAGAGCAAGAAAGCAAGCCGCCAGTTCCGGGATTTGAACCATGGTCAGCCATGTGGGAGTCCAGTGCCCCTAACCATCATACCATCTACTGGCCCCTCTTTTTCTTTTCTTAAAGTTATTTAGTTATTTCAGAGAAAGAGGGGAAGAGACTGTCGACAGGGTCTCAATGCTGGTCCCTGCCCGGTCTCAGCTGGTCTGGACCATGGGTACCCATGTGCACACCCTGGATGCTCAGGGAGCTCTGAGGATGCGAACCCAGGACCTTCCTCTCTGGGTCCAGTCATATCACTGCAGTGCCATGACCTGGCCTGGTTCTCTTAGATTTTGAATGAGCCAAGGAGACCTTTCCTCCTGCCATTCTCAGCACAACATGGGTCAAGCTGACCCCAAGGAAAGGGGCTTAGGAAAAACAGGACGTAGTAGACACAAACTCCAAACCCAGGACCGAACCGCCACCCTGCCTTGGGCTTCAAAACCCCTGTAGGAAACCCGTTGTCACCATCCTTCCTTCCGAGGCCCCTTCGGGCTGTGCCTCCTGCCCTTGGCCTTCCCTAGCCGGTGGCGGAGTGTGGTGTGTCCCCGTGTGAGCTCCCCTCCACCTTCGCTCTGCAGTGAAAGTCATTTACTGCACCCCAGCCCTCACCAGGGTTGGGGCAATGTCCCTGTGCCCACGGAGCTCAGATCCTGAGCTCTCACGTAAACGTGGAGTTGGAGCCGTGGCTGACGCAGTCAGGGACACTGACACTAACCACGGCCAGCTCAGTGTGGATGGACATGGGGCAGGAGGAACCTTACTTATTTTTATTTTTACTTAATTTTTTTGCTAAGGGGTACATGTGTTCACTGGAGAGAGACAAAAAAAGAAAGAAAGTGAGAAATCTCCCCCTGGGGGAGAGCCATGATGCAATCCCGTGTCTGTCAGTCCCCTTTGGGATCTTGGACACGCACGCACATACACACACACATGCACGAGCATGCACACAGGCATTCACCCAGTGCGACTTTCAAGCTGTCAATTCTGGGACTTGAACCGCAGAGTTGGCCACGTGGGATCCAGCACCCTCAAAGCCATGCCACCTGCTGGCCCAGGAAAAGCCTTTTAGAAGTAGTGCTGGTTACCCAGGAACCCGGAAGATGGGTGGGGCCAGACAGGAGAAGAGCTGGAGGAGAAAGAACTGCTTGTGCAAAGGCCCCGGGGCTGGAGAGAGTTAGAACCTTTGTTTCTAAGGAACTGGGAAACGTTTGGGGGCTCGAGCACAGACGGGGCTCTGCCCCTTGAGGAGCGGAGTGGCTGAGACGGGGTGGACAGACATGCCGAGGTCACTTCCTGGACATCCCCTCCGTGTCTCCGCCCACCTGCCAGCCCTGTGCTCTCTGCTCTGGAGTCCCTGCCCTCCCTGGTGTGCTGACCCCGCCCTCCCTGGCGTGCTGTGCCCTCAGGAGCAGCAGGTGTGGAAGGAAGTGCCAGAGACTAGTGTTTTGAGCAGACACTTAACCTCTGGTGACTTGGTTTCTTTATCTGAGCCCCGGGAGCGTGGAATCCGGCCCTACCCACCTCACAGAAGAGCTCGCATCCGAGATGCGGAAAGTAAGAGGTACGTAGGGCGTAGGAATCGGAATCAGGAGGCCTCAGTACACCTGCACGGAGCCCGCCCGGGCAGAACAGGCACACGCACATGCACACGCACACGTGCACGCACACACCTGGGACACCGCACGGGAGCAGGCGGTGACGCAGACACGTGGTCAGCACGCTGGCAGCCACAGCAGATGTCACCCTCTCTC
>NW_006159876.1:697111-702551 GCF_000334495.1 Tupaia belangeri chinensis | reverse complement strand
GAGCCACAACCCCGGGAGGCCCACAGAGGGAGGGACGGCGCGGCTCTGGGTATGAGAGGCAGAGCCCAGGCACCCGGGCTCCATGCCCTCCTGCCACAGGCCAGCCCCACTGGGCCTTCTGCCATCTGACACAGCCCACACAGGGGGACCCTGCCGGCCGCCTGCTAGAGCACAGCCGGACCCTCTGCACACCCGTCCAGGGCCCGGGCCGCGGTTTGCCACCGGGACTGGCTCTGCACAAGGCTCTGGACCCAGTGGGAGCCTTGTCCTGAGGAACGTCCCCTGGACACCCTGCAGAGGAGGTGCCCAAGCCCCTGCAGGTGGGCCTGTGGGCTCATTATGCTCAGGCCACTCACTTCTTCCAAGGGCCCGAGACGATATAAAGATCTTGACGCCCTCCCTCCAGCTCAGGGGTGGGGGTAGAGGATCCGAGAAATGGGGGGTGAGAGACCTCGGGGCAGGCCCAGAGGGCCGGGAGGGGCAAGACGGGCCGCGGGGGCAGAGGGCTCGGCTCCAGCCTACCTCCACCACGTGAGAGGAAAAGCCTGTCTGGGACATCTCCAGCCCGAAGGAGGTTTCATTTTTGTTGGTGCCTGAAACAGAGGGGCATTAGGGCCGTTGTTGCCAGCAGGCCTCCTGCAGCTCGCTTGGACCACATTCCAGGATGTCTTCCAGAGGGGGCTTCTGTCTTCAGAGCAGCCTGAGGCTGGGCACCCTGCAGTGAGGCCCACCGGGCACCTCCGGCCGTGAGACTAACTCACGCACTGCTCAACTCACGCACTGCTCGGAAGGACTTGGGACAAATGTCTCTAAGGCATGTGTGTGCAAGTCTGTTAAAATAGGGGGAACCAGGAAACGTGCTCAGGGGTAAATAACGCTCATTTGGGGCAAGAGATGAAATTTCCCACTTTGTTCATTCCTCAGACCTTAACTCAACCCTCAAGAGGGAGACCTGTCACCACCGCAGGTTTGCACAAAGATTCCATGTGTGTTGGAACCCCCTCCCCGGGGAGGAGCTCCTGGGTGCATGGCTGGGATTGATGTCCTCATCACCCAAGGAGACCCCCCACCACTTTTGTTTTCCACTTGCTGGGGGGAGGGGTAGAGTGAGAGAGAGAGTGAGAAATCAACCCTGGGGGGATGGCCACACTATAACCCCTTCTCCTCTCAGGATTTTGGGCATGCCACATGCGTGCCTGGCATGGTTTTCAAGCCACCGGGTCCGGGACGCGAACCGCGGTCGGCTACATGGGAGTCCAGCGACATAGTCATTACGCCAACTGCTGGTCCCTCTGTTGCTTTTCACGTGTCTATAGCTTGTCCTTTCCAGGGCTCTGCAGACTTTTCAGGCTCTGGGACTTTGCCTTCAATCTCTTTATAATCCTCCCATATGTCCAAAGGCCGGTACTGGGAGGGCCCACGAGAGCAATTATAGGGTGCAAATGAGCTCCGTGCAAATCAGAAACGCAGTTTAAGCTGTGAGTAGAGCGGGAATCTGGAGGGATCAGGAAATACGCTTCTGGTGGAGGGGAGGCGCGGGTGCTCCGGATGGCCACACTATAACCCCTTCTCCTCTCAGGATTTTGGGCATGCCACATGCGTGCCTGGCATGGTTTTCAAGCCACCGGGTCCGGGACGCGAACCGCGGTCGGCTACATGGGAGTCCAGCGACATAGTCATTACGCCAACTGCTGGTCCCTCTGTTGCTTTTCACGTGTCTATAGCTTGTCCTTTCCAGGGCTCTGCAGACTTTTCAGGCTCTGGGACTTTGCCTTCAATCTCTTTATAATCCTCCCATATGTCCAAAGGCCGGTACTGGGAGGGCCCACGAGAGCAATTATAGGGTGCAAATGAGCTCCGTGCAAATCAGAAACGCAGTTTAAGCTGTGAGTAGAGCGGGAATCTGGAGGGATCAGGAAATACGCTTCTGGTGGAGGGGAGGCGCGGGTGCTCCGGGATTGTGTACTTTAGGTCATAGCTATTCGGGCCCACCTGGGTACAAAGTGGGACTGCCAGATTAAATATCGACGCTCTGTTGCATTTAAATGTCAAACAAACCGTAGGCTTTCTTTTAAGTCGGCTCCAAGCGGGGCATTTTGTATCTGTGAAACCGGGCGACCCTAGTTCCAGTCCCCGCCCGAGCTGGAGGAGCCTCGGCAGGTCACCGGGCTTGCCGGCTTCAGTAAAACGAGGACCTCACTGACAGAACTACCGACTGGGGGCACTGATGAAGTGCCCAGCCTCACAGCCTGGGTGGGGTGACGCTCACGGTTGGCACACCCGACGGAGGACACCTAGGCCGTTCCAGTTGTGGGACTGGAGTTCGCTCTGTGGGGTTGACCCCGCGCGGCTCACCTTCCAGGCTGAAGATCCTGTCCCCCAGGGCGTCGACGATGTCCTTCAGCGCGGCCTCGTCCGTGACATTGAAGAAGTGCTTGTCGTCGGGGTCGCTGGCGATGTATTTGATCTCGTTCAGGAAAGTCTCTGGGTTGATCCCCCTGCGGTTGTAGTAGCCCAGGACCTGCCGGGAACGGGCCGGACGGGCATTGCATTGCGCAGCCTCCCCACCCACGGCCCCACCCCAGGGAGCCAGGCTGGGCCGCGCGCCGCGAGCATCCTCCAGTGCCGTCTGCGTTTTGAAATACACTCCGTTAGGGGCGAGATAAGGGCCCTGGGCTGAGCTGAGTTCTGGGAGTTGGTAGGCTTGGGGTATTTTCTATTTATTTATTTTTAAACATTTTATGATAAGGAGCGTGTGCGTGCGCGTGGGGAGGGGTGGAGAGTCACCCTTGACAGGGGCTGGTCACTCCGGGATCTGCTTTCCCCAGCCCTCCAGCTCCTCAGGATCTTGGACACCCATGTGGGCTCATCTGGCATGTTTTCAGGCCAAGCCGGGGATCTGAACCCACAGCTGGCACGTGGCTTCCAGTGCTGCCGTCCACAGTACGGACTGTGCTACCTGGTGGGCCTGCCTTCTAGTTTCCTGAGGTCTCAGAATCTCCCTGACAATGAAGGAGAGGGGAAACAAACACACGAAAAACCAAATCCACAGCGTGGATGGATAGGCCTCAGCAGGGCAGGAAGAAGATTCTCAACTTGTGTTGAGAAGAGGCTGAAACAGGAAGCTCTGTCATCTGAGAGCCAGGACACTTGTCACACTACCGGAAAGCACTCCGGGGAGCTCCTAGGCGGCAGCCGCGGGCCCGGGGCGGGGCAGGACTTACGGCCACAGCGTATCTGGTCACGTTGTCCTTCTCACTTTGCTGGATCACCTTCTCCAGGTCCGGGCTGTCGTGGGACTCCCCGTCTGTGATGACAATCATCACCTTCTTGGCCCCTTTCCTTCCTCCCTTCTGGAAAGCCTCTGAGCTGGAACCAAGCACAGGAGCAGCGTCATGGTGTGGGACGAGGCTGCCCCTGCCGGACAGAGCCGGGACCTCTCCCAAGGAGCTGGACTGAGATGCACCGGCTACTCTCTGCCCAGCGGCTCAGATGGGGCCTGGGTCTGTCTTTACATCTGGATTCTGGACCTTGCTGTTTGGGGCAGGCAGAGGGCAGTGGGGTGGACTTGGGAGGGGAGCTGAGGGGCAGATGGTGACCTGCAGAGGAGCTCGGCGCTTGGTTCGAAACCCAGCTGCGTGTTAGAATCTCTCTGGGGAGTTTAAAACTTTGTTGATGCCCACTGCCTGCCTAGGCCCATGGAATCAGAATCTCTGGGGTACGGCCTGCGTGAGAGCACTTTGGAAGTCCTAACGACCCGTGTTGAGAACCACTCCTCTCAGTGCTGAGCACCCCGACAGCACCAGCCTGTCAGACACGCGTGCCGGAGCCACAAGAGCTCTACCTTCTCCACAAGCGCTACTGTGGTTCTATTTTGGGAAATGTTAAATAGCAAACTCCATGAAACGTATCTCTCTTTTCACTAATTTGTTTTCTACGCTGGAGCATTGTGCTCTGCCCCCCTGTTGGGCTGTCCAGCCCAGGGGCCAGCAGGGCCAGCACAGCAACCCCCAACATGGCACAGGCTCTTATAGCAGGCCCTCGGTCTACAGGGCATGAGAAGTGGCTCAGGAACCAACACGGACTGCCTTGTGGTACCTCTGTGGCCACCCCTCCTGTGGACCATGAGACCTGTTTGCATCTGTGAATCTGGCCCACAGTTTGAATTTCCCCAGGAGAGTCTGAAAAGAAACGTTACCCTTCGACTCTGCAGTGAGGACTCCCAGATCCGAACCCACAGATTTAAGCTCTGAAATGACAGGTTTGAGGGCCACGGGCTTTGGTTCCTAGAGGTAGCTCCCGTTACCCGGCAAGATGACGACCTGCTGTGTGTGATTGCAATGTTGGGGAATTCACAAAACCCAGAGTGAGGGTCCAGAACGTCTCCGAGCTCCCGGTGGAGAGGAGCATCCCTCTGGCGTCCCCCCAGCAGCTCTGAGCTAGTCCGAATGTGCTGATTTACAAAGCCCCTGTGCTCTGGGTGTTTGCTGCAGACCAGACCGAGGGGCTGCAAGGGCTTGGCAGGCAGAGTTGGGGCTTTAGGCCGACCCCGTGGAGGGAGAACTGAGAACTCTGCTATGCTTCCAAAGAGAGTCGAGATGCCTCCATTACCTCACTGGAGGGCCCGGCCTGGGAGTGGAGCTCCATGCAAAAGTGTACAGCGAGGGGAAAAGATTTTGTTATAAACAGAGCCGAGGAAGACGTCGGGAGGTATTCCCACAGAGCGGACAGCGTGCCTGCCCACGCGAGTCTGCAGTGGTGTGGGAATCAGCGTGGATCATCGGCGTTTAATTTCGGTTTTGTGTGGGTATGGGCGCTCGGACTCGTTCTCGGGAAATGCAGCTCTAAGGTCCTTGAGTGCCGTGAGGGCCGCGTACGCATGGCCGGTGCCACCAGCCTGGAAGGCAGGGACCCACGGGGACAGCCACGTCACGCCTCCTGCTCGGCCCCCACTGGCTCCTGTTTCTCTTGGGGAAAGCCTGGGTCCCGTCAAGAGCCTCGCCCGATGTGGTCTGGCCCCATTACTTCCCTGGGCCCCACACCCTGCTGGGCTCCGAGCTGACCCTGGTAGGCCAGCACACTCAGGCCTCCGTCTGACCTCTGAGCTCCCCTGCCTGGGACGCTCCCGCCCGGCTCCCTGCTTGGCCCACCCCTCGCCGCCATCAAGTCTCTACCCCAAGGTCAACTGTCAGCGCTGCCTTTCCTGACCTCTGTTGATGCTGCCTCAATACAGCGTCCCTCTCCCACCTGCTCAACCCCCCCCCCCTTCTTTAAAAACTAATTTTTGCCAGAGGGTGCTGCATCCTCCAGAGAGGGAGAGGGAGAAAGCACCCCCATGGGGCGGTCACATCACAATCTCTTCTCCCCATCTCTCCGCTCTGTCAGGATCTCGGGCAGGCATGCACAAGTGCCTGGCATGCTTTCCAAGCCTCCCGGACTG
>NW_006159876.1:696152-697014 GCF_000334495.1 Tupaia belangeri chinensis | reverse complement strand
TCCTCCAGGCCTGGGATTTGAACCTGTATTGGCTGTGTGGGATCCAGCTCCCTCCACTACTGGGCTGCAGGGCTGGCCCCAGTTTGATGGCGTCTTCCCAGCATGCACATCGTTGTGCTCCAGAAGCTGCGGTGACCACCACGCTCATTACCTGCAGCGTCGCCTTCGCTGTCTGGCTCCACGCTGTCTTTGGGGCTGCGCGGCTCACCACCCTAACACGTACCCCATGCCGTGGCTGAACGTTCTCGACTCCTCTTTCCTCTGCCCTACCCGACTGCACCGTCTTCCCTCCACCTCTCCCTGCTGCCGTCCCTGGGGTCTTCCTAGGGCAGGCCAAATGCCACCCACTCCTGGCAGTCCTCCCTACTCCGTCGTGCGGGGCCCGCCCTCTCCCCCTGCTTGTTAAGGTGAGGGTTAGCATTTGTCAGAGCTCCCCTAGGGCCACCAGCTGCCAAGGGTGCCATCTTTGTCACCCCTCAAGCCTGGAGCCCGGACCTTTGCCCTTTAAGAGGCACACAGAAATAACTGCCTGGGAGTAACCGAGTGAGGGGAGAAAACCTTTCACGCTCAAGGCACCTGCTGCATTTCAGACCCGCCCGGGGCCACCGGGAAGATCAGAATTCCCAACTCCGCCGGAGGTGGAGACTCAGCCCAGCAGTGCTCAGGAGTCACCGAGGGTTCAAACCACATGGTGAGTCACGTTCTTACCAACGGCCTGAGGTTTGTGGCTGCAGATTGAGACCAAAGTGGTGGGCTTTGCCCGCGTGAGTCAGCGAGCGTCACCCTCAGGAGCCGTGGCCAGTGATCACAGGCCTCTGTGGCCGCCGCCGTCTCTGCGGGGGCCCTGCGGCTCACCCACCGG
>NW_006159876.1:691106-696063 GCF_000334495.1 Tupaia belangeri chinensis | reverse complement strand
GCAGCCGTCTCTGCGGGGACCCTGAGGCTCACCCAGCGGCGGCTGCCAGGCAAAGGGGTCTGTCCCTCGTGAGGGTGAGTAAGAGGGTCATCCTCCCACGGAGAACTGCTCACGTAGGGAACGCTTGAGCCAGCTGAAGCAGCAAACGGCCACAGAAACAATCCACGGGTTGTGAGTTTGGGAAAATCCGAATGGTTGATCTGAAGCCACGACACTACTAAACAGCTCTCAGGTGGTGGGATTCCATTACACACGGCGACCAGTCCTCCGTGAGGTGGGGTTCACGGCGCCAGACCGTGGTCTCAATGAACGCAGTAGACTCAGATTCGTAGGTGCTAAGACATTTAAAATCAGATGTCCTGGGGCCGGCAGGTGACATGGTGGTTAAGGCACTGGTCTTCACATGGCCAACTGTGGTTCAAGTCCTGGACCCAGTGTCTTGAAACTCATTCCAGGCACATGTGCATACACGCCCCAAGTCCCAAGAGGAGAATGGAGAAGGGATTGCGGCATGGCCATACCCCAGGGGCTGGTTTCTTGCTTTCTCTCTCTCCATCTCTCTCGTGAACTCAGGTGCCCTATAGTAAAAAAATCTCTCTCAAAAAAATATATATTTCAAATGTCTTTGGCACAGATGTCTTAGGAGTTCAAGCCTTGCCTTGAAGGATACTGAGAGAATTGGTTTTAAATTTGGCCAGTTTTGTTGGGGTGAGCAGTGGCAACACTACTGGGGTGAGCACGTGGTCTCCTGCGTGGACAATGCCAGAGAGAACATTTATTTGGATGGGTTCGCTCTGGTGTGATTTCTAAGTAACTGGCCTCATTAAATCTCAGCCATTAGATCTGACGATGATCTCCACATGCTGTTGGTCTCCACATGACGAGTGTGTCACCGTAAGACTGCTCTGGCAGAACCCGCATACGTCATACCCAGTGTCTGCCATCTGCCTAGAAGGGCTGCAGCAGTATCCCCCCTCCAAATGCTCTCCTACTGCATGAGCTTGCCGATCCTCAATCAAAGGGCGGAATCGTGTCCTCTTCCCCCTGAATCTGGGCTGGCCTTAGGAACTTGCTTGACCAACAGAACATAGCAGAAGTTAGATTCTGAGACCTCAAGGTGAGGTGATGGGCAGTTTCTTGGCTTCTGCCTGGATCCCTTGGGAAGCTCCCTCTCAGAAGCCAGGTGCCCTGCCATGAGAAAATCAAGCCCCACATGGCCATGTGAGTGAGCCCCAGCTGAGCTCCCAGTCCATGGCCAACAACACTGCCAGCCTCTCGGAGGCGCCATCTTGGATATCCACTCCAGTCAAACGTTCCGATGACAACACCCCTGCTGACGCCAGGCACCGCATGAGAACTCGAGAGAGAACCCACCCGCTGAGCTGTGAGATGTTAGGAGAGGAGTATTTCAAGGCGCCACATTTTGTAGTGGTTTGTTACACAGTAAGATAGCTGGGACAGTACCTGAGAGCTAAAGATTTCTTTTTTATATTGTTATTATTATTATTTTTACCGTGCAAATTCAATGCCAAATGCTGTCCGGGTCTCAGTGCCTCCTCTCTGCTCGATGTGGCTGGCAGCTTCCACCACATCTTTTACGTTCCTGTAGTCATTGAGGTGAAACTCGTGGACCACGTCTTCTCCATACTGAACAACCCCAACCTGCAAACCAGAGGGCGGGGCGACAGCACATGGTCACCCCTGAAACGCAGGCTTTTTGTGGTGAGGATCCCGGGGACTTGTCTCTCAGGAGTGAGGGCGGCTAAGGACCTTCCTAAGAGGGTGACCACAGCTGAAAGGAAGCAGGTTCTGCAAGGCTCAGGGGTAGGTGGACAGGGGGTGCTTAGAGAGAAAGGAGACCATGGTTTACAGGAAGGCCCAGCAGGTTGCAATCTTCCCTCTTGCCCTTCCTACTTTTTTTTTAATGCCAGAGGGAGTGTCTGCTCACTGGAGAGAAGCAGAGAGAGAGAGGGAGGGAGAGGGCAAGAAAGCACCCCCTAGTGGGGCATGGTCACACCACAGTCCTCTTATTTTCCTATCCCGTTGGGATTCTGGGCACATATGTATATTTTTCAAGCTGCCAGGGCTGGGATTCAAATCAGTTGGCCACAGAGAATCCAGCTCCCTTAACCACTGCACTATGGGGTGGGCCCTCTTTCTTTTTTGGAAGTTTATTTGTCTGTGTCTTCCATGAGAGAGTCGGAGGGATGAGCACCCCAACAAGACATTCCCACCACGCTCCACCCCAGAGTCCTCAGCCAGCCCTGCTCGGGTCACGCACGTGCGGTGGGGCCTCAGGCTGGCCCAACCAGGTTTCTTTCTAAGACAGACAAAAGTCGAGCGTAGAATGCACGTGTGAAATCTCGGAATGGTGTCCTTGAAGGGCCATGGCATTGTTCGCCAAACTCAAACCAAGTTTCCTTGAGACTTGGAAGAGGTTCTTTTATCTCCCAAGGTGGACGCAATGTTGATGTTAGTACCCTTAAAATGAACAGAAAACCTCGAAGACCTGCAGTACGAATAGGATGAGACGTTCCCGTCGGCTGGGCCTGAGAGGCCGTTCAGTACAAACGCCCTCTTGCTATCGGACTTCCACCCACCCTCCTCCAAAGGCGGTCTCCCAGTGGTGGGGAGAGAGCGCAGAAATCCACTCCCTCTACCAGCTCTAATGGCCTCAGATCGACTTGAAATCTGCCACCATGCTCGCTTCTCTTCATTGGTCCTGCTTCAGCCAGGACAAGGAGCAAAGCTACCTGCTGGGCCGAGCATCCTTTCAGACACGAGCTGGCTGTATCCCCTCCTCCCTAGCTGGTTCTCATTGAGATAAATATGCTTCCTTCTCACCGGGCCTCCCTCAAGGGGTTCCAGGGCCAACTCGGCCTTTCCTGCCTTCTCATTCTCTCGCTGGCCGGAGGCTCGGGACTACATGGTGTCTATCCCGTCCCCAAACTGTCCCTTGGCGTGGCCTCCGAGATGGGCACCCTGGCCACAGGGCCAGTGTGAGCTGGCCTGCCTAGCTCGCCCTTTCACCTACGCCTCTGCAGTGCATGCCGAGATGCTCCCCCACACCACGGGTTTGGGGAGCCCTGGTCAAAGGCAGAAAGGGCCTTCGAGATGCTCACCTGGATCTGCCCTGGGCCGATGTAAAACTTCTTGAGGATGTTGATGAGGAAGTGCTGCACCTCCACCCAGGGGTAGATGCTGTTGGAGCCGTCCAGGACAATGACGATGTCCATGTAGGTCTGGCACCCTGGGAAGTGGGGACACGGCCATGGCTACCCGAGGAGCCGGGGTCTGCAAGCTCAGTTCAAAGGACGACAGAATGGCCCTGCTGCAGAGTCATTCCCCAGCCCAGGAGGCTGTCCTGGGCTGCCCGTTTATCGGGGCAGAGTGACTGCCGAGCTCGGAATTCTGGGTCTGACCCACCTCTCTGCTGCGGATTGAGCGCAGCTTAAATGAAGCCCAGCCACCTCTGCTTCTCATCAGGGACTCATCGGGGACTGACCACTGCCACCTGGCCACTGCTCTGGGGGCAGCGGCACCCCACAGATGAACACCTTGTTACCGTTTGTTCTACTGTGGCGGGCAGGCCAACACCTGCCCGGGTCGGCCTGAATGAGCGGATTCTCTGTCGGGAGGGGTATGGTGTAAGAGCTGTGAGGTTGGATCTGGCGTCGGGCTTTGCCACTCGTGTGACCTGGAGCCCGTCACTTCAACTTTCAGCCTGTTTTCTCTTCTGTTAAAGAGGCATAATGCTAGCAGACAGTTCCCACTAGGAATGAACGCGATGCTGCTCCGGAAGGGCTGAGCGCAAAGCCAGTGCTCCACAAATCTGCCCTGATCTGATTCCTATTATTCTCCAGCTCTCGGCAATGACGTCACTGAGTCCACCCGGCAATGACGGCAATGACGTCACTGAGTTCACCCGGCAATGATGTCACCGGGTCAGGGTCCTGCACTTCTCTGCTCTTAAACATAAAGGTTTCCTTCTATTCTTTTCATAGTAGTACCAAATTAAAAGGAATAATAAAATTCAACCAGGAAATTGAATAAAACATTGGTACCATGATAAATATTTAAAAAATACTCTTAAAAATCTAAGTAATTTATTTGTCTGTCAGTGGTTCGAACTACACTCTGACTCAGGGCATTGTTGATATTCACTGCAGAATGCTCACGCTGGCATGAAATCCACTTCCCCGCGACACTGCAGGAGGCTCGCGTGCTCGCCACCCCGGCCATCCCTGCATCGCGGGAGTTCACGCTGAGCGGATGGGGGCGGTGGCCCCCAGACCAGCGCCCGTGTTTGGTGGACACTCCTAAAGTGCTGGGTGTCCAGGGTGCTCAGCCCCTGGTTGTCCCACCTGCACGCAGTGGACGGCATGTGGTGACGGCGCCCTTCTGGCCGGACAGGCTGTTCTTTTCTATTTTGGTTAGTGCAACCCATGTGGACCGAGCTCTGCATCGCGGGTGGCCCTGGGGAGACCGAGGGAGAAACTCCTTGATTTGGACGAGTTCATGATCTCGTGGTAGGGACAGGGTTCTTTTATTTTTAAGCCAGTCTTATTATTAGAATGCATTTATTATTACCGATTTCTTGCTTATAATTTCAAGTTGTTCTTTTTAAGACACCTTGGGGGAACCTGGTTTTAGGTCTGTAGCTCCTAAACATGGCTGCATGATCCCCTTGAGGGTCTTAAACACACACACACATGTGCACACACATGTACACACGTGCACTCCTGGGCCGATCCCAGGCTTACTGAACTGGAACCTCACAGATGGCCCTCGAGTCTGCAGGCCTGCTGGTGGCCGGGTCAGGAGGCCTCCTTGATGGGAGGCTTAGGGAGCTGGGGTGGCTGATCTGGCCTGGGAAGAGAGCCGCTTGAGGGGTGGCCATTCTCTAGTGGGAGCCCCACGGTCTGCCCCCTTTCCCTCATGCACGCTCCTCACCCAA
>NW_006159876.1:687504-690913 GCF_000334495.1 Tupaia belangeri chinensis | reverse complement strand
TCTTTCCCTCATGCCGCCTCATCCCCCAAGACCACTTTCCAGCCCCTGCTGGCCTGGGCTCCTCTTCCGCCTCCCCAGGCACCGTCCCTCCCTCCGACTGTTAGCCGGGAAGCTGGAGGTGCTAATCCCATGGCCCCCCATAAACCGCACAGCTGCTCAGGTGATGGCATTGAGTCCAGAGGAAATAGTGAGGCTTGGAGCCAAGAAGTCTGGGCTTTCTGAGTGCTCAGGGGCAAGGTCTGAGCAGTAAGCCCCCAGGTTTTCTTGGCGGGTGGAGAGTGAGCAGGGGTCCTGTGTCCCACAAAGCTGTGGGCAAGCAGGGTGGACTCCCTGAAGCCCAGGAGCACTGAGTCAGTGGAATTACCAGGCAGACATCTGTTCTCCCTGGCCCCTCCTGCAGGGCCACTGCATCACCGGTGTCAGGGCTGCCGACACGGCAGTCTATGGGGGCTGCCGTGACCCCAGACTGGGGCAGTGCACGGCCTGCCTCCGAGCGTGGTGGCCTGGTAGCCTCGTTCATGCTCACGGTCTGGGCAGCGAGTGTCTGTCAGCTTCAGGGCTATCTCCATAACCTCAGCTCATTGGCTGCTCTCCTCGTCACGCTGTGGGGGACCCCCAGAGAGGCTCAGAGAGGAGAAGCGCCACCTCCCATGTCACCCGGAGAGCAGGGCTGAGTGGGGGGCGTCTACATGCTGCTGTGTAGCCGTAGGCGAGCGGGATCAGCCCCCGCCCCCAGGCCTGCCGGGCCACGGCTCAGCCTGAGCCTGCAGCTGAGACTCACTTACGTTGCAGCGCTGGGGCCACGGTCTTAGAGAACCTGAAGTTGGAGCTGACGCGCGAGCACATGCCGGTGGTGTAGTAGGAGCTCCCGCACTCGTGAGACCACAGCGGGCTGCAGGCCTGGGGGTGCAGCACACGGCAGCGGGTCAGTGAGGCTGCGGCCAGGTCCTGCGGTCCGCCCGGCCTCCGTGACATCCTCCAGGAGCGGCCATCCCGGGGTGAGAGGGCTGCCCTGAGTCTCACCCTCTTGCTACACTGTGGGGTCTTCTCTGAGGCTACAGCAGGTACAGGAGTTCCCTTCCTCTCAGATGGAAGGTGAAAAACTGGTCTTGGGGTCCTCCTTCGTTGTTTTTCAAAGGCCCCATCCCCCATCCCATCATAAACAATGGGGGTGACTCTTCTTCACCCCACCTGCCCACTCACCCTCCACGCCAGGTCTGGGGAAGCCTTTTTATCCGTGGCAGGGACCCGTCTAAGGCCACTAGAACAGCCCTTGGGTAGGAGGAGGTCACCTGAATGTCCCTACTGAGCCCTCTCAGGACCGGGTCCCAATACCGGGCCATGGTGCCCACCAGGGGAAGAAGAAAGCAAGGCTCTGCCCTCCCTGTGACGTCTCCCACGGGAGCACGGACAGCAGCCCCTCGCTGAAGCCCGACTGAGCATTCCTCCCGGAGTCCCGGTCACTAAACACAAAAGCCCAGCTCCGTGCTGGTCCTGCTGTTAGGAATCTGGGCCAGAGTTTGTTCTGTAATCTCCTTTGGTTTAGGTGAGTAATTATTCCTCTCCCAAGCCCTTTCTTTAATTAGCTTCGGAGGAAAAATGGATCATAGATTATATTTTGTATGTATTATTTGCTGAAGCCACTGTCAGTGATTTCTGGAAGTCGGTGGGGAGTAGAGCGTGGGCAGGTGGATGGGGTGGGCAGAGATGATGCGTGGGCAGTGGGGCGACTGGTGGGTGTGTGCATGTCTGAAGGAGTGAATGGACAGGCGGGTGGATGAGCCATGGACGAGTGATGGTGGGAGAGTGAAGGATGGAGGCAGAAAGGGGCGGGTGGAAAGATGGCTGATTGGGTGGGAGGATGAGTGGGCAGATGGATGTGCAGACGTGCGCAGTGACTGGATGGATGGGAGAGAGGGTGACTGGTGGGGGAACGGACTGATGAGTGAATCAATGAGTGAGTTACAAAAGCTGCTCTTTATAGGGGTCAGCAGGTGGCATCGTGGTTAAGGCGCTGGACTCCCACACGGCACAGTGTGGTCTGAGTCCTGGACTTGGCAGCTTGCTTTCTCTCTCTCTCTCTCTCTGGTGAGCGCACATGCCCTATGTAGCAAACTAAAAAATTATAAAATAAGGGACCAGCAGATGGTGCAATTGTTACATCGTTGGAGTCTCACTGTGGTTTGAGTCCTGGACCCGAGGGCTTGAAATTCAACACCGTGCGTGTGCGTGCGTGCCCAAGATCCGGAGAGGAGAATGGAGGAGAAGGGATTGCAGCGTGGCCATCCCCCTGGGAGAGCGAATTCTTGCTTTCTATCTCTCTGTCTCTCTTTGTCTCTCCAGCAAGCACACATGCCCTATAGCAAAAAAGTCTGTCCAAAAAACCAAAAATAATACATAAAATTAAATAAATAATTGTTAAAATAACATGTTTTTTAAAAAGGTTGCTCATTATAAACCAGAGCCTCAACCTCTGCACAGAGGACCCAGAGGAGTGTCATAGCACCCCTCCCAGGCCTCCCACCGTGCGAAGTAGTGAGGTCGAGCCAGAGGGAATGTGACAGGAGACTTGGAAGGGTGAGGCGGGGAGGGGAAGTGCCTGGTGACCGTGTGTGCGGGTAGGACGGGGCTTCTGCGGGGCCGGCTGGGCCCAGAGGGGCTGTGGGCTGAGCATGCAGCAAGGCACCGCACGCCTTCCCCACAAGCTAGGCCCACTGTGCCCTCCAGGCCGGACACCCAGTCATCCTGCCCTGGCAGCTGGCGCCCCATGGCCCAGAGGGTTCGCCTGTCTGCAGAAATGGACCAGAAGCCAAAGAAAGAGCAACACAGCTCTCTCACCTACAAGGAGGGGCTTCTTGCTGGGTTCTGGGTCATTTTTCTCGGAAACCCTTTTTGCAGCCCTCTGGAGGAACTCTCAGTCCCAGGAGAGTCCTGTTCAGAGCCCCAGGCGTGACCCACACTTGTGGCAGTGACTCCCGCGGGGCGGCAGCTGGCCCTCCCTGGCCTACTGCGTGCAGAGCCTCCCATGCTGGCCTGGCGGGTGTGGGGCCTGAATGCCTGCTGCCGTCTTTCTGTCCCCAGCATCACGCTGTGTGTCACCCCTTGATTATTGCCCCCCGCCCCCCGACCAAAGCGTACTTTCTGGCAGGGAGGGGGGCTCTTCCCATTGCCGGGCCCAGTGCCGGGTCGGGCTGTGTATACTCGAGGTGCTCCAAACCGTCGTTTAAACGGATGGGTGTGTCTCCCCCCGGCCCGGACTCCCACTTCTCTTTCTTCCTCATGAGGGAGAAGGGGCTCTCTCTCATTTTTTGGGGGGTGGGAGGAGAGGAACCCCCACTCTTTTTTTTTTTTTTTTGAGAGATTTTCGCTATAGGGCGCGTGATCTTGACAGAGAGAGACATAGAGACAG
>NW_006159876.1:681344-686500 GCF_000334495.1 Tupaia belangeri chinensis | reverse complement strand
GGGATGGTCACGCCGCAATCCCTTCTCCTCCATTCTCCTCTCGGGATCTTGGGCACGCACGCACACGTGCCCGGTGTGAGTTTTAAGCCACCGGGCCCGGGACGCGAACCGCGATCGACTACGTGGGAGTCCAACGACATAGCCATTACGCTAACTGCTGGTTCCCAGAAGGGGTTCTCTTTAGATACATGAAGACCTCCTCCTTGTCTGGCTATGCCTGGATGGCCGGGCTGCCATGCCGCAGGCCCCTCGAGGTCGCACATCCGTGTCACTCACTCTTAGTCTCCCTGCAAAGGCTTCTGGGGCAAAGCGCCTCCTGTCTCTGTCAGGCCTGGAACAGAGAGGCGGCCTGCACCCCGTCACCCAGCTCCCGGGGAGGGACAGCCATGGGATACGGCTGTCCTTACCTGTCTCCCTTTTCCCCTGGGGCAGGTGCCCGAAGGCTCGGTCCTCTTCCCCACACCCCAGGCCAGTCCCCCCAGAGCGCACATGCGGGGAGCACGTGGTGGGGCCGTTTCCTGGAGCACACGGGGCCGGAGCCTCAGAGGGCAGAGTGCAGGGGTGCTGCGAGGGCCACGTGGGGCTG
The DNA here is from genome assembly GCF_000334495.1 of Tupaia belangeri chinensis. Classification (NCBI taxonomy): domain Eukaryota; kingdom Metazoa; phylum Chordata; class Mammalia; order Scandentia; family Tupaiidae; genus Tupaia; species Tupaia belangeri. The sequence goes on along the minus strand of NW_006159876.1, from coordinate 685,914 downwards.
GCTCAGCCCTCCCTCCCGGAGCCCAAGCAGCAGCAGGCGGCTCTTACCAGGAAGCTGTTGTCCTTGGGGTTGGTGGCGAGGCTCAGGCCCAGGCGCATGTTGTCCTTCCGCTCCGACACGTTGGATAGGGTGACCCTTCCTGGGGTGGGCGAGAGCTTAGGCCGTGGCCCCTCCGGCCGCCCTCCGCCCAGAGCCAGACTCTCCCCTGGCCTCCCCGCCCGTGGGCCCCTCTTGCAGGCGGGACTGTCAGGGCAGCCTCTCTGGGTTACTGGAGCCTCCCACAGGCTCTCGTTGCGCCCTCACAACTCCCCGCGAGGTGAGGGGTCTCAGAGAGGCCGAGCAGCATAGCCGAGGTCACACAGGAGCACGCGGCAGAGCCTTCCCGCCTCCAGCCGCCCACCCTCGCGCCCCATCCTGACACCACGGTGCCACCGAGGCTGGCCTCCTCGTGCAGGTCCCCTCACAGTTCTGTTCAGGACAGCGTCCACCCAAACGTGCCACCCGTGTCCCGCTCCTTCCTGCCCAGGCCCTGCTCACTGGATGACCGGTCTGTGATAATGGAGGGGATTCTCTCTCCCAGGCTGTGGGTGGCCGACTGAGGGGAGCCTTCCGGGTCTGAGCCTTGCTTAGGGCCTCCTGGCTGCCAGGAGTGCATTTGGGAGCGCACTAGCCACAGTTGGGCGGGCTAGAACCACACGGATGACATAAGCGTGTCCGTGTGTGCCCAGGTCTGTGCGTGCACGTCCACACGCACGCAGGGAGAGGGGTGAGGAGAGACTGGGCCGCTCACTGTGCTGGCGTGTCTCAGGCCAACCTGCTGTGGGGCGACCTCTACGTGGTCTGTGCTCTGGGGGAGTGGGTACCTAGAGGCGTGGGCCTGGCTCCCGGGCCCTGTGGCAGGCTGGGCAGGTGCACCGGGCTGGGGTGGGCGTGCAGAGGCAGACCTTGGGCCCGGCTGTGCTGCGGGCTTGGGGGACGCAGCTGTGGCTGCTGGCCTTTCCCTTCGGTTTCTCTGGGGTTTGTGGTCTGGCCCCTCTTGGCCGTGCAGAGGGACAGCTCGGTTTCTGTTCTGTCTGTCCGTACAGGCCAGAGAGAAAGCAGGAGTGGTGGCTTTGGTGTTCGAAGGTGCCCCAGGGCTCACCCAGCACTGAGCACACCCTGGGTCCTGGAGCCCAGCCGTCACTGTCTCCACTTCACAGAGGAAAATATCGGGTTAGCGGCTCACACTTACATAGGGAGGGGACTTCAAGCCAGACCACCCGCCAGTGAGCCCCAGCTGTGCCTTCTCCCGGTGGGCAGTGGGGGACACAGAGAGGCTCAAGCTTGGCCTGGAGCCCCAGCGCCCGCCTGAGGATCCTGCCCTCCGTTCACGTAGGGGCCCATCCTCGACCCCCTTCTTGTCCTGCCTCTCCCGACCCGACTCCTGGGAGCAGAGGGCGCAGGGAGGAAGACCCCCGGTTGGAGCGTGAGACTTGTGTCAAGTCTTGCTTTGTCTCGCCACTCAGGGAACAGGGTAGGATCTGGGCAAGGGTCTTGGCGCAAGCCCCTCCTTGGGTCAGCTCCCCCAGCCCCTGCCCTCATTTGAAACCCCGACTCCATGCAGGTGTGGGAGGAAGCGGGGGTGGGGGTGGATGTTTTCATGCTGAGGTGTGACAGGCACGGCCTGGCCTTCCCTGGAGAAATGAGAAAGCGCGTTCCTGGCACAGACAGGCCCGCGCCTGGAAAAACCATAGGAAAACCCAGGGCTCAGGTTCCCCGGCTCACGTTTTCCACTGTGGGGACATGGACGGATGGGCTCCGTGCCTCGCCAGGACGGAACGAGCCGTGGCTCTAAGGGGGGCAGACCCTCCTCTGCCCGACTGCCCTGCCCCTCCTGCCTGTGCCCAGCGCAGGGGCCTCCAGGCCCCTCTGGTGTATGGCCCCTGCCCACCCTGCAGGGAGTTGGGCCACATGGAGGACCGGGCCCCAGGGAACATGAGGTGTGCTCCGGGTCTGTGATCCCACCTGGGCCAGCAGCGTCGTGAGGCCCCGTCTCGCCAGGACCTGCCTTGCCGCCTCTGCCCCCCAGGGCCTCTTGTCTCCTTCTAACAGCACCCCTGCTCCCCTCGGGGCACACACCGTCTGGCTGGCTCGGCCTCACTGTCCAGTCTTTGCTCACATGTCACCCCCTCTGGGAGGCCTTCCCAATCACCCTGGGGAGTCGAACCACCAACCCTCTGCATCCTGGCGTGTCCACTGGCTTATGCTCACCCTCCCGGCAGAGCTCAGCTTCCTGTCCCCCACTGTACCCCAGCAGTGAGCACAGGGCTTGGATGTGCGGGTGCTGGGAAGGCTGAGACAGTGAGACCGGATCTGCTCACGTGTGCACGCGTGAACCCGGACTCCGCGGCTCAGTGAAGGAGCAGGGGAGGGGTCCCAGGGGCCGTGTCTCAGGGTGGTGAGGACAGGCTGACAGCCGCCTGCTCCGCCTGCTCCTCTGTGAAGCGCCCCGCCCCCGTCCCACGCTGACACAGATGCGCAGATGCGGACAGCAGGAGCCGGGCCACCTGACAGCCAGCTGGCCTCTGTGGGGCACCGGCTCTGGGAGCTTCCTCTTTGATCCTCGCCTTTCCATTCATCTGCTCATCCCCCACCTCCCCTCCCCAGGGAGCCCGCCCTGCCCTTAGAGCAGGGCTTCCTCCAGAAGAGGGAGATACCAGCCCAGGACAAGGCCTGACTGCCGCTTTCAGCCCAAATGGAACTTTCCCTCCCCATGAGAGTACAGTGACCACCCAGTCACGGCCTGACCACAGGACAAAGCAGAGGTGCTTAGTGGATGCTCGTGTGCACAAACACATGTACATGCACACACACACATGCACACACATACAAACACGTGCACACACAGGCGTACATACATGCACATACACACACAGCTTTTTTTTCTCTAAGGTTTCCGCCATAGGGCGCATGTGGTCACTGGAGACAGACAGAGAGAGGGAAAGTGAGAAATCATCCCCCGGGGGATGCGCACGCAGCAGTCCCTTCTCTATTCTCCCCTTGGGATTTTGGGCACGCACATGTGCCCGGTGTGATTTTCAAGCCGCCAGATCTGGGACTTGAACCACGACTGGCCATGTGGGAGTCCAGTGGCTGGACCACGACACCACCTGCTGGCCTCCCCCTCCCAGTTCAGTGAGGGCTTAGGAGGCGCCCAGTGTGAGGTACTAAGCCGCCACTGCCCACGGGGTGCTGCGGAGTGGGGAAGGCGGCTGGAGACAGCCTGCCGCTCATCAGCAGGGCCCCGGGGCCCCTCATCTCCGGTGCTCACCCTCACGTGGGTGCTGTGGGGTAAGCGAGGCAGGATTCCTGCATGGCCTGACAGCAACTGGGGAAGTTACGTAAGACATGAGGTGTCAGCCACTGCCAAACCCTCCCGACCACAAAGGAGGCGGGCGACGCTTTCCTCCTGCTTAGAGAGAAAACCCTGAACTGGGGGGCGGCCAGTAGGCCGGAGAGACTCTGGAGGCCTGGGTTCGAACCCTGGCCAGGCTCTGATAAGCTGTGACCGTGGGAAGGCTCTCGGCTTCCCTATCTGAGGTGGGCAGCAGTGCCCACTGGCCACCTCCCAGGGCAGCTAGGAGGGGCCAGCGTGACTGCGTGCCTGGCCGTGCAGGGCCTGCCCTCACTCGACAATGGCTGCCCCGTGAGGAGGGACCCCCGGCCTGCATTACCCAGGTTGAGCTTGGTGCAGTTCCCGTGGGTCACCGGACACTTGTACACGTCTCCTGTCTTCTGGTGGCCATTGGTTTCCAGCGGGGCACCCACAACCAGCCTGGAAGAAGGAAGACAAAGTCACTGGGGAGGGGTTCCCCGACAGCTGGAGCCCAGGGGTGAGTGTGGAGGGATCCCACAAAGGGTACCCTGTGCCCCCTGGGAGGGACGCTGGGACCTGGGGCCTATCCCAGACCCTGGCCAGGATCTGGAGAGATAGGGACAAAGGGCACCCAGGCCCTGCAGCGAGTGGAATGAGGTGAGCCCCTGGGGGAGTGACACTGGACTGGGTCTTGGGGGCTGAATACGCACTTGTCATGTGACAGGAGTGATCATGGTGGCCACTCAGGCAGAGAAATAATTGAAAAAGGTTTTTTCTTTCTTTTTTTTTTTAAATATGGTCTGTGCATTTGCCAGAGAGGCAGAGAGAAAGTGAGAAGTGTGGCTTCTCACTTCACTTCATCCCCAGGAGGGATGGCCGTGCTGCAGTCCCTTCTCCTCAATTCTCATCCTGGGGTTTGGGGCACACACACATGCTTCAGGCATGATTGGCCAGCGTCAGGTCCAGAGCTGGAACAATGGTAGGCCATGTGGGAGTCCAGCATCTTAACCACCGCGCCATCTGTTGGCCCCAAAGAATATTTTTTTTTCTTTTCTTGGAGAGGTTTTTGCTGTAGGGCGCGTGCGCTCGCCAGAAAGAGAGACAGAGAGATAGAAGGCCAGAAATCACCCCCTCCCCAGGGGGGATGGCCATACTGTAATCCCTTCTCCTCCATTCTCCTCTTGGGATCTTGGGCACGCACACACACGTGCCCTG
>NW_006159876.1:675992-680784 GCF_000334495.1 Tupaia belangeri chinensis | reverse complement strand
GTTCATTTAAAGAATCTCCTAGGGGTGAATATTTAAGTTGTTTATTTATTTATGTTCTATTTTTAAGTGTAGCCTTCTATAAAACTTTTAGTATTTTTGCAAGTGTAGCGTTGAAGACTGTCTCTTCAGTAAGGTTGTTAGGTGAAAGAATATGGGCATATGTAATTTTGTTTGACATGGCCAAATTTCTTTCCACAAGGTTTATATCATTTGTCATCCTCACAGCAGTATATGAGAAGGCCTGTCTCCGCACGGCCTTCCCAGCAGAGTATTTTGTCCAATATTTGGATTTTGCTAATCTGATATACAAGAAATAGTATCTCAAATAATTATAATTTGTATTTCTTTTGACATGAATAATGGTTTAATATTTTTTCCTTTTTCTTTGGATTAGTATAGCTTCATGAAAATATTTCTAGATACCGTTTTCATTTTATTCATCTTGTTTGAGTTTCACTAGGATTTCTGAATTTGAGTGTTAGTCTTTCAGCAGTTCTGGAATATTCTTGGCCCCTTTATATTTGAATTTTCCCTTTCCATTATTTCTAAAATGTTTTCCTCTTGGAATGAATAATGTATATATATATATTTGTGTGTGTGTGTGTGTGTGTGTGTGTGTGTGTGTGTGTTTATTCTACCCATATTGCTTGAGCTCTCTTTATACTTTTTTCTTTTGTTCATTTTCGTTTTTTTGCTAGAGGGTGTATGTGCTCACCAGAGAGAAACACTGAGAAAGGAAAAGTGAGAAATCACTTCCCAGGGGGCATAGCCACCTCAATTCCTTCTCCTCTACGCTTCTCTCAGGATTTTGGGCACACGCCTACCCACACACACACACTGAATACTTTTCAAGCTGCTGGGTCTGGGACTCAAACCACAGATTCAGCTATGCGGGATACAGCACCTTAGCCACCATACCTCCTACCGGCCCTCCTCTTTTATATTTTTAACACTTTGACTCTGTGCTATATTCTATTGTTTCTTCCTCTTCTAATACCTTTATTTTCTGAGTTTTATGTGTTATGCAATTCATTTGATTTCAAATTTCAATAATTATATTTTTTCTTTCTTTCTGTCTCTCTTTTTTTTTTTTTCCCCAGAGATTTTTGCTATAAGGTACATTCATTTGCTCACTAGAGAGACAGCGTGAGATGGAGAGATACCTGGTATGAGTTTCAAGCTGCTGGGTCTGGGACTCAAACTGTGGTCAGCCATGTGGGAGTCCAGCACCTTAACCACTATGCCTCCTGCTTGCCCCATAGTTTGTAATTTCTATTTATGTTCTATTTCTTTGTTTGTAATATCTTCTGGGTCAAGTTTGATTGTCTCCCTTAACTATATGTCAATACTCTCTCATTTTTAAAAATGACTTGATGTATTCATACTCTGTCTCTGATAATTCAAGTATTTACTGCCTCGTGGATCAGATTTCTGCTGATCCTTAATTATGGTGATGTGTCTCCTCATTTATTTATGTTTTTTGGTTGTGAGATGATGGCCCTTGGGATTTTTTCTATAAAATTTTTTGAAAACTAAATTTAAAGAGTATTGCAGTAGGAATAATTTATGGTTGCTCTGACAGGTACCTGGGGACCACCTTAAAATAAAATTTTGATTTGAATTTTTCAGAGCACAAAGGCAATGTAAATTCTAGCCCTGAACGTAGGCTTAAAGTTAGGTATTCTTAGGAGATGTGTTCTTTTTCACCCCCTCTATCCTGAACGGAGGGTGAAATCAACCTGTTTCTACACACTGTTTTTTCCCTAGTTCATCCACTCCCACTGTTCAGGGGCTGCCAGATTTAAACAGTTTCTGATCTAGACCTGACACCCTATTTGGACCCACCTTTATCTTTTGTTCCCTATGCTAATATGACTTTTAAAAACCCTGGCTCTGGACCTAAAGGAATTGGCAAATTCTTGAGGCATTCTTAGGACTAGTTTATTCCTGGGGGATTATTCTTACTCATCAGTCCTGGCTTCCAATTGTCTGCTCTACTTTATTACCAGCTTAACTTTGCTTTCAAAGAGTCATTTTTAAAATTTATTTGTGTATCTTGTTATTGAAGAATAACATACATACAAAATAGTGTACAGGTCGTAAGCGCACAGCATGATGCATTTTTATAAATTCAATACCTCCTTGTCAGCTTCAGACAGAGAGAGACCATTAACAGTTCTCCAGAGCTCCTCTCGTGACTCCCTCCAGTCGTCATGTGATCTGACAGAGCAATGAGCATGAACGACTGCAACCATCCACTCTCACACTGGTCTCACAGGCATGATGCTGGGTGGAAGCACCACGTGTGAGCATGTATGCTGAGTCCTTTCATGGATACAAAGCCCACAGAGTTACAAGCCAAAAAAAGATACATCTTTTCCTTTGATCACTAATTTTTGATGAACTGAATTCAGCAAAATCTCTACATTTATGGTTAGCTATTTGCTGGCAGTAAACTCCCCGTAGTATGTTTTGAAATACTCAAGTTTTAATTTTTTGATAGTAAAATCTATTGAATTTTCTCCTTATATTAGTTACCCCATTTTCTTGCAAACCAGATCATATTACCAAGCCATAGACAATCAAAGGGACTCTATATTGTACTTGGAGTCCATCTCAATGTATTAAACCTTAAGAAAATCAGTCTTGGGACCAAAAGTTGATGTAATGGCTATGTTGCTGGACTCCCATGTAGTTGACCGCAGTTCAAGTCCTGGACCCGGTGCTTAAACTTATGCCTGGTGTGTGTGCGTGTGTGCCCAAGATCCCGAGAGGAGAATGGAGAAGAAGGGATTGCTGTGTGGCCATCCCCCAGGGGGTGATTTCTTGCTTTCTGTCTCTGTCTTTCTGGCAAGCACACATGCCCTATAACAAAAAACTCTCAAAAAAAAAAAAAAAGGAAAATCAGTCTTTAACTTCTTTCACTTCCCTCACAAGGAGTCTTACATCACCTAACCTTCTATATCCTTCAAAATAGATTGAACCTAATACTTAACTAATGAAAATTAACAATAACCTTGCTGAGTCTGTGTAACTATCAGACGATGGAGACAGAGGAGAAACACTCCACTAGCTCCCTCTCACGAACAGCTGAAATGTTATCAGCTTAAACATCACAAGCCAGACCTACACCTTCTCTGCTTCTAAGCCAGGATCCAGGTGTGTTGTCCGACTGGCTCCGTTTGCTTCTGCTGCCTTGTTAATCATTGCTTACCCTTATGCTCCTTGTAGAGAACTGAAACTGGCCATTCTGCCCTGCATGTCCGGATTGGAGACTGACTCCCAAACAGAGATTGCCCCCCACCCGTATGATGCTGCTGGGTCTTCTGGTGATCTTGCCTGAAGACAATGACCAGGCTCCTCATGGTTCTGCCTCAAGACAATGCATAGCTTATCTTTTGCTTCTAGATGTATATTCACACTTACCCCTCCCCCTGTATAAGTTTTTTTTTTTTTTTGAGAGGTATTTGCTATAGAGCACATGCGCTCGCTAGAAAGACAGAGAGAGAGACAGAGAGACAGAAAGTGAGAAATCACCCCCCAGGAGGGATGGCCGTGCTGCAGTCCCTTCTCCTCAATTCTCATCCTGGGGTTTGGGGCACACACACATGCTTCAGGCATGATTGGCCAGCGTCAGGTCCAGAGCTGGAACAATGGTAGGCCATGTGGGAGGCCAGCCTCTTAACCACCGCGCCATCTGTTGGCCCCAAAGAATATTTTTTTTTCTTTTCTTGGAGAGGTTTTTGCTGTAGGGCGCGTGCGCTCGCCAGAAAGAGAGACAGAGAGATAGAAGGCCAGAAATCACCCCCTCCCCAGGGGGGATGGCCATACTGTAATCCCTTCTCCTCCATTCTCCTCTTGGGATCTTGGGCACGCACACACACGTGCCCTGCGAGAGTTTAAGCCACCAGGTCCGGGACTCGAACCACGATCGACTACATGGGAGTCCAACGACATAGCCATTACGCTAACTGCTGGTCCCAAGGAATGATGTTTTTGAGCCAGAAAGTTCTGGCCATCTGTCATCCCTACAGGGGACCTCATTCCGGGTCTTACGTGACAGCCTTCCACCTGGGGCCTGTGGCGGGGCACGTGGCTTAGCTGCCTCTCTGCTCACTCAGGGCAGGCATGGTGGGCCGTGGGCTGGGGAGTGGCCAGGGTTAGCCCCCTCCTGGGCTTCGGCCTGAGTCTACACCTTCATGACCTTATTTAGAAGAAGAGCCTACGCAGATTAACCAAGGTAAGGACCCTGAGTTGAGATCATCCCGGATTTTCTGGATGGGTCCTAAATCCAATGATAAATGTCCTCCTAGGAGAAAAGGAGACGGCCCTGAGAAGGCGGAGGCAGAGATGGGGACCCTGGAGACACCAGGAGCTGGTGGGAGGCGTCCCCTCGCCCTCTGGAGGCAGGCGGGCTCTGCCTCAGCGCTGAGAGCAAACACGACCCACCTTGCCTGTTTCCGGGGAGAGTGAGCCACCACTCCTTCTTGGCCCTGCCGCGTCCCAGCCAGCGGCGCTCAGGGAGGAAGGCGCCTGGGTCCTCACCTCCTGCAGGCCCGGTGCCTCCTTAGTCCCAGCGCCCAACTCCAGCTCCCTCTGCCTCCTCTCCAGCCACCAGAGGGCAGCACCACCAGGGAGGGGACTGGAAGGGCCCAGGGAGGGACAGCTGCCCAGCGAGCTCTGAAGTGACACCCAGGGTGCCTGCCTACCTCGGTGTCAGAGGCACGCTGTTCTACCAGACCCCGAGTCCTCCAGGCTGCGGCGGGCGGGCCGCTCTGCTCGGGCCTCTGGG
>NW_006159876.1:665889-675961 GCF_000334495.1 Tupaia belangeri chinensis | reverse complement strand
CAGGAAGGTGACCCGCCACAGGGACAGCAGTGCTGCCACGGGCGAGGGCATCGCAGCTCACAGCAGTCCCAGGTCCCGCCAGGACTCGAGGGGCCTCTGGAGTGTGTCCTGCGGGCGCGTGCCCACCTCAGCGCTGCCAGGCCCCTGCGGGGGTTCACTCTGCCGATGACGTCCATGAAATAGGAGCTGAGCGTTCTCCCCTGGGGAGCCGGTAATGACAGGCTCTAAATATAGCCCCTTATTAGGCAGCCAGCTTGGGCTGGCAGGAATTAATTGGACCCATAAAATCTGTTTGTCTAGACGACGTGCTTTTTGGCTACTTAATTGTGCAAGCGATTCTGTGGTCAAGGCTGCTCCATCTTTCCAGCAAGGGGAAAAGAAGAGAGCGAGCGAGCGAGCGAGCGAGCGAGAGAGAGAGAGAAAGAGAAAGGGAGGGAGGGAGGGAGGAGAGAAGGAGCGAGCTACACGAGGGAACCTCGGGCTCCAGGCTCGCCTTCCAGTTACCCCAAGTCACCGGACTGTGACCGGATCTTGGGTGGCCACTCCGCAGGCGCCGGGACGGGTGCTGCGTGCTTTCTTTCTTTTTTTTATTTTTGGAGAGGTTTTTGCTACAGGGCGCGTGCGGTCGCCAGACAGACAGAGAGAGACATAGAGACAGAAAGCGAGAAATCACCCCCCAGGGGGGATGGTCACGCCGCAATCCCTTCTCCTCCATTCTCCTCTCGGGATCTTGGGCACGCACGCACACGCGCCCGGCGTGAGTTTTAAGCCACCGGGTCCGGGACACGAACCGCGGTCGACTACGTGGGAGTCCAGCGACATAGCCATTACGCTAACTGCTGGTTCCCCTGCGTGCTCTCTGAGCGGAACGCCTTCAGGGAGACGGCCGGTGCTTCAGGGACAATCAGGTGCAACAGTTCCAGATTAGAAAGCCATGTCCACCTTCTAGAACGCTCCCCCAGCAGCTGACGGGGCAGGCTCCTCACGCCATTCACATCTTACAGACTGCAGCTCTGTGGCCTCGGAGGCCTCCTTGGTGGGCCCCCACTAGAAGGGGAGACCCTGGGGCTGCACGTCCAGGTCTGAGTCTTCACCCTGGCCCTGGCCCAGCTTGCTGCATGGCCATACGTGGTCATTCAACTTCCCAGACCGCGCAGTTCCTGTGACACAAGGTTAAGGATTTCCGCCCTGGGGCCAGCAGGTGGCGTGGTGGTTGAGGTGCCAGACTCCCACATGGCCGGCTGTGGTTTGAGTGCCAGACCTGGAGGCTTGCTGCCTGTCTCTCTCTCTTTCTGTGAGCGTGTGTGCCCTATAGCAAGCTGGGTCACTGCAGAGAGTCACAGGTGGTGACGGGCACTGAGAAACAGAAGGGCCACACCTAGGTAGGCTGTGCGTAAGGACTGCTGTCACCTCAGGAGTCACGTGTCCTCACAGTGGCCAGGGGGGCAGCCTGGCAGGAAACCACTCGGTTCCTGTGACCCCGGCCTTGCAGCAAGACTGCTGCTTCCTACATCCCCCCCCTTGGCCAGACCTCACTTCACTGGGGCCCCTGGCACTCCAGGAGGTCAGGGCAGGGGTCGCCACCCATAGAACACGGATGCAGAAACTGCCCCGGTGGAGAGTCCGTGATGGTCCGCGGCAGGGCTGGGGCTAGCGTCCCGGGATGGAGGCCCCAGCATTGCCCGCGGGTCCCTCTGCTGCTGTGCTCTGGCGTGACGTGTGGCTGTCGGGCTTGAGGTTTGGAGGACATGATTCAGTCTCGCTTTGAGGGGGTAAGTGCCGAAGTAGGTGCCAGACTCCCACATGGCCGGCTGTGGTTTGAGTGCCAGACCTGGAGGCTTGCTGCCTGTCTCTCTCTCTTTCTGTGAGCGTGTGTGCCCTATAGCAAGCTGGGTCACTGCAGAGAGTCACAGGTGGTGACGGGCACTGAGAAACAGAAGGGCCACACCTAGGTAGGCTGTGCGTAAGGACTGCTGTCACCTCAGGAGTCACGTGTCCTCACAGTGGCCAGGGGGGCAGCCTGGCAGGAAACCACTCGGTTCCTGTGACCCCGGCCTTGCAGCAAGACTGCTGCTTCCTACATCCCCCCCCTTGGCCAGACCTCACTTCACTGGGGCCCCTGGCACTCCAGGAGGTCAGGGCAGGGGTCGCCACCCATAGAACACGGATGCAGAAACTGCCCCGGTGGAGAGTCCGTGATGGTCCGCGGCAGGGCTGGGGCTAGCGTCCCGGGATGGAGGCCCCAGCATTGCCCGCGGGTCCCTCTGCTGCTGTGCTCTGGCGTGACGTGTGGCTGTCGGGCTTGAGGTTTGGAGGACATGATTCAGTCTCGCTTTGAGGGGGTAAGTGCCGAAGTGCAGGGAAAATGTTCACGTCACCCTGCGATCAGCCAAATTGCTCCCGGGGCCTGGCAGCCTAGCCCGTGGCCTTGGCCTCATGTTCGGCTGGGGCTGGATACCCTATCCCTTCTGGCACCAACACCGGACAGCACAGCAAACCCGAAAGGTTGTGGTGGGCACGGGGCCCTTCTGTGGGCTGCGTGTCGTGAGTCACTGCCTGTGGGCTCCAGCGTTCCTCCTACGGGGTGCAGGGGTGAGGCTTTGGTGATGGAGCAGAGCAGCAGGCGTCTCGGCCCCGTACCCTGGAGGACCCTGCCCTGGGAGCAAGGCCTTGCCAAGGCACCCTGGGAGCAGGGCCTTGCCTGGGGACCGCTCACCGGGGAGATGGCCACGGAGGAGGGCTGGGCGTGGCCCACCAGGTCCCTGCAGGTCACAGGCTAAGGGCAGGGCCCTGACTCTGGGCCCCCGCCTGGCTCCCTACCTCACACCAGCGCCAAGTCTGACCAGGACTCTCCCTGAACCCTGCTCATCCCCGTCTCCCTCCTCGGGGCAGTGTGATCTCCAGAAGGGATGGCCATCCCTATGGGGCGGTATCTCCTCTCTCTCTCTCTCTGTTTCTCTCTGGCAAGCGCATGCTCCCTCTGGCAAAATTTAAAAAAAGAATCAAATAAATAAATGAAAAGGAGCTGGCTGTGGGGGATGTGCCTGCGGGGCCAGCTATTCAGGAGGGCGAGGGGATCATGGCAGAGAGAGACCGGGCCTTGAAACAAAAACCGAAATCTTGCAAGGGACGGACAGGGGTACAACGGCGAACACGGGGTTCTGGGAGGCTGACCACGTGGGAGGGCTCCGATTCAGGTCCAGAGGCTCCCCTGAGTGCCCAGGGGGTAAGTGAGGGTAAGTGCCCACGGCCCAGGACGGAGGAAGCCGGGGGATCGCCGCGCCACGGTCCGTGGGCGCCACCTCTCTCCCCAACTCTCTCACTGACGGAAGAAAGAACTAGACTTTAAAATACTGCGGTCTCCTAGGAAAAAAGGCGATACGTACTTCCAGTGCGTATAAATTTGTATGTGAGTCATACCAGGGTACGACTGTCAACTGCACGTCATCTTATGTTTTTAGATAAAATGCAAACCTAAGTAAAGCGCAGTTGTTTTATGTCTGTACTGGTGCACAGTCTGGCATGTTCCCTGTGGTGGGCACACCCCACCCCAGAGGGCGCCCCCTGGGCTCCGTGCTGCAGTCAGTGCTGGGGCTGCCTGCACCTCGCACCTCAGCTCCTTGCTGTCTAACCACCCCCTGGCCCAGCCTGCTGGGATTAGAAAGCCTTTTGTCTGTGTGCACCCCACTTACGACAGCTGCTCCAGGAGGGAGCACTGCACCCCAGATGTTTCTGGGTACCTGGCAGGGGCCTCACGGACAAGCAGAGCTGGGGTGGCAGGGCAGATCTGGGTCGGCCTTCTCATGTCATCTGGGTGAGGTTCCGAAGGCCAGGGTGGGGAAGGGCTGCACCTGAGGTCTCAGAGCAGGCAGTGGCGGGGCTGGCCCCGTGCGTGGTGTGCGCAGCGTCCTGACTCCCAGGGCGGGCCCCTCCCCGTTCTCCCACGCCTGCACTCTAGGCTTCCTGCCTCTGATGTGGTCCCCGTGTCGCACACCCTGACCATCTCCGCTTCATCTGCCCTTCAGTGTTTCTCCTCCCAGGAAGCCTTCCTTGGTCTCTCAGCTGAAAGCCCTGGCTCCGTTCCCATGGGGTGCAGCATCTTGTCTGAGTCTTCTCTTCCAGATGATTCGCCTCCAGGTATCAGAGACAGAGTCCAGGTTCTCTGTAACACCCTGCCCCCAAGCGCTTGTCCGAGTACCTCGAACAAATTCCAACAAGTGTTGAGTAAATAACTGAGCGGACAGTTAGAGGAGGCCGCTCGGTTTGCGAAGGCGAGGCGAATCTTTGCTTCGTGGGGTGTCTCTGGGGCAGAGTGAGCTGAGCACCCTGGCTCCCGCCTGCAGGTGGGCCGCCACGGCCCAGCTCTGCCGAGGGAGGTAGCCATGGCCCGTCCTCTCCCGAGAGCAGCAGGGACACAGAGCAAACCACCCCCTCTCTCCAGAGTGCCTGGTAAACCCGTGCTTGTTTTTCCAAGTCAGGCTCACAGGGGTGGTTGTTATTTTTTTCCCCATCGAGTGTTACAACCTCTCTGGCCTCTGAGGAAACGCAAACACAGCAATAGTTTGGACAGATGTTCCTCAGTGGAATGTATAGTTTCAATTTCCCGGTGTGAGTCTGACAGCCGTCTCTCTGTAGCAGGGAGAGGTGCCTCGGAATTCGCTGACCTCCGTCCCGGGCAGGCCTGTGTCTTTTGGTTCAAAATCGGGATGACGATAGTTACGTGTGACCAGTGTTCACGCCCCGTAGCTTTATTCACTGCACCCAGGACCAGGGAGACGGCTGGGCCAGGAAAGCTATTCCCAGTTGGCTGGGGAGGAGGCAAGGCCCAGGGCAGGTCAGGCCCACCTGAGTTACAGCAGGGCAGAGCCGGGGCACGCATGGGACTCTTGTGATTCCGGCTGTGTCCAGTGGTCTCTCTGCAGCCACACAGATCTGGGTGCAGTGGAGAAGGAGGGACCCGGGGGGCGGGGGGAGGACAGATGCTCTGTTTTGTTCAGGGCCTGCTGACATGTTTCTGGTTAACTATGATCTAAGTGACCTGTGGGGGCCTCAGTTTCCTCATCTGCACACAGAGGGACTCAGGTGCAGTTTGAAGCAGCAGCCAACGGGTGCTTACTGGGAGCTCCAGTTGAACAAAGCCCAGGCCTCCAGAGTCGGGTTAGGGCAGAGGGGCTGCAGCCATGGGCTCAGTGTGGAGGACGATGCTGGGTGGGGTGGGGTTGTAAAGGAAGGGCTCTTGCTCAGCAGTCTGGGAGGCCTTCCTGGAGCAGGCAGCTCTGGGTAGAGGTGTCGCTTGGTGAAGCAGGGTAGGGCTCCTGGGTAGGAAACGGCTCTTGGAGACCAACAGGGCCAGCACTTCCGTGCCCCGTTCCTAAGGAACCTTCCATGGTGAAGGCTGGGACTGGGTCGGACCTAGAGGGACACAGTCCCTGCCTTCCCAGATTCTCTGCTCAGACATGTGCCACCCAGCCCCCGTCTCCCTCCCTGCCTCACCCCGTCACGTCCCACTCCCCTCTCACCTGTCCACGCTTATTCAGAGAGCTCTGTCAAAGAGCCCCGAGTGTAGACAGGTGGCTGGCTCGATGCCTGTTGGGTGGAGCCACCTCACATTGCCCTGACCAGGTTACCCCACCTGCTCTCAGGGTCTCCAGTCTCCTGCCTGTGGTCACCCCTTTGGACTGAGGCATGGGTGGCTGCTCTCAGTGCCAGCCTGGAAGGGGACACCCATGAACCGCTGAGCTCACAGACCTCTTATAAAGGACTCAATCTATGGTTCGAGACCCGGCCTAGGCATTAGACTCACTGTGGGATACTGAGAGGTGGAGCTTCCCAGGTGCCGCCTCTGGAGATTCTATTTTGGAAGTTCTTAAACTTGGCTGGGAAATCTGTATCCTTCTATCTTGTCAATAATTATTTTAAATTAAATTAAATTTATTATTATTGTTATTTTAAAATTTGCTGTAAGAGGGACCAGCAGTTAGCGTAATGCCTATGTTGCTGGACTCCCATGTAGTCGACTGCAATTCGAGTCCCAGACCTGGTGGCTTAAACTCATGCCAGGCGTGTGTGCGTGCGTGCCCAAGATCCCAAGAGGAGAATGGAGGAGAAGGGATTGCGGCGGGCCATCCCCCTGGGGGGTGATTTCTCGCTTTCTGTCTTTCTGTCTCTCTCTGTCTTTCTGGCGAGCACACACGCCCTATAGCAAAAGCCTCTCCAAAAAAAAATTTACTATAAGGTACATGTGCTCACCAGAGAGAGACAGAGAGAGGGAGAGAGAGGGAGAGAGAGAGAGGGAAAGTGAGAAAGCAAGCTGCCAGGTCTCGGACTTGAACCATGGTCTGCCATGTGGGAGTCCAGCGCCTTAACTACCATGGCCGTTCTGCAAGCCTGACTCCCGCGGGATGATTCCGGGTTCACATCCTGGAGACCTCCTTGAAAATGCTGGGCTTGCATGTGACCATAGTCAAGGGCCGGCTGAAGCTGGGGGTGGATGGTGGTGTTGCTATCCTCTTGGGGTGCTGTCGTTCTAGCTCTCTCTCTCTTGCATGAAAGAAATAAGCTTTAAAAACAATTATCACTGTCTCTGGGGTACTGTGAATTGACTGGACTCGGCTGGATGATTCTCACTTGGGGTTTCTTAAGCTGTCACAGGTAGGTAGTGGCTGGCACTGGAGTCCTCTGGAGGCTCCATTGGGTTATCGATGTCCAAAATGGTACTCACTCAGGACTGGTGATTGTCACTGGCTGTTAGTTGGGAGCTCAGTTGGAACTACCTACAGGCGACCTATCCATGTAGCTTGGGCTTCTCTCAGCATGGCAACCAGGTTCCAAACCTGTCCTGAGGAGGACTGTGAGAGGAGGAGCACTCCAAGAACAAGCATATAAGAAGTGTTCCAGGACCAGCAGATGGCATAATGGTTATGTCACTGGACTCGCACATAGTTGACCACAATCTGAGTCATGGACCCAGAGGCTTGAAACTCACACTGGGCACATGTACGTGCATGCCCAAAATCCTGAGAAAAGAATGGAGGAGAAGAGACTGTGGTGGGGCCATCCCCCTGGGGGGTGATTTCTCGCTTTCTGTCTTTCTGTCTCTCTCTGTCTTTCTGGCGAGCACACACGCCCTATAGCAAAAGCCTCTCCAAAAAAAAATTTACTATAAGGTACATGTGCTCACCAGAGAGAGACAGAGAGAGGGAGAGAGAGGGAGAGAGAGAGAGGGAAAGTGAGAAAGCAAGCTGCCAGGTCTCGGACTTGAACCATGGTCTGCCATGTGGGAGTCCAGCGCCTTACCTGCCTGCCAGCCCCTAACTCTATTCTTTCTAACTTTGACAGGCGATTCTGCTCCACAGCCAGCTTTGGAACCCCTAGATTACGTCATCAGGTGATCACCAGGCTTTGAAACAATGGAAAACAGGTCACGAGGGGGGTAAGGACAGACGCCCAATCAAGAAACAGCAACCAGACGCCAGGACGTGGCCCTCTGCTCTCAGGGCGCTGCGTAGGAATGTGCAGACCCAGGGATGCGGGAGCCGCTCTTCGGGGGAGTTTATTTGGCACCAGGGGTTGCTCTGGGCTTCCCTCCATGTCAGCGTAGTCAGTCCTCACCACAGCCCCATGAGCGGTGGGGCGGCATTCCCATTCGGAAGCCCAGGAAATGGGACAGAGAAGTGAAGTCACCCTGCCCTCCTGTCTGGCCCTGGCCTCGGCCCTGGGAGGGTGGCCCAGAGCGGAGCTCACGAAGCCAGCCTCGGTGTCATCAGGGACCTTGGCGTGTGTGCGAACTCCTTCACTTTCCGTCTGGTTCGAGGCTCAGATTTAGGTCCCCCTGGCCCTCTGGATGGTGACTAATGGCCGCTCTTATTCTGAGAAGCCACAGGGAAGCCAAAAGCGCAGAGCTGGTTCCCAAGCCACGGAGGGTGCGGGCTGTCATTACCCTCCGGAACCGTCCCCCCGGGTTTCAGAACCATTGGCTCAGAGGTGGGAAGCGCCGGGGACAAGCGGGAGAGGAGCCGCTGTCACCGCGAGCTAGGTCCTTCCAACCACGCAAGGGGACAAGGACGGGAAGTCCCAGCCTCTCCCACAAGGAGCCACAGCCCCAGACCCTGGGACAAGCAGGTCCAGCGTTGGGCTTCCCCGAGAGTTAGCTTGGGTCACATCCAGACTTCCAGAGCCCCTTCTGTCCCTGTCCTCCTCTTCCTTCCGTGGGCCTGTGCCGAGCACCGAAGATGCCAAGTGGGTGAAAGGCAGGCCCAGCCGTCAGAAGGCTCAGGGCCTCTCTTCCCACTCTTTTTGGCTCTTTATTTTCCACTTCATTTCTCCTTTCCCCACTTCATTTTCCTTTTCTCCTCCTCAGTTTTTCCCGCACAACAAATACGACGAGCCAATCAATGAATCTGCCGTCCTGGGGAGATCTTGTCCTTGCCCCTCATGCTTGTACCGGAGTAGAGGAGAGGCTTGGTCCAGTTACTGTCGCTGGGAAGAACAACCCACCCTAATTCTGACTGGCTTAAAATGATTATCACTGTCTGCAGACCAGACAGCGGTGCTGTGGTAAAATGCACCGTTCTGCAAGCCTGACTCCCGCGGGATGATTCCGGGTTCACATCCTGGAGACCTCCTTGAAAATGCTGGGCTTGCATGTGACCATAGTCAAGGGCCGGCTGAAGCTGGGGGTGGATGGTGGTGTTGCTATCCTCTTGGGGTGCTGTCGTTCTAGCTCTCTCTCTCTTGCATGAAAGAAATAAGCTTTAAAAACAATTATCACTGTCTCTGGGGTACTGTGAATTGACTGGACTCGGCTGGATGATTCTCACTTGGGGTTTCTTAAGCTGTCACAGGTAGGTAGTGGCTGGCACTGGAGTCCTCTGGAGGCTCCATTGGGTTATCGATGTCCAAAATGGTACTCACTCAGGACTGGTGATTGTCACTGGCTGTTAGTTGGGAGCTCAGTTGGAACTACCTACAGGCGACCTATCCATGTAGCTTGGGCTTCTCTCAGCATGGCAACCAGGTTCCAAACCTGTCCTGAGGAGGACTGTGAGAGGAGGAGCACTCCAAGAACAAGCATATAAGAAGTGTTCCAGGACCAGCAGATGGCATAATGGTTATGTCACTGGACTCGCACATAGTTGACCACAATCTGAGTCATGGACCCAGAGGCTTGAAACTCACACTGGGCACATGTACGTGCATGCCCAAAATCCTGAGAAAAGAATGGAGGAGAAGAGACTGTGGTGGGGCCATCCCCCTGGGGGGTGATTTCTCGCTTTCTGTCTTTCTGTCTCTCTCTGTCTTTCTGGCGAGCACACACGCCCTATAGCAAAAGCCTCTCCAAAAAAAAATTTACTATAAGGTACATGTGCTCACCAGAGAGAGACAGAGAGAGGGAGAGAGAGGGAGAGAGAGAGAGGGAAAGTGAGAAAGCAAGCTGCCAGGTCTCGGACTTGAACCATGGTCTGCCATGTGGGAGTCCAGCGCCTTACCTGCCTGCCAGCCCCTAACTCTATTCTTTCTAACTTTGACAGGCGATTCTGCTCCACAGCCAGCTTTGGAACCCCTAGATTACGTCATCAGGTGATCACCAGGCTTTGAAACAATGGAAAACAGGTCACGAGGGGGGTAAGGACAGACGCCCAATCAAGAAACAGCAACCAGACGCCAGGACGTGGCCCTCTGCTCTCAGGGCGCTGCGTAGGAATGTGCAGACCCAGGGATGCGGGAGCCGCTCTTCGGGGGAGTTTATTTGGCACCAGGGGTTGCTCTGGGCTTCCCTCCATGTCAGCGTAGTCAGTCCTCACCACAGCCCCATGAGCGGTGGGGCGGGATTCCCCTTCGGAAGCCCCAGCTCGGAAGCCCAGGAAATGGGACAGAGAAGTGAAGTCACCCTGCCCTCCTGTCTGGCCCTGGCCTCGGCCCTGGGAGGGTGGCCCAGAGCGGAGCTCACGAAGCCAGCCTCGGTGTAATCAGGGACCTTGGCGTGTGTGCGAACTCCTTCACTTTCCGTCTGGTTCGAGGCTCAGATTTAGGCCCCCCTGGCCCTCTGGATGGCGACTAATGGACGCTCTTA
>NW_006159876.1:663674-665775 GCF_000334495.1 Tupaia belangeri chinensis | reverse complement strand
AAGCGGGAGAGGAGCCGCTGTCACCGCGAGCTAGGTCCTTCCAACCACGCAAGGGGACAAGGACGGGAAGTCCCAGCCTCTCCCACAAGGAGCCACAGCCCCAGACCCTGGGACAAGCAGGTCCAGCGTTGGGCTTCCCCGAGAGTTAGCTTGGGTCACATCCAGACTTCCAGAGCCCCTTCTGTCCCTGTCCTCCTCTTCCTTCCGTGGGCCTGTGCCGAGCACCGAAGATGCCAAGTGGGTGAAAGGCAGGCCCAGCCGTCAGAAGGCTCAGGGCCTCTCTTCCCACTCTTTTTGGCTCTTTATTTTCCACTTCATTTCTCCTTTCCCCACTTCATTTTCCTTTTCTCCTCCTCAGTTTTTCTTTTTTTTCTCTCTCCACGTCTCTCTGTGTTAACTGGCTCAGGGTGACTCATCATCACTAAACCAGGAAGAAAAATCCGAGGGAAAGCGGGAGGACTTAGGAATCCCGCAGAAAACCACAGGGACATGTGAAGGCAGTCTCAAGTCAGTAATTTCGCGATCGGCCATGCGTCTGGGTGCTGTCGAAGTGCGGAAGAGAAGGCACCGAAAGAGGAGAAAAATCCTCTGAAAGAGTCTGAAGTCCCAAGGACCCTTGACCCTTCACAGAGACGCCAAGGAGAGTTAGAAGGAGGCACCCTGGCCAGGCCTGGGGAAAGCTAGGGCTAGGTGAAGTCGTGCCCGATCGCAGTTAGGATCGGCGAGAAAAGGCAATCAGAGCGCACTGATGGGACTTTCTTTTCCTTTTAAAATATTTTAAAAAATTATTTTATTTATCTATATTTATTTATTCATTTTCATTTGACCAGAGAGAGAGGGAGAAAGAGAGAGAGAGAGGAGAGAAAGTGAGAAAGCTAGTAGGTTTGGAACTAGAACCGTGGTCGGCCATGTGGAGTCCAGTGCCCTTAACCACCACGCCACCTGCCGGCCTCACGGATAGGATTTTCTCATTGCACACCAACTTCAAATGTGCAGTCGCTTTGCAGCTTGGGGTAAGAAGTTCTACCTGCCTGGAAACACCTGGGCTCAGCCAGCGACACCCATGGGGAGCTCAGATGCACCGAGGACTGTCCCCGGGCCGCCTTGCCCCCTCTAGAGTCAGTTAGGACAATTGCAGGGACAGGACCAAGGAGCAATAAAAAATGGAGGACTGGCCCTGACCACGTGAACTGTGGACTGATAGAAACCACTCTCGAGATGGAGTTCGCTCCCCACCTTCTAGTGGAGCTTCCCTCCCCTCTGCGCTCAGAGAAGGGGGAATGAGGGAGGAGCCCACAGTGTTGGAGGCGGGGGCAGTGCAGAGGCCCCGGAGCCTCTAGCTTCTCTGGACCAACCCAGATTTGTTCTCTGTCCTAGAGGTTAGTGGTCAGGAAACTTGGGTGTTTCTGTGGGAAATGTCGTGTGGCAGCTTTCCCTAAAGCACGTGCCGGTGGCCCTGCCTGCTGGCGTTAACGCTAGGGGTGCCCATGGCCCCGAGGACGGGTCTCAGCTCTGTCCCTGCAGACCAGTGTGTGTTCTCACGGGCACGCTCATCAACTCCTGGGACCCTCCCTTGTAGGTTTGACAGAAAAGAAAAACAGATGGAGGTGAGAAAGCAAGGAGAGAGGAGAAAACTGTGCGGGGAGGCCCGGGAGGCTGGCAGGCTACACGCTGGTGCACACCCTGCCCTGCCCGGGGTTCCGCTGGCTCTGGGGCCGATGGCGCTCCCTGACTGCTCACACTGCTGCGGGGTGTTTCTGAGGGCTGGGGGCCCAGCCCCTGCTGGGGAGGACGACCATCTGCACGCCCCCTCCCTGGGGCCTGGGGCCCTGAGCTGCACCTCCCCCCAATATGGTTCTCCCTCTCTCTGCCCCTCTGTCCCGGACCTCGCTGCTCTAGTGACTCACGCTCTAACCAGGTGGGTCACATGAGGCGTCTTTTCGTCCCAGGAGAAGGTAGCAGAGGGCACGTGTGAGCCATGGCGCTGGGGCCGAGCCAGACTTACACAGCACCCAAGGCCATGGCTGCCCTGTCACCAGGCTCGGGTGAGGGCTGCCACCCTGCCCACATGGCTGGCCCTGTCACCAGGTGGGGGGATAGG
>NW_006159876.1:655862-663444 GCF_000334495.1 Tupaia belangeri chinensis | reverse complement strand
CCCCTGTCACCAGTGGGGTGATAGGCTCGGTGGAGGGCCACCACACGCCAGGCCCTGGGCCCTTCCCGTGGAAAGCTGTCCTGGACACGGCGTCCTCGCCCGGGCGTCGGCAGCGCGGGGCGCCAACTCCTCCGGGTCCACTGCGACAGGCCCTGCATGCATCTCCGATTCCCTGGGGAGTCCTCTGACTTCGGGCCTGTGCCCGTTTTACAGCTGGAGAAGCCGCGGTGGGAGAGCGGAGGCTGGGAGAGCGGAGGCTGGGAGAGCGGCCGAGCTGGGAAGGGAACCCAGACCTCCCCTCGCTGGCCCTTCACGGGACCTGCTGAGGCGGGAAACCTGTGCCGCCCTGAGGTGGCACTGCGCCTGTGCACAGGGCCGTGGGCACAGGCTTGGCCTGCAGCCATGGCAGCCACGTGGCTGGCTGTGGGTTCTGACCCCTGGTCAGCCTGGAGACATGCTGGGTATGTGAGCGGGTGCCGGGACCCCGAGGAGCTGAGGGCTGGGGACAGCGGGTCATGTTGCAACGGGACCGGACTGAGGGTGCTTCTCTCTCTCACGTGTGCGTTTTTAAAAATCTATGTATTTTTTGCCATAGGATGAGCACGCCCACCAGAGAGACAGAGAAAGAGGGAGAGAGAGAGGGAAAGTGAGAAATCACCCCGGGGGGATGACCATGCCACAGTCCCTTCCCTCCAGTCTCCTTTCGGGACTCAGGGCACACACACACGAGCCTGGAGATTCTCAGGACACTGGGTCTGGGACTCGAACTGCCAAGCTAGCCATGTGGGATCTAGCACCTTAACCCCATGCCACTGGCTGGCTCTGTGGGTTCTGGGCCTGGACCTGCCAGGTTAGCCATGTGGGATCTAGCACCTTAACCCCATGCCACTGGCTGGCTCTGTCCTTTTTTTTTCTTTCCCCCCCGAAGAAAGGCCCCTCAGGGCAGGGAGAGGAGGGGATGGCAGGGCCGCCGGGCAGCACCCTGGCCTAGGCTTACAGTCGTGCCCTGTGGGGTTATATGACCTTGGTGGTCGACCGAGATCCCCGATGGAGGGCCCCCAGTGTGGACACGGAAGACCCCAGTGAACACGCACACACGCCGTCTAGGAAGGTCAGCCCATAGGCCACGATAGAAGAGCCAGTGCCTCCCCCCGTCAGAATCTAGCTGGGTAGACATCACCTTGAGCTGTGGGGTTCGGGGTGGCAGGCAGGCTACCGCTCTGGCCGCTTCCCCAAGTGGAGCCAGGTGGAAACAGCCCAGGACGTGGAAGCCATGCTGGGCTGGGAGCCGGGGCCCGGATTTCAGTCCCGGCCTCCTGCAGACTTGCTGTGTGACCTCTTTCCGTCTCTGGCCTCGGTTTCCTCCTCTGTGAAGTTGGGGGGTTGGGGTAAACACTTTCTAAGTCCCCTCGCAGGCAGGGATGGAGCAGCCCTAAAGGCCAAGCCCACTCATGAGGCTGTGTGGTCCCTCAGTGCCCCCTGGGCCTGCTCCTGGCCACCTGTCTCTCCCCGCCTCTGCTGCCGAGAATCTGGGCATGGTAATGGCAGCCTGCCTTGGAGCCAAGGCACCACCCATGCCTGGTCCCCACCAGCAGAGGACGCTGTGTCTATAAAAGGTCTCTGGGGGAGAGACAGGCCCCTGACCTGTGCCGGCCGGTCCATCCTAACCCTTGTCCATTCAAGAGCCAGCCCACCGAGTGATGCTGGCCTTTGGGGGAGGAGGGGTGTGGTGAGGGCTGTTGGCCAGATCGCACTCAGCTGGAGTGGACGACTCCCTTTTGACTCTGGCAGGCTTCCGGGGCTGCGTGCTCACTGTCTTTTCAGCATCTGCCTACACAGCCAGAGCTAAGTTGGCAAGGCTGTCTAGGAGGCTGTGACCAGAGGGTCAGGTCACCAATCTGTCCTTCCATTGCTGAGCGCAGGGACAGTTCTGTTTACGTGGCTCCTTTTTCCCAAGAGCAGCTTCTACCTGCCACCCCGCCCCCCCCCCCCCTCCCCCAGCCCCCCCCCCCCATGCCCCAAACCCTAGGAGAACAAGGCTGGGGTGTTGTGCAGGGCCGGCGCTCTCCTGACCACCTTCTTGGCCTCCGCCTCGTCGGGACTTCCTTCTTGCTTCCTCTGGGTCCAGGTTCCTCTGCTTGCTGGCCTGCTAACCTCATCCCCCGCCCTCTGTGCACTCGCTCTCCTCCACTGTCCCCTGGATGCTGTGCCCAGTGGTGGCGTCCTAAGGAAGGAAGCCTGGGCCAGGGCCCTGCCCTGTCCCTCCCCTCAAGGGTATGAGGCAGGCTGGGAGTCTGTGGCTATGGCGGCTTCACAGCGAGGAAGGGAGCTGGCAGATCGGCCACCCCCAAGACCTTCTCTCCTCGCCATCGGTCAGGGGATTCAGAAATTGGGAGGAGGAGATGGGCAGGGGGAAGAGGGGGACGCAGAGGGGAGGGCGGAGGACAGGGTACTGGGAGGAGAGGGCGCTCCTGCGGAAGGACGAGGCATGAGCAGATCTCCTCAGTCACAGCCCCTCTGTCCTCCCGGCCCTGCCTCCCACCACACCCCGGCTGCCTCTGGGCTCCAGGTCCCCACGGCCCACACGTGGGGGGCCTACACTGCGTAGGCCTGCACACCCCCAGGCCTGTGGTTCTCAGAACAGCAGTTCTCTGCCAGAGAAGCAGGTTCTTAGCTCCGCCCAGAACAATAGGATCCAGCACTCTGGCAGTCAGCTGTTATTTTTTATTATTTTTAAAAAGAATTATTTAATTTTATTTATAATAATAAATATTATTTTTAAAATTTTGCTATGAGAAAGTGAGAAAGCAAGCTACCAGGTTCAGGTCTTGAACTGTGGTTGACCCCGTGGGAGTCCAGTGCCTTAGCCATCACGCCACCTGTTGCCCCCAGCAGTCTGCTTTAACAAGCCTTCCTGGGGTGTCTAAGGCACACTGGGTCTGGGAATTGCTGCCCTAGAGTGACCGTGAATCCTGGAAAGGACTCTGGACTGACTCTGCCTGTGTTAACGTGCATGGCGAATATTTCCGCACTTGCCTAGGCTCCAGGCCGCACAGAGGTTTGCTCAGTGCCATGAGCTCCCCAGCTAGGCTCTTTGGCTATTTCTGCCCCACCCTCCCCTTTCTCACCATCCTCCCTCCTCTGCTCTCAGGACACATGCCTTCCCTTCCCGCAGCCTCCTCTCCCACCTTGCCCTTACACCCGGGAGTCCTCAGCCCAGCTTCCTTCCCCTGCTGCACTGTAGGGTGGGGCCCTGATTTCCCTGCAGAGCTGAAGGGCACTGTCCCCTGCTGCTGGCCATCTGCACCTGGTGACTCTTGGATGTCAAAAATCAACTGGTCTAAAGAGAGAAAGGGAAAGTGAGAAATCACCCACTGGGGCAGATGGCCACGCCACAATCTCTTCTCCATCTTTCTTCTTGGGATTTTGGGTGTGCATGCACCTGTGCCTGCTATGCATTTCAAGCCACCAGGTCCGGGACTCGAACTGAGGAGTCAGCCATGTAGGATTCAGCTGGCCCCTTCAGCATGGATCTACCTCAGGGCCTTTGCACTTGCTACTCGCTCTGCCTGGAATACTGTTCTCCTAGATATACAAGGTTATTGCAGATTCTTCCTTTCCTAGGGCCTCTGCTCCCCATCACCCTGTTATCAAAGCCTTCCTTGACTGCCTGTTTAAAGGGGCATCCCTCCGCCCAGCCAGCCACCCCTCCCTAGCCCCGTGCTCTGCTGGACGCTTCTCCAGGGCACAGATCACTGTGTGACCGACGGTGGTCCAACACCGAGTCTCGCCTCACCAGGAGGGAACTCCAGCATAGCAGAGGCTGCGACTGTGTCCACCACGGGTCCCAGGACCGCACAGGACTCAAGAGGATTCATTGAGGGTGTGAATGAACTGCCAGCCCTCACAAAGCAGGCCCCACCTCGGCCTCTGCGCCTCCCACCAGGGCCTCACCTCCCAGGCTCCTCCTTCAGTCCCGTCCTCCACATGAATCTAGAGTGATCTCCTTAAATGACAACCCTGGCAAACTATTCTGCTCTAAACCCTCCAGTGGCTCCCGAGTGCCTTCCATGAACAGTCCCCTCGCCCTGGTATTTATTTCTTGTTTTTTTAAAGAGAGATTTTTGCTATAGGGTGCCTGTACTCACCAGGGACACAGAGAGGCAGAGAGAAAGTGAGAAACCACTCCCTGGGGAGATGACCACACCACAATCCCTTCTCCTCCATCCTCCTCTTGGAATTTTGGCACACACGCACACAACCCAGTGTATTTCAAATGATCAGGTCCAGGACTCGAACTGCAGTTGACCATATGGAAGTCCAGTGCCTTAGCCACTATGCCACCTGCTAGCCCCATGCCCTGGTATTTAAGAGCCTCTGTGGCCTGACTTGGCCCTCCCAGCCTCTGGCCTTACTGCTCGGCCCTCTGTACCGGCTCCTCCAGCTGCAGGACAGGCCCTTTCTCTAAACGTGGTGTCGGCTTCTCCACTGTCCTTCCCCCCACTGTTCTCCCATCTGCTGCATCCTTCTCACCTGTACTCTGCCCGTGGGGATCCCACCACCTGCCAGCCCTGCTTCACGACCCCATTCCCTTCTCACCTCCTCCTCCGTGTTGGAAAGGAGCCCAGCCTGTCCTGTGAACCCCAACCTGGGGATCTTTCCCACAAGTCCCTCCCTTGGTGTTCACTGGGGCAGATGGCCACGCCACAATCTCTTCTCCATCTTTCTTCTTGGGATTTTGGGTGTGCATGCACCTGTGCCTGCTATGCATTTCAAGCC
Organism: Tupaia belangeri chinensis; assembly: GCF_000334495.1. Taxonomy (NCBI): domain Eukaryota; kingdom Metazoa; phylum Chordata; class Mammalia; order Scandentia; family Tupaiidae; genus Tupaia; species Tupaia belangeri. The sequence continues at coordinate 658,665 of NW_006159876.1, read as the reverse complement.
ACCAGGTCCGGGACTCGAACTGAGGAGTCAGCCATGTAGGATTCAGCTGGCCCCTTCAGCATGGATCTACCTCAGGGCCTTTGCACTTGCTACTCGCTCTGCCTGGAATACTGTTCTCCTAGATATACAAGGTTATTGCAGATTCTTCCTTTCCTAGGGCCTCTGCTCCCCATCACCCTGTTATCAAAGCCTTCCTTGACTGCCTGTTTAAAGGGGCATCCCTCCGCCCAGCCAGCCACCCCTCCCTAGCCCCGTGCTCTGCTGGACGCTTCTCCAGGGCACAGATCACTGTGTGACCGACGGTGGTCCAACACCGAGTCTCGCCTCACCAGGAGGGAACTCCAGCATAGCAGAGGCTGCGACTGTGTCCACCACGGGTCCCAGGACCGCACAGGACTCAAGAGGATTCATTGAGGGTGTGAATGAACTGCCAGCCCTCACAAAGCAGGCCCCACCTCGGCCTCTGCGCCTCCCACCAGGGCCTCACCTCCCAGGCTCCTCCTTCAGTCCCGTCCTCCACATGAATCTAGAGTGATCTCCTTAAATGACAACCCTGGCAAACTATTCTGCTCTAAACCCTCCAGTGGCTCCCGAGTGCCTTCCATGAACAGTCCCCTCGCCCTGGTATTTATTTCTTGTTTTTTTAAAGAGAGATTTTTGCTATAGGGTGCCTGTACTCACCAGGGACACAGAGAGGCAGAGAGAAAGTGAGAAACCACTCCCTGGGGAGATGACCACACCACAATCCCTTCTCCTCCATCCTCCTCTTGGAATTTTGGCACACACGCACACAACCCAGTGTATTTCAAATGATCAGGTCCAGGACTCGAACTGCAGTTGACCATATGGAAGTCCAGTGCCTTAGCCACTATGCCACCTGCTAGCCCCATGCCCTGGTATTTAAGAGCCTCTGTGGCCTGACTTGGCCCTCCCAGCCTCTGGCCTTACTGCTCGGCCCTCTGTACCGGCTCCTCCAGCTGCAGGACAGGCCCTTTCTCTAAACGTGGTGTCGGCTTCTCCACTGTCCTTCCCCCCACTGTTCTCCCATCTGCTGCATCCTTCTCACCTGTACTCTGCCCGTGGGGATCCCACCACCTGCCAGCCCTGCTTCACGACCCCATTCCCTTCTCACCTCCTCCTCCGTGTTGGAAAGGAGCCCAGCCTGTCCTGTGAACCCCAACCTGGGGATCTTTCCCACAAGTCCCTCCCTTGGTGTTATCTGGGATTGGAGGCTGAGCGCCTTTGCTTTCTCTTCCGGCTCTGCACTCGTTTGCCCATCCACAGTGAAGTGCCAGGCCCTGGGGACACCACGGCCTCCCTGTGTCGAGGCAGGTCACCACAGCCTCTGGTTCTTTTCTTTTCTTTTCTTTTCTTTTCTTTTCTTTTCTTTTCTTTTCTTTTCTTTTCTTTTCTTTTCTTTTTTTTAAGGTTTTTGCTATAGAGCGTGTGCACCAGAGAAGACAGAGACAGAGAGAAGGGAAGTGAGAAATCACCACCCTGGGGATTGTCACTCTGCAATCCCTTCTCCTCCATTCATCTCCTGGAATTTGGGGCACGCGTGCGCATGCACCTGGCATGATTTTTAACCCACCAGGTCTAGGACTCAAACTGGGATTGGCCATGTGGGAGTCCAGTGTCTTAACCACTACACCATCTGCTGGCCCTAGGCCTCTGGTTCTTAAAGCTCAGGAGATGAGCCCATGGGAGCTCCTGTCAGTCTCCTGCTCCCAGCACCCTTGAGGGAAGAAGTCAAGCCCTTCTGGAGAACTGTGACATCTTGTTCCGGGGCGAGAGCTTCAGTGAGAAACCGGAGCCTCGGTCCCAGCTCTTTCCTCGGGACCAGGAGGCTTCCTGCTGCAGGGGACCGAGGGACTCAGGCCCTCTGGACGTGCAGCAGAGCGCCTGCAACTTCAAAGCGCCCTCGAGCCCACTGGCGTAATGACTTCAATGTAAAGCACCGGAGCCATGCGGATTAGATTCCCTGAAAATGCACAAGGACTTACAAAGCAGCGGCAGAGCACACTCAGCCCAAGCGGAATGTGTTCCCTCCCTCCCTTCGTGCGTCTGTGGGTGTGGTCACTGCTGCCGAGACCCAGGCACATGGCGAACTGTTTGCGCTGTCTGCGACAGTGTGCAGTCGGCCCTGCCTGGTGGAGCTCGGGGTTGGGGATGCGCCGGGCAGGGGGTGAAGGGCTAAGGAAGCTCTGTGGCTGGTGGGGGGCCAGGAAGGGGAGACTGGCTCGGCGGGACTAGGAGAAGCTCTGCGAGGCAGACTCACAGGAGAGGGCCCCGAGGTCATGTCCTGAGCCCTCCCTGGGTGTATCAGCCATGCGTGTGGCTATGCTGTGGGGCTGGCTGAGGCTGGGGTGGGCCATCGCGCTGGGACCCTGCCGGGCTGCTATCTCTCTGTCTCTGTCTCTGTCGCTCAAAGAAGAGTATAGGCAGACTTACAAAACAGAAAGGAAAAGAAAAGAACATCCCCCCCCCTCCCCCCGTTCCCTTGTCCTCCATTGTTCGCTCAGGTCTGTGCCCTTGACGGTCAGGGAGGGGCCCAGCCTGGTACTTGGACACACCCTGCTGGCGTCTCCACGGAGGCCGCTGGCGGGTTTCCTCTAGAGCAATGGCAGGACCCGTGTGTGGGGCAAGGACTGGGAACTGTGGTCTCTGCCACCGGCATCACCTCGTCTTACATGGGGTGCAGGCGCTGAGGCTCAGGAGGCCCTGTCTCCCTGCTAGCTCTCCTGGGCAGTTTGTTTTTTAGATTTTCACCATAAGGTGTGTGTGTGCTCCCTGGGGGAGAGAG
>NW_006159876.1:653041-655723 GCF_000334495.1 Tupaia belangeri chinensis | reverse complement strand
GGGATGGTCACGCCGCAATCCCTTCTCCTCCATTCTCCTCTCAGGATCTTGGGCACACACGCCCGGCATGAGTTTTAAGCCACCGGGTCCGGGACATGAACCACGGTCGACTACATGGGAGTCCAGTGACATAGCCATTACGCTAACTGCTGGTTCCCGCCACAGTCTTTTTCTTCCAGGCTCCTCTTGGGATTTTGGGCACACATGCACACGTGCTCAGGGTGTTTTTCATGCTGCCGGGTCTGGGACTTGAACCTCAGAGCTGGCCACCGCCATGCTCTCTGCTGGCCCTCCACGGAGCTTTGAAAAACACAGATCCTCCAACCCGCTGCTGGCCTAGGATACGCAGACCAGCTGTGTGAGTTCTGCCGTAGGAATGAAGCCAGGCGGCATCCAGGAGGTGCAAAAGGTGGGTGAGAGGGCCCCTCGGCTAAGTCGCCACTGGCTGACGTCGGGTTCGCCTCGCCAGCTGCACGCCGCTCAGTCCTCCCCTCCTGCGCACCAGTTACAAAACACAGTCACGGATCGGGTATGCTTTGCTCTTCTCTGAGGCAGGAAGTTTGTGCCCATTTTACACGTGAGCAAACAGAGGTCCAGGAAGGCCCAGAAGCTCCTCCCTTGGTCTAACTCCAAGTGGCACAGCCTCTGCACCTCGGACCCCTGCTCCTGTCCTTGCTAAAGCTGAATCAACGCACCCCGCGCGGTCGGGTATAACAGCCAGCCTCCCTTTTGCCACTACTGATACCCACGGGTCCCACGTCTGAGGGCCACTTGTGGAACCGCCCACAGGACAGGGAAGATGGGGTCGGGAAGGAAGCCGGAGAGGCAAGCAACCACGTAGGACACACAATGGGGTCTGCACCACCAGGGATGGGGTCCCTGGAAGGCGGGTGGATCCTGGGCTGCCCTCTCTGCACCCCGAAGGGCTGCTGTGGCAGTGAGTACACTCGGGCCGTGGCTGTGACTCTGCCCCCGCACCCCCCGCATCAACTCTCTACCACGATGCTCCCGGCTGCTCTCAGATCACAGAAACAACCAGGATTGGCTCCATCACAACTCTCTGCCCCTCTCAGCCCACCTCCAGGGCCAGTCCACATGCCCCTCTCTGTACGGCCCCCCGGGGACCCCAGGCACAAAGGTTCCTCCTTTTGGACTCAGACTGAGCTTCTGCCGTGAGCAAGGTGCCATGCTGGCAGCTCTCGGGCTGCAAGAAGAGCCCGTGCCCAGCAGGGCGGGGGGGCCACGGGCCCCAGAGGCTCCAGCACGAGTGTGGCAGGTACTGCAGTGACACCGATGCTCCTGGCACCCATCAAAGCGGGGCTTACTCCTTGACAGAAGGGCTTGGGGAGGCTGCAGCCATCTGAGGCTAAGAGAAGGATCCAGAAAGACTTCATGGAGAAAGTGGCCTCACAGGGTGGAATATAATTAACACCAGATCGTATTGTCTCATCTTCATTTCTTTAAAATGATTTCAAGGATATTAGTGTGGCTTCCTCAACTGGCCTGCGAGTTACTTCAGAGCGAAACCATGCCTTGCTCATACCAATATTTTGCAAAGCCTAGTATAGTCGATGAACAGATGCTTAATAGAAAAACAAAACCAAATGCTAATATTGGTCAGAATAAATTCTGCCTGGACAAAGTCGGTTCAGGTTCATCTCCAGCCCTTCATAGCACACACGAGTACAGATGCCATGCGGCTTATGTCTGGGCTGGTGGGAGAGTCAGGTCCTTAATTCAGTCTGTCGGAGCACGCTCTCCGAGCACTACTGAATGGCGGAGTACCCCCTGATTTCAGGAAGAAAGGCAGTGAGACCGGGAACTGCAACCTCGTTTGACTAATGCTATGGACAGGAGATACAGAATCCCTGAATTCCCATCTAGTGATGGGCAGGAGGGCCAGAGAAGGCTTCTTTGAAGAAATGATTTATAAATCCATAAAAGAGATGGGGAACCAGCAGTTGGCATAAGGGCTATTGACTGGACCCATGTAGTCAACCGTGGTTTGTGTCCCGGACCCGGTGGCTTAAAACTCACGCCGGGCATGTGTGCTTGCGTGCCCAAGATCCCGAGAATGGAGGAGAAGGGATTGCGGTGTGACCATCCCCCCTGGGGGGTGATTTCTCACTTTCTGTCTCTATGTCTCTCTCTGTCTGTCTGGTGAGTGCACGCGCCCTATGGTGAAAATCTCTCAAAAAAACCCAAAAAACAAACAAAAAAAAACTCATGCAGGGTGTGTGTGCGTGCGTGCCCAAGATTCTGAGAGGAGAATGGAGGAGAAGGGATTGCGGCATGGCCATTCCCCTGGGGGTGTTTCTCGCTTCCTGTCTCTCTGTCTCTCTCTGTCTTTCTGGTGAGCGCACGCGCCCTATAGCAAAAAACCTCTCCAAAAAAAAAAAAAAAAGATGGAAGAGAATTTCAATTCAGCATGAACAGCTATGAGCACTGGACAAAATATGTAAAGCTGTTTTGAGGCACAGGATGTTAGTGACAGAGAGCTCAGTCCTTGTCAGAGGAAGGGGAGAGCTGAGCCCTCGCCCGCCCCAACTGTCTCCCTCAGGGAACCGAGTGCAGGCAGAATAGCAGTCTTGCTGGGTGGAGGAACAGTGGGTGACGTTGGGGCTGGAAAGATGGCTAGGATTTGGGAGGCACAAAGCACCAGAAAAGAGAAACTCAGGGAAA
>NW_006159876.1:637236-652947 GCF_000334495.1 Tupaia belangeri chinensis | reverse complement strand
GACCTAGTGGCTTGAAAATCATGCCAGGTGTGTGTGTGTGTGTGTGTGTGTGTGTGTGCCCAAAATCCCAAGAGGAGAATGGAGAGAAAGGATTGTGGCATGGCCATCCACTCTGGGGGTTGATTTCTCGCTTTCTCTCACTCTGTCTCTCTCTGTCTGTCTGGTGCCCTATGGCAAAAACTTAAAAAAAACCAGAAGTTCCCTCAGTTTGTGGCCGACTCCTGGGCACGCCATGTGTGAACAGTGAGACTCTGGAATCTTCCGGTAAACGGTCAGTGAGAGCAGAGCTGAGGCTGTTCCCACGGACGGGAAATGGTGAGGCTCGTGCCCAATCAGAATGGGAAGACTATGAATAGCCTGGGATTTCATCTAAGACAGCAGAAAATCCATGCTCTAAGAGGGGCCAGCAGTTAGCGTAATGGCTATGTCGCTGGACTCCCATGTAGTCGACCACAGTTTGAGTACCGGACCCGGTGGCTTAAACTTACGCCGGGCGCGTGTGCGTGCGTGCCCAAGATTCCAAGAGGAGAATGGAGGAGAAGGGATTGCAGCGTGGCCATCCCCCCTGGGGAATAATTTCTCGCTTTCTGTCTCTCTGTCTCTGTCTATCTGGTGAGCGCACGCACCCTATAGCATAAACCTCTCCCAAAAAAAAGAAAAAAAAAAAGAAAGAAAAGAAAAAGAAAATCCATGCTCTAAGAGGAAAACCATGTCCTGTGAGGACAAATCAGATTAGACCTGCCCTAACCGAAGCTCAAATCGAGCCTTGGTAAGATCTAGAGGAGCTCACTAGTCATTTAATTTTTATCAGAATAAAATATCACATTCTTTAAAGGGAGGAAATACAATCTACGGTCTGCAGTGTCCCCCCAAATCCAGCACGGGGAGCTCAGGGAGGAGAGTGCATACGGAGAGCAGCTGCCTTGCTGGATGGACGGACGCTGGTCAGTAACAGGAAACACCAGTAAACACGAAGACTCGGGACAGAATGACTGATAACCATAAGATAAACAGTTACTAAAAGAAGACCAAGGATGACAGGATATCAGAGTTAACTAACAACGACATCAAAATAATTATGATTAAGATGTTAATGACAATAGAATCAGAGATAGAGGAATGCCACGAAGAGAGACACGAATTAGGATCTATACAAGAAGAATCAAATGGAAATTCAGGAACTGCAAAATAGAGTATCTGCAATAAGCAGTGTATCGAATGAGCTTAGCTGAACAGTGGGTACACTGGGCAGCAGGATTGGTGAACCTGAAGACAAAGAAAAAAGTGAAGTAAGAAACTAAACAGGGAGATAAAAAGCAATATGCGGGGCCAGCAGGTGGCATGGTGGTTAAGGTGCTGGATCCCACATGGACAACTATGGTTCAAGTCCTAGATCTGGAGGCTTGAGAATCATTCCAGGCACATGTGTGTGTGTGCCCAAAAATCCCAAGGGGAGACTGGAGGAAAAGAGATTGTGGCATGGCCATACCGCTGGGGGGTGATTTCTTACCTTCCCTCTCTCTGTACCTCTCTGTCTCTCTCCTCTCCAGTGAGTGCGTATACCCTTTGACAAAAACCTACATAAAAGAAAAGAAAAAAAAAGGAAAAACATAACATAGCAAGACACCTAACATACATTTTTTTTTTGAGTTGTTTTTGCTATAGGGCATGTGCGCTCGCCAGAAAGACAGAGAGAGACAGAGAGACAGAAAGCGAGAAATCACCCCCCAGGGGAGATGGCCACGCTGCAATCCCTTCTCCTCCATTCTCCTCTTGTGATCTTGGGCATGCACACACATGTGCCCAGCGTGAGTTCAAGCCACTGGGTCTGGGACTCAAACTGGGGTCGACTACAAGGGAGTCCGGCGACATAGCCATTACCCTAACTGCTGGTCCCGATACCTACCATACTTGTGATTGGCATCTAAGAAAGAGAGAAGATATGGAATAAAAGCCGTATTTGAAAGAATAAAGGTAGAGAATTTTCCAAATGTGATGACAAATATCAACTACATATTCAAGAATATGTGGGCAGCAGAACAAAATCCTAAGCAGAGCAAATACAAAAAACACTGCACGTGGGTACATTAAAGTACAGTTTCTGACACCAAAGACCAACAGGGAAGCAACCACAAGAAAATGACATATTATTGAGTTGTCAAAACCCCAACAAAATCAACAATTTTTCTATGCAAAAATGTGTCATGACCTTTCCGACAACCCAGTACATTCAAATGAGCAATGACAAGCCCAGCTGCAGGCAAGGATAGGCACACGCCGGTCGATGTGGCTACGTGGCAGGTTGAGGCCACATGGGAAGCCCACCCTAAGAGCTGGGTGCTGCGGTACACTCCTGTAGCCTCAGTTACTCAGGAGGCTGAGGCAGGAAGGTCGCGCTATTTCATAGCCCGTATGGACGATGTATGAGACCCAGGCTGCAAATGCTAGGCATGGTGGTGCATGCCTGGTCCCAGCCACGAAGCAGGCTGAGACAGGAGGGCTGAGCCCCTATTTGGGGGAGAAAAGGAAAAGAAAGAGAGAGAGAGCATGATGATAAAACTGAAGGGTGACACATCAGTAGACACTATAGAGTCAGATGACAACGGAGTGACATTGAACATGCTAAGAGAAAAACTACCAACTTTGTATTCTATTTCTAAACAAGATGTAGTTAAAAAGTTAAGGTGTGATAAAGATATTTTCAGATAAGCAAACCAAACCAAAAAATCTAACTCCCAAAGGTGAAAGAACCATTATCAGCAGCCTTATACTATAAAAAAATACTAAGTAGATTTCTTCGACTACAAAGAAAATGATCTCAAATGAGAGCCCAGAATTGTGTGAAATAAATGACAAGCTCCAGAAAGGGTAACGGTGTGGATTAATAGACATGAATATTGATCATTTAAAGCAACAACAATAGTAACAGCTTACGGAACTTATAACATATGCGAAGGTTAAATATATGACAAAAATAACATGAAGGCTAGGACAAATAACTAGACTATAACTGTTGTAAAGTTGTTTGTTTTTCTTAGAGATGTTTTGTGATAGTTCATGTGTGCTTGCCAGAGAGATAGAGAGACAGAAAATGAGAAATCACCCCTGGGGGGATGGCCATGCCACAAGCCTTCTCTCCCATTTTCCTCTCAGGATTTTTGGCATGCACGCACATGCGCCCAGCATGAGTTTCAAGTCGCTGTGTCCAGGGTTCGAACCGGCAGTCAATCATGTGGGAGTCCACACCTTAACCACTATGTTACCTGCTGGCCTCTAATTTTTGTATAATCACCAAAGAGAGGCAGAGAGAGACAGAGAAAAGGAAGGTGAGAAATCAGCCCCAGGAAGGATGGACATGTTGCGATTTCTTCTCCTCCATTCTCCTCTCGGGATTTTGGGCATGCATGCTCAGATTTCCAAATCACTGGGTTCGAGACCCGAACTACGGTTGTCATGAGGGAGTCCAGTGCCTTAACCACTACACCACCTGCTGGCCCCTAATGTTTATTTTTGATTTTATAAATCGAAAATGCATATTTTAATTCTAGGGTGAAAACTGAATGGTTAATTAAAGAATATATAATTAGAAAACTAATAGCAGAGAAGGAAAAAATTCAGAATACTTGAATAATTCAAAGGAAGTTCAAAAAAGCTAAATAAAGTGACAAAAACTAGATGAGACAAATAAGACACATAGGGCAAGATAATAGACTTTAACTTAACTATATAAATTATTACATTAAATATAACCAGCCAATTAAAAGGCAAGGATCATCAAATAAGAGTCAAAACACTACACGCTATTTAAGAGATGTGCTTTGGGGCAGTAATCCCTAAAATCGACAAGTGCAATTACATCGGATTAAGAAGTTTCTGCACAGCAAAGGACACAGTAGTGTGAATCAGCAACCCTCAGAATGGAAGAATATTTTTGTAAAATATGCCTCAGATGAGGGACTGACAACCAGGATACACAGGGAACTCAAGCAGCTTACTGGGAAAACAAACAAACAAAAAAGATTAACCCAATTAAAAGACAGGAAAATGAGCTGAATAAAACTCTCTCTAAAGAAGACGTACAAACAGCCAAAAAGCATATGAGGAAGTGCTCAAATTGATCATCATAAGGGAGGTGCAGATTAAAACCACAATGAGATACCACCTAACCCCTGTCAGAATGGCAAAAAAAAAAAAACAAAAATAAATACAAAAAGTGGTAAGTGTTGGCTGGGATGTAGTGAAAAGGGAACTCTCCTACACTGTTGGTGGGAATGTAAACTAGTTCAAACACTGTGGAGAACAATATGGAGGTTCCTCAAAGACCTACAAATAGAACTACCATATGATCCGGCAGTCCCACTTCTGGGTGTTTACTCATAGGACAGGAGGATGCTCAGTCGGAAAAGCATTTGCACATCAATGTTTATTGCAGCATTCTTCATGATCGCTAAGACATGGAACCGACCAGAATGTCCACGCACAGATGAATGGATGGAAAACTGTGGCACATATACCCTATGGAATACTACTCAGCCATAAAAAACAGCAGGCCCCTGGCATTTGATAAAATATAGTTGAATATGGAAGATCTATTGCTGAGTGAAGTAAGCCAGGCTATGAAACAAAGATATTGTATGTATCCATTTAATATATACCAACTATCTGCACTCTGTGGTAGAGACTGAAATATTAGAGGACATAAAATAGTGAAAATAGTTATGGATGCTGACGACAGTGTGGAACGGGGGTGGGGAGGAGAGAAGGGAAGAGTATAGAGAAGGAAAGCAGGAGAAAAATAGGCACGATCTTTGTGAGACCCAGAAATGGTTTATTATGTCGAGGATAACATGTATAGTATTTTCAACTGGACTGATCTGAGTATTTCAGGTTAGTTAAATTCTCCTTACAAGCTACGTGATGTATATGAGTGAATGTTTAAAAAAAAAAAAGAATAAAAAATAATAATAATCTGGAAAAAAATGAAAAGCTATTTGCTGATGATGCTATGGATAGTAATGTCTTTGTCTTGACTGATATGCATGGTAATCATGCTGGAAAAAGAAACATTATACACGGTAAAGATATACGTGATTAAATGTAATTTTATGAAAAATTTGGAAAAGCAAAAAAAAGCATAAAAAAAGAATAAAATAAAAGAGATGTGCTTTGGAACCCGCAGGTGGTGTAATGGTTACGTTGTGGGATTCCCATGTAGTCAACTATGGTTTGAGTCCTGGACCTGGCATTAAGTTCACTCTTTTAAGAGTGAACTTAAAATTCACTCTAGGCACATGTGCGTGCGTGCCCAAGATCTGAAGAGGAGAATGGAAAAGAAGGGATTGAGACATGACCATCCCCCCTGGGGGGTGATTTCTTACATCCTGTCTCTGTTTCTCTGGAGAGCACATGCACCCTGTAGCAAAGATTTCTCTTAGAAACAAAAGAAAGACATGCTTTAAATGTAAGGACACAGGGGACCAGCAGTTGGTGTAATGACTATCTTGCTGGAGTACCATGTAGTCAACTGCGGTTTGAGTCCTGGACCTGGTGGCTTAAACTCACACCGGGCACGTGTGCGCGCATGCCCAAGATCCCGAGAGGAGAACAGAGAGGAAGGGATTGCGGCGTGGCCATCCACCCTGGGGGGTGATTTCTCGCTTTCTGTCTCTCTGTCTCTTTCTGGCGAGCGCATGCACCCTATAGCAAACAAAAACAAAAACAAAAACAAACAAAACAAAACAAAACAAAAAAACTCTCAAAAAAATGTAAGGACACAGAAAGTTTGAAACAAAGGGTGCAAAAAGATAGAGCACTCAAAAACTGACCAAGGGCAGCTGGTATACTCATATTAATATCAGACAGCCAGCAATGCTTACATTGCTGGACTCCCACGTAGCTGACCGCAGTTTGAGTCCCAGACCCAGTGGCTTCAAACCCACGCCGGGGACATGTGCCTGTGGGTACGTGCCCAAGATCTCAGGAAAAGGAGGGAGAAGGGATTGTGGTGTGGCCATCCCCCTGAGGGGCTGATTCCTCACTTCCCCTTTCTCTGTCTCTCTCTCTGCTTCTCTCTCTGGTGATTTCTCATTGTCCCGCTCATTGTCTGCCTCCCTCTCTTTCAGGCAAACACACGTCCTAAGGCAAAAAACCTTTTTTTTTTAAAGAAAAAGATAACGGAACATTTTATAATAATAAATGGGTCAGTTAACTAGGAATATATAATAGTTCTAAATCTGTATATACCTAATTAAGATAACATAAAATATGTAAGGCAAAAATCTGATGGAAGCAGAAGGAGACAGGAAAAACCCAAAGATAACTGGAGATTTTAATGCATCTCAGAAATAAATAGAATAAATAAATGAGAAAAATCAGTGAAGATGTAGATGATATGAACAATACAAATCATATACATATATAATTACCTAATAAACTGTAGAATAGTCTGTCTTTTCAAATGTACCGGGAATTTACTAAAATAGGCTATATCCTTAGTCAAAAAAGTATTAACAGTTATCAAAGGATTTCAATTATACGGTGTCACTTCTGATCACTGTGGGATTAAATTAAATTAAAACTCTAATAGAAAGATAATAGAAAACTCCAAATACTTGGAAATTAAACAATTCATTTTTAGCTAACTCATAGATGGAAGAAATTATAATGGGAAATAGAAAGTATTTTATGAGAGAGGGGCTAGCAGGTGGCGTGGTGGTTAAGGGTGCTGGACTCCCACATGGCCGACTGTGGTTCGAGTCCTGGACCTGGCGGTTTGCTTTCTCACTTTCTCTCTCTCTCTCTGTCACTCTCTGGTCAAACGAAAATAAATAAATAAACTCATCAATATATAAATGAATAGAGCAAAATAAAATAATTCTTTTAAAAAAAGAAAAAAGGGACTATTTTACGAGAGAAGGTTCTTTCATAGAATAACAATCTGTTTTACAGGAAACAAAACTCTTGCCTTGAAACTTACACAGTGAGACTGTACAGAGTTGTGTGAGAATATCTATTTTCTTCCTAAAACATTTTTCATTCATGAGTCTTTTCAAGTTTTTCATACTGTACACCTTTCTTAAAACACATGATACCAGCAGCAACTGAAAAATGAATGCCGGATTTGGTACACGTGTGTTACCTACCTCAAGGTAACAGAAGTATGTGGCAGAACATAGACCACCCATAGTGCTTCCCGGTGCGCACTTCTATGTAGCCGGCGTCTATTGTAGTCAACTCTCCTTATATGCGACCCATTCACAGTTTATAAATGTCCCTGATATGTATTCTTTACAGTGAAGTGTTAATACAGCACATCTTATTTATGTTAGCCAAGCAGTATATTTCCTGTATTTCATGATAAAAGTTTACTTAGTTGCTAAATTTTATTTGCAAATACACTTTTTCCATTTGGCCCTACGGTTTGTTGCCTGCCTAGCTGAATGTAAGATGTCAGCTCATCCTAAGGTTGTCCACGTACTTAATTTCCTTAAGTATATATATATTTTTTGAGAGGTTTTCACTATAGGGCGCGTGTGCTCACCAGAAGGACAGAGAGAGACAGAGAGACAGAAAGCGAGAAATCACCCCCCAGGGGGGATGGCCACACCGCAATCCCTTCTCCTCCATTCTCCTCTCGGGATCTTGGGCACGCACGCACACGCGCCCGGCGTGAGTTTTAAGCCACCGGGTCCGGGACGCGAACGGCGGTCGACTACGTGGGAGTTCAGTGACACAGCCATTACGCTAACTGCTGGTTCCCTTAAGTATTCATTTTAAGTAAAGTGCTCACTGTGTATAGGAATTTATATTTTGGAGGTGCTTGATCTGTCCACAAAGAAAAATGAGAAATTATTATAAAATGCTCCTAGAAGTTATGATTGTGTTTATTTCTTAAAAACAAAACCTGTGAAGTTAGATTTGTGTGCATGGAAGTAATTAAGGTAAGGTTGTACATGCTAAGATCTACTTTGTTTTTACTGCATGTTTTTACTGAATGATCTCTTCCCCATCGCAGTGCAAGCACAAATAACATTAGGTTAAATGTAGCATGTGGCATTGAAGTCTTAGAATTTGTTTTATCTTATATTTTATTAAATACTGTCTGTATCATTGTTATCCTGCTTGAAGAAAAAAGACAAATAAAACACGGCCACCAATAAAAAAAAAAAAGAAAAAAAAGATTTTAACCTGAATGATAAAGAAAACATCAAGATCTGTGGGAAGCAACTAAGGCAACATAGAGACAGAATGTCTAGCCTTATATATCTATTAGGAAAGAAGAAAGTTAAGAAAATCAATAATTTAAATACAAAGCTAAACACCAAATTAAATATTGGGTCATCAGGAAAGTCATGACACATTTTCACATAGAAAAACACACCATGACTTTCCCAAAGACCTAGTAAAAAAGATGATAAATAATTAAAATAATGTAAAAGCCAATGGAAGAGAAAACAGGTTTAATAGATAAAATCAATAAAGCCCAAAGTTGATTCTTTTTTTTTTTCTTTCTTTTTTTTTTCCGCGCGCGGGGTGAGTTTTAAGCCACCGGGTCCGGGACGCGAACGGCGGTCGACTACGTGGGAGTTCAGTGACACAGCCATTACGCTAACTGCTGGTTCCCTTAAGTATTCATTTTAAGTAAAGTGCTCACTGTGTATAGGAATTTATATTTTGGAGGTGCTTGATCTGTCCACAAAGAAAAATGAGAAATTATTATAAAATGCTCCTAGAAGTTATGATTGTGTTTATTTCTTAAAAACAAAACCTGTGAAGTTAGATTTGTGTGCATGGAAGTAATTAAGGTAAGGTTGTACATGCTAAGATCTACTTTGTTTTTACTGCATGTTTTTACTGAATGATCTCTTCCCCATCGCAGTGCAAGCACAAATAACATTAGGTTAAATGTAGCATGTGGCATTGAAGTCTTAGAATTTGTTTTATCTTATATTTTATTAAATACTGTCTGTATCATTGTTATCCTGCTTGAAGAAAAAAGACAAATAAAACACGGCCACCAATAAAAAAAAAAAAGAAAAAAAAGATTTTAACCTGAATGATAAAGAAAACATCAAGATCTGTGGGAAGCAACTAAGGCAACATAGAGACAGAATGTCTAGCCTTATATATCTATTAGGAAAGAAGAAAGTTAAGAAAATCAATAATTTAAATACAAAGCTAAACACCAAATTAAATATTGGGTCATCAGGAAAGTCATGACACATTTTCACATAGAAAAACACACCATGACTTTCCCAAAGACCTAGTAAAAAAGATGATAAATAATTAAAATAATGTAAAAGCCAATGGAAGAGAAAACAGGTTTAATAGATAAAATCAATAAAGCCCAAAGTTGATTCTTTTTTTTTTTCTTTCTTTTTTTTTTTTTTGGAGAGGTTTTCGCTATAGGGTGCGTGCACTCGCCAGACAGAGAGAGAGAGATAGAGAGACAGAAAGAGAGAAATCACCCCCCGGGGGGATGGTCACGCCGCAGTCCCTTCTCCTCCATTCTCCTCTCGGGATCTTGGGCACGCACGCACACGCGCCTGGCATGAGTTTTAAGCCACCGGGTCCGGGACGCGAACTGCGGTTGACTACGTGGGAGTCCAGTGACATAGCCATTATGCTAACTGCTGGTTCCCCAAAGTTGATTCTTATAAAACATTAATACAATTGATATACCCATAGTGAGGCTGATCAAGAGCGAACGAGGCAACACATTACCAATAAGAGGAATTGAAAAGAACATCACTTCATCTCTAAGGTTGTAGAGACCCCTCATTTTACAGAGGATATCTTGCTGCCTTAACGACATTCCCTTCCCACTCCTTCTTTCAAGGCTTACCCTTTTCCTACCTCCACCCCTCCACCCACCTGCCATTTCTCTACACTAAGGGGTATGTTCCTTTTTCTCTTCATTATCTTGATATTGGGTTTCTTTTTTTTATATAGAAAAACAAAATGAGACAAGGAAAAAAAAAAAAAAAAACAAAACAAAACAGAGTCTACATTGCAGAAGACAGCAGAGGAGAATAGCTTCCTGATTTGGAGAGAGGCAAGATTTCTCAAATGAAACACACAAGACACAACTAAGCATAAAAAAGATTGCTAAATCAGGCTTTATTCTGGCTAAAGACTTGTGTTCATCGAAATATACCATGAAGGGAATGAAAAGGCAAGCCACAGGTAAGAAAGTCACATTGATGATACTTCTATCTGACACAGGATTTGTATACAGAATACGTTTTTTAAAAAAGAATCATTAATTCCATTTTATTTATTATTATATTTTAAATTTGCCATAGAGCATGTGCACTCACCAGAGAGAGAGAAAGTGAGAAAGCAAGCTACCAGATCTGGGACTTGAACTGTGGCCAGCCATGCGGGAACCCAGAACCTTAACCACCATGCCACCTGCGAACTTCCAGAATACACTTTTAAAAGTACGATAAATCAATAAGAAAATGATGCATGGAAGAATTTAAAAATGGGCAAAAAAAGCCTAATCAGACACTCTGAAAAGAGGAATATCAAAACAGCCAATCCATTTATGAAGAGTTGCTCAATATCATCGGTAAATAGAGAAATGCAAGTTACACCCACAGTGAGACACCACCACACACCACCCCGATGGCTGAAACTAAAACAACTGGCAATAGCACGCGTCAGCGAGAAGGTGGAACAACTGGAACACTCTTATTTTACTACAGTGAGTTTCAATTGGCAAACCACTTTGGAAACCACCGGGCAGATTTAGTTAAACAAATACCTGCCCTTTAACCTAGCGATTGTACGTCTGAGTTTATATCCAGTAAACATGAATATGTGTGTCCATTAAATGACATGTACAGGAATGTTGATAGCAGCTCTAGTTCAAGTAGCCAGCAACGGAAACAATCCAAATATCCATCGAGAGGGAATAAATAAATTGTGGCATGTCAACGCAACGGAATACTACACATCAGTGAAAAAGCAGGAAGTGTGATACATTCAACCTCATGTTAAACCTCCCAGAAACAGTGCTGAATACCACACCATCCCAGGATGAATCCCTGTGGTATATGCATATGACGTTCAGAACAGGTGAAAGGAATCTATGGTGATAGGAGTGGTTACCTGGAGGGGCACGCCCGGGAGTGGGGTGGGGACGAGTGCAAGGGGGCCCTCTGGGAAGCTGGCAATGTTCTCTGTCCTGCTTGGATGGTGATAGGTATGGGCGTGTACACTGAGGCCAATCATGCTATAGGCAGCGTTAACAAGACAGCCAGACGCTCCTTAGAAAACGCGCACCAAAGGACTGTGAGGACATTCGCCAGACCTGAGGGTGGGGTGGGGAGGGCACGGCGGGGGGAAGAGCGGCAGCTGGAAACTGTGATATGCGGTCGGCCGGAGCTGAGCACGGGAAATGGGCGAGGGAGCCGGGGTAGAGGGCTGGACGGAAGGAGGCAGGGGAGGACAGTGGTGCTGGCGGTCCTGCAGCCCCCGGACTCCACGCGGACTTCCGGAAGAGCCCGCCAGAGGAAGCAAGGCCTTGCCTCCCGTTCGTTAAGCAGCTGGGAGAAGGGGGGACAGTGGAGGGCACCAGGCTCGGTTCGGCGCTGACGGTCGACTGAAGCCGATGGGTGGTGACTACACGGCACGGCAACTCAGTAGATGTAGTCACCCATTTGCACACTTGGGATGAGCGAATTACAGGGTAGGAGAAGCTGCAGTAAACAGACTGCCACGGCTGGAGGCACCTGGGGAGCTTTGCCAGCTTCCCCTTGGAGCATGCTCACTGGGCCCTGAGTCCCCAGCGGCTCCCCCACAGACAGGAGCAGGGGTGCTGCCCTCTGTGAGACGCTGGCCGAGGGGCCTGGCTAGCGGTCGCCAGCGCTGCTCCCTGCTCCGGCCCATCCACGTAGAGAGGCAGGTCAGTCATACCCACTTCTCAGATGAGCTCATAGCAGGGGCAGACCCCACCAGCCTCTGACCTGCAGGGACCTGGCAATGGCAGGGGCTCTGTGTGAGGGCCGCAGGGTAGCGGCTGGAGGGAGTGCGTGGGTGGCAGGGCTGGGGCAGCACTCACCACTTCTGGCCGCTGATGTCATGCTGCTGCACCGTGTAGCCAAAGAAGGCGGTCCTGGGGCCAGCGATGACACGGGGCTTCCTGGTGTCCATGTTGAAGGTGTCCGTGAAGCCTGGGGTGGGGAGAGGAGAGAAGAGGGGGTCAGGCAGAGCTACGGGCATCAGGCACAGGTTTGTGGGACCCACCCGTGGGTCACCTGTGTCCGAGGGCCCCTGCTGGACGGCCACAGCCCTGCCCTGGGAGAGCCCATGAACTGATGAGGGAGGCATACAGCCTACTCGTAGGGAGACCTGGTCCTCACCCAGAGAACTCCTGGCCTCAGAGTGGGAGACATCTCCCTCCCTCCTCCCTCCCTCCCCCCCCAACCTGCTTTTCCAGGCTTCTGTCTCCTCTCCCCCTTCTTCCTCCTCTTCCTTCTTCCTTTCCTTTTCCCTTTTCTTTTCTTTCTTTCTTTCTTTCATTTTTTTTTTTTTTTTTTTTTTTTTTGCTACAGGGCACGTGCGCTTGCCAGAAAGACAGAGAGAGACAGAGAGACAGAAAGCGAGAAATCAGCCCCTGGGGGGATAGCCACGCCACAATCTGTTCTCCTCCATTCTCCTCTCGGGATCTTGGGCACGCACGCACATGCGCCCGGCGTGAGTTTAGGCCACCGGGTCCAGGACTCGAACTGCAGTTGACTACATGAGAGTGCAGCGACATAGCCATTACGCGAACTGCTGGTCCCCCTTCTCCCTTTTCTCATCTCTACCTGCTAAGAGCCAGGAGCCTGACTCCCACTTCCTGCCCAAGCCTGGGGTCTGCGTGGCCAGGGCTTCGGCTTGGCTGACAGACCGCTTCCTCTCCACCCGCTGACAAAGCTGTCTGCCTTCTGCAGGGCCACCGCTTTGGCCGGGGCAGCTGAGGCCAACAGCCCAGAGCCCTGTCACCTGGTCCACTCCTCCCTGCTCGCCTAAGTCACAGGTCTGGGTTGAGGCACTCTGCTCCTCTGAGCAAGTCACAGGAAATCCCCACTCATATCCACGGGGACTTCGGGTTTCTGGGCGTCCTCACCCCCCCCACCGTTTATGCTCCAGGACCTCAGGAGAATGAGCACCACGCATGCCCAGCAGACGCACTTGGACAGCAGCAGAGAGGCTGAGAGGGCTGTCCACGGCCCACAGTGGGGCAGTCGTGGCGTCAGGACGAGGGCCTCACACCTGCTGTGTGACCCCGCTCTCTGCGCCCACTTTCACAGCACATCTGGCCGGACACCCACACAAGCCACGCCTCTGCTTGGCTGTCACCACTGACCATGCCACCAACCATGGGACTCTTGGTGGGACTTACGGGGGATCCTGCCGTGAGCTGAAGTTTTAGGCAAGTGACGTCAGCCGGCACAGTGGAACTTTTATCATTGTCGCCCCTTCCACGGGCAGGGCACTTTTTAATTAAAAAAAACTTTTTAAAAGGTTTTTGCCATAGGGCGCATGTGCTCACCAAAGAGAGAGAGACAGTGAGAGGGAGAGTGAGAAATTCCCCCTGGGGGAGGGCCACAAATCCTCCTCCTCCATCCTTTTGGAAATTTGGTCATGCATGCACATGTGCCTGGCGTGATTTTCAAGCTACCGGGTCGGGAGCTCAAACTGTGGTTGGCCATGTGGGAATCCAGCACCTTAACCACCACGCCAACTGCTGGCTCCTGGCACTTTGTAAATGTCACAGAATGTTGCCATTCATCTCCATGACAGCCCTGTGATGTGGGTGGCACAGGGGAGGCTGAGGGTCAGAGAGGGTAACTGACCTGCCCAAGGCCCAGAGCCTGCTGGACAGGGACTGCCTCTGAGCTTGTGCCCATGAGCCCTGCCCCGTCCTTCCTGGGCACGGCCCCCCGTCTGCATGTTCTGTGTGCAACCCTGGGGCCCCTCCTAGAATGCCGCCTACTGCACAGAGACTAGAGGGTTCTCCTCCCTTCCTTTGTTTACCAGACATGGACGCAGTGCCCACAGTCCCTGCCCACAGTCATAGAACTCGAGGCCCCAGAGGTGAGAGCGGAGGACTTTAGCGTGGGGAGGTTAAATTGTGTTATTTCTTTCCCCACACCAGTTGGCTAGTGCGCCGGGAACACTGAGTCCAGGAAGGTTCTGAGCTCGAGTCTGGGCCCAGTGGGCCAGCGTGGTGGTCCCCATGCACAGCCCCTGCCTCAGGTGCAGGGAGGACAGTGGCAGCAGTGGCTAGGAGCTGCCAGGCCCGCCTTCATGACCCCTAGCCTGTTGCGTGAACCACTGTGGCCAGGGTGGAGTGCTGTCTAGGGCTGGTCCTGCCCCAGGGCCCCTACCCCAACCTCAGTAGGGACAGGGCGTCCCGGTGGTGTTTGCTCCTGCCCAGATGGAACCGAGCAGAGACTGGATTTGCTGCTGCGATGTCAAGTCCATGTCCCTGACCTCAGCGCCCAGTGAGGCCTCCCGCCGTCTCCCCCGAGGGGTGGTTCTCATGCCGGGGGAATGGACTCTTCTCAGACTTACGACCCTACACACCAACAAAGCAAAACGGTTGTTTCTGACGGGAATCAGCAGGCTGACTGCAGAGATGCTGGGAGCCTGGCCGGGCAGCCTGACACCCTCCTGCCCTCGATGCTGGTGACAGAGAAAACCACAGGTCCTGGGCCATGCTCCTGTGGACGGCAGCCGGAGTTACGCCAGTGGCTGCTCCCTCCTCTGAACCCTCTCTGTCTTTTGGAAAAAACATCCTTAGTCCCAGGAAGGGATCCCAGCATCAAGCCCGAGCATCGCCCAGGGCTCACGGTTCTGACTCACTCGCTGCAGGTAAAGGTGGAGGCCACCAGGAGGGGTGGTTGCAGTCCCTGCGCTGAGGGACAGGTGCCATCTCCCCACAGTACATGGGGTGTTCGTGCTGGCTCAGGAAGCGTCTGCCGAGCTCCACGCTGAGCCGGCCCGTTTCTCCCAGATGCCCTCCCAGGGACCTTAGGAGAAAGTCCAGATCTGCCCCGTGTCCCCCAGGCTCTCGGGGTCTCCAGCCTCGTCTCCGGCAAGACTCCCTCTAGCTCCCTGCAGCCCAGACACACCGGGCTTCCTGTTCAGGGTCTCTCCTTGGTGTGAGCCTCTAAGGACCTTCCCACCACCTTCCAACCGTACAAGGTCGCATCCTCTCCTCACCACCCCCAGGAAGCCTCCCTGATTACATTAGAGCTTGCTTAATGATCTCGTCACCGGGAGGTGGATGGTTACTTCTCGTCACGGTAATTATGCTCGACAGGTGTGACTGATTATACCCGCCTGGCCCTTGGGACAGTGGCTTCAGGAGGGCAGGGCGCCCGTTTGCTACTGCTTGCTGGCATGGCGTGAGAGGCAGGGGGTTGCACCCGAATTCTAATACCCTCCCCTTCTCTCCAGTTTCACCTGGGTCCCAAGAATCTCCACATCTAAAAGCAAATCACAGACAGGGTGGTGGTAGGGGCGGGGGCAGGGGCTGGAGGAAAGACCCCAAAACTGGCCGAAGCAAAAAAATGCGCAAAGCAGACTTTCCGCCGCTACGGCAAAAAGAGCCCACTCCCCCGTGACTCAGAAGTGAGACTCTGGGGCCGGCTGCCTCACCATCGGCACTGCCGCCTCTTCAGCCCCGGCCACGCGAGCCTGGCGGGTCTCCCT
>NW_006159876.1:632487-637188 GCF_000334495.1 Tupaia belangeri chinensis | reverse complement strand
CGGCCACGCGAGCATGGCGTCTCTCACTCCTCCACAGCCAGATCCCTCCTGCGCTGAGGCCATCTGACCAACAGCACCTAGAAGGCCGCATTAGGCTGGGGGGGCTTCCTGGCCCCTGCTTTCGGAGTGAGGAAATTGAGGCCCAGATCACAAAACTCATAGGTGGTAAAGCTGGGGAATGGGGACACGTCCCAGGTCTTCACCTTCCTGTGTCTACGCCTTTCGGTGTGTGACTTACAGTCCTCACCTCTGAAGGGGTAGGGTACACCTGTCCGTTTGGCTCTGGACTGGGCCACTGGGGGCAGGTATGCGAGTGTGCCAGTGCCCAGTCTGGGCCTCAGGATACCTGTTTCTGCTTGCTCACTTGCACTTCTGCCATCCATGTGAGAATTTTCTCTCAGACTTCCCACTGCCCCCACGAAAAGAATCAGAGACAGTTACTCCAGCCAAACCCAGCTGAGACTAGTTGCCCCAGATTCATGAGCCAGTCAAGAGAGGCCAGCAGAGCCATTTGGCTGACCACTGCTGTCCCCCGCTGACCCCAGCCACGTGAACCAAGTAATTATTGCTGTGCATCACTGAGAGTTGGTGTGTGTGGAGAGACTATTTGTTACACGGCTTTACTAAAGCAATTGGTGACTATTACAGCAATTGGAACTATACACAACCTAGCTCTTTAAGGATGGATTATCAGAAAGGAGGAGGAGGAATAACACTTTCTTTGAGCAACTGGACAGAGATATGGGAGAAGGGGAGCTGGGGATCAGTGAGGACCCCTGGTTTCTGGAGGGATGATGGCTGGCAGAGGAGCAAGAACCACTCTACCTTCATTGCCTGGCTAGAGGGGCAGCAGTGCAGATGGTGCAGAGAAACCAGGCCTGGGGAATGGGTTTACTTATTATAAAGAGAAAGGGGTTTGTTTATTTTTTAAGGTTTTTGCCATAGGGCACATGTAGTCACTGGAGAGAAAGATAGTAAGACAGAAAGTGAGAAATCACCCCCCAGGGGGATGGCCACACCACAATCCCTTCTCCATTCTTCCCACCTGGGACTTGGGGCACACATGCACGCGTGTCCAGCGTGAGTTTCAATCCACCAAGTCTGGGACTCAAACCATGGTCGACCACGGGGGGCGCCCACACCTTAACCACCATGCCACCCACTGGCCCCCAAGGGGGTGTGTTATTTTTAACACAGCAGTAGAAAGTCTGCTCTGCTGTATCTTCCTCTTAGGCCATTCCCGTCTCAACACCTCCCTGTCTGTGAGCCTACAGAGCCAGCCGTGAAGGCCAGTGAGGTTTGGACTGGAGCGGGGTGGCCCGAGTCCTAACTCAGCACTGTCACTGACATGGCCGTGTGTCCATGGAGAGTCGCTATGCTTCGCTGGCTCTCAGTCTCCCCATCTGGAAGGTGATTCCTCAGGCCCACCCTGCGCATGTCAACAAGGCTCTGTGGAGTGACCACGCGGCTGCCTTCCAGCGGATGGCCCTTGAGCATCTGTCTCTAGTCTCTGCAAACAATTTAAACGGGAGGCCGGGCGGCCTGGAGGAATGCAAACTCATCTCAATGCTGGCCAGGGCCCAGCGTATTTAGGAAGGGAAATCTCCAGGCAAAAATGATAATATTTTGCATTCCTCAGCCAAAGGAAAGGATTAAGGATATCGGCATCGGATGCTCTGTTTTCCAGGCCACACTTCCTCACCCTCGCTGCATAGTGGAGACCTGGCCACGGGTTCCTCCGTCCCTGGCTGGGCTTCGGGACACACCCAGATGTCAGAAAGTCAGAGGCCCTGGTCACGCTTCCACAGAAAGCGCCCCCTCGCCCCGGACATGGAGCGCAAGTGCATGGGTGGCCCCCACAGCTCTACCAGACCCTGTTTTGTTTTCGTTTTTGCCATAGGGCATGTGCGCTTGCTGGAGAGAGACAGAGGGAAAGTGAGAAATCACCCCCGGGAGGTGGCCACACTGCAATCCCCTCTCCCCCACGCTCCTCTCAGGATTTTGTACATGCATGCACATGCACCTGGTGTGCTTTTCAAGCTGCCGGGCCTAGGACTTGAACTGTGGTCAGCCATGTAGGAGTCCAGTGCCTTAACCACCATGCCACCTGCTCGTCCCAACCCTTCTTAATGAATGTGGACGCCAGTCTGTGTGCACGGACTCCTTGAGAACATGCCGTGAGCCCTGGAGATGACCACAGCTTCTGTCTCCCTGGGATCCTCTGGGAACGGGGGCAATGACAGTGTTGGGGGGGGATTGGCTGGAGGGCAGAGGGCCAAGGTCAAAGGCTAAAGGATGGGCTCCCGACTTGAGAGCAGCTGGCGGGAACTAGGCTGGGTATCAGGAGACCTGGCTTCTCCCCAGGACCTGCCCCAACCAGCTGTGAACTTGGATAATGACTCTTCCCCTGGGCCTCGGTCTTCCCTCAGAAAACAAGGGAGCTGGCCCAGGTGGGCCGAGAGAGCCTGCAGCCCAGTCTTGGAGTCCGGGACGCACCCGCTCCGAGGTCACTTCCGAGTCCATCTCCCCTCAGAGAGGAGGGCCGGAGGTCAGGAAAGGGCACCCCACAGCAGGCAGCTGGCTGCTGCTCTGCCAGCTCTGTGGATGGGCTTCCGGGGACTGAGGCACCCCTCCCTCTCTCCCAGCTCTGGGGTCTGATGGAAATAGGCCTTAGCTTCAAGCCCCTCATGAAAGCGAGGGACAGCCCCTGCGGTGGCTTGGCCTAGGGGGGCCTCCTGCTGCTCGCACTGGAGGCCGGGCTGGTGCCTCCGGCCGGTTCCCGCCCCCAGGCCTGCCACCTTCTGGTGCTTGAGGGCAAATGTGCCCAGACCTGGCCCTCCCCATCCCTCCTTGGCACTCCTGCAAAGGGGCGCCCTGCGACCTAGCTTCTCCAGGGAACTCACCAGCACCCACTTTACGAAC
This sequence comes from Tupaia belangeri chinensis, assembly GCF_000334495.1. Lineage (NCBI taxonomy): Eukaryota > Metazoa > Chordata > Mammalia > Scandentia > Tupaiidae > Tupaia > Tupaia belangeri. Next base: position 634,266 of record NW_006159876.1, on the reverse strand, counting down.
CACTGCCTGGGGGACTGCGCACCTCTGCACCTTGGGGGTCACCCGCTGCGTTCTCTCTGGAGTCCAGCCACCCCGTAATGTCCCAGCTCCGTTATCACCTCCCAACCGCCCTCCCTCCCTGCTGTCCTGGAAGCACCGCGGAGCCTTGTCTGTGGCTGGGGGCCCCGAGGACCGCTCTCCCACCCCCTACCCCTCTCCCAGCCCTTGCAGGACAGAACGCGGCTCTGTGGGGAGCCTGGGAAGCCTGTGCCCATGCGTGCCTGAGTATAGCCAAGGGGGTACCCAGGGCAGGGACGGGTAGTGAGAGTTTCCCCTTCCTCCCCACGGAGTCTGGAGGAAGGAGAGAGGTTCGAGAGATGCTGGCCCCTCCTTTAGAAGGCTGGCCAGAGTCTGGCCAGAGAAGGGGAAGGGAGGGAGTGAAGCAGCGGGTGGCTTCTGTGGAAGGGCGTCACCTCCTGATATGAGCCCAGCGGGGTAGAGGCTCCCTCGGGAGATGACCTCACACGGAGACGGCCATCGCAGTCACACCCACGGCTGCTCCTCCCAGCGCTCGGCCGCGCCAGCTGTGGACAGAAGCAAGCTTGTCTGTGGGAGGCTGTGGCCACGATGCACCTGCCCCCGGGGGGAAAGCCCTGGCTCTACGCGGATTCACGCATCCTCTCGAGCGTTCGTGTGTGGAAAGGAACCACATCAGAAAGCAGCAGGCTTCCCCGTGTGCAGCGGGGCCCGAATGTCCACACCAGAGGGTTTCTAGGTCCACCTCAGAGGGTCTAGGCCAGCCATCCCCAACCGTCCTGGCACCAGGGGCCGGTTTCATGGAAGACGTTTCCAGGGACCAAGGGGGCTGGAGGATGGGGCACACGCACAGCTCACAGCAGGGTCTGCACGCCTATGGGACCTGATGTCAGCTGATTGGACAGGAGGCGGGGCTCGGGTGGTGATGCCAGCCATGGAGCGGCCGTAAATGCAGATGGAGCTGCACTTGACCGCCCGCCACTCAACTACTCACCTCCTGTTGTCGGCTGCTTCCAAATAGGCCACAGACGGTACTTGTCCGTGACCCCCTCAGGGGTTGGGGAGGTCTGGTCTAGATGCCTCAGCTGGCCTCCATGGCAATGCTCAAAATAGGTGAAGGCCGCGGCGCCGGATGAGTTTATCAGATTAACTTGACATTCATCAAGAAGGGCCCGGAAGGTGGGGGCAGGGCAGCTGTCCCTTCCCCACTTCCCTCACCCTCTCAGCCAGGCCCAGGTGTGCCCTGGTGACCCACACTGGGCGCCAGTGACCTCGGTACACCCCTGCCCTGCCCTGCCCTGCCCGCCTCCCCCCCACCCCTGGCCTCCCCTGCCTTTTATTTTTCTGAGAAATGAGGAGTTGGCCAATGTGCTGCTTAAGCAGATGTCAAGTTCATGGAAAACAGGCCTCAGAATTGAAAACAGCAAACACCACGCTGAAATTTGTTGTAATTAACGTTGTTTTTCCTCCCAGCTCTGGACAGCCATCTCGTGCCTTCAGAGAGCATGAATCACCGCCTTCAAGAACCAGGCATGGTTTCATGAAAGCCAGGGTATTTTTCTGTCTTAAATCATTTAGTTTTTGCTCTAGGTGGGAAATCGATCAAAGTGGACATTTCCCCTAAGCTTTCAAAGGCTGCTATGGGGACCAGCAGTTAGCGTAATGGCTATGTCGCTGGACTCCCACGTAGTCGACCGCGGTTCGTGTCCCGGATCCGGTGGCTTAAACTCACGCCGGGCGCGTGTGCGTGCGTGCCCAGGATCC
>NW_006159876.1:630728-632065 GCF_000334495.1 Tupaia belangeri chinensis | reverse complement strand
CACAGAACCCCTAAAGAAAAACCCCCCAAAAAAAAAAAAAAAAAAAAAGGCTGCTATGGAGGATATAAACTACCAATACTGGTATATGAATCTCTGCATTATAAAATCACTTACAGTACAATCAAGTCTTTTTTTTTTTTTGGAGAGATTTTCACTGTAGGGCACGTGCACTCGCCAGACAGACAGAGAGAGACATAGAGACAGAAAGCGAGAAATCACCCCCCAGGGGGGATGGCCACGCCGCAATCCCTTCTCCTCCATTCTCCTCTCGGGATCTTGGGCACGCACGCACACGCACCCGGCATGAGTTTTAAGCCACCGGGTCCGGGACGCGAACCGCGGTCGACTACGTGGGAGTCCAGCGACATAGCCATTACGCTAACTGCTGGTCCCCATGTACAATTAAGTCTTGATCAAAACACACATATGCACATCTGTAGATCCACAAATACACACAAATACACACACAGATACACACCTTCCCACAAACATGTAAACACACATGCATACACACCCACACACACAGGTGCACACATACACACACGTATGTGCATGTATGCTCACATGCACACCCCCACACTGTGTGGCAAACTGCAGTCTCGAGACGTGATTCCAGATACACACCTTAAGATCTGTCCAGGCAGGATCTGGCCAAGTGTGCTGGGCCTCCCCCACGCACCTCGAAATGGCCCAAGCTGCTAAGATGCCCATTTACACCCGGCCCAGCTCAGGCCTGCCCGTCGAGCCCCACGGCCTCTCGTCCAGCTGCCTGTTGGTCATTTTCACCGGGTGTCTCCCAGCATCTTACAGGCCACAAGGCCAACCAGGAACTGCGACTTCCCTTCCCAACTTGCTTTTCCCTGAGCCACTGCATCTTGGGAAGCGGCCCTCCCGCCACCACTGCTGTCAGGAGCTCACAGGTCTCCTGCGTGCTTGTCCTTGCTCCCGGCAGGGAGTCCTGAAGGCTCTACTCTCAGTTCCACTCTTCTCTTCCCCGAGGTCCTTACTCAGGCCGAGCTGTCCCTGTCCTTTGTGCCTGGGCTTTTTGCAAGTGTCTTCTAACTCATCCCTTGATTCTAATTATGCTCAGTGCCAAGCTATGCTCCGAGGAGCAGCCAGGGTGAGCTTTTAAAATGCTAGTCAGATCTAGTACGGTCCTGCTTCAAACCCTCTGGAGGCCCTGCTGCATTTAGAATAATGCTAGACCCCTCCCCGGGCCGCTTGGACCTGCAGGGTGTGTCTCCTGTGCCACGATCTTCATCGCTGTGACCTCCCGGCCACACTGCTCTCTCTGCCCCCCAGGCTCTGCAAGCTCTCCCCACCTAGAGGTCTCTGCA
>NW_006159876.1:619000-630066 GCF_000334495.1 Tupaia belangeri chinensis | reverse complement strand
TAGAGTTCTCTGCACGCGCTTCCCACCTGGAGGTCTCTGCACGCTCTCCCCACCTGGAGGTCTCTGCACGCTCACCCCACCTGGAGGTCTCCGCACGTGCGGTTCTCTTTGCCTGGGATGCTCTTCCCCAAGATCCTTGCTCAGCTGGCTCCTTCTCAGCCTCCAGTTTTCATGTCATGGCCTCCTACAAGTCTGCCTGTGCTATGGAAAACTCATTCTTTGACGGCATCGTACTGATTTCTTTTACAATGAAAACTAATCACAGGTCAGGCGGTGGTACAGCTGCACCCGCATGGGGAAGGTCCTGGGTTCAAAAAGGTCCTGGGTTCTCATCCTGGGGCCACCCTATGCGATTGTGACCTGGGTCAGCTGGGCCTGGGAGTGGATTGATTCATGAGGACCACAGCGGGGCTGCCTATCTCTCTGTCTCTCTCTCAGGAGAAGTAAATACACTTTAAAAAACTTTACAAAGAAAAAAATCATCGCAGGTGGTTTGAGGGCAGTTTGCTTACTTAGACACTCTCTTCTCTGTCACTGGAGTGGGAGTTCCCCAAGGCAAGGGGCCAGTGTGTGCTGGAGCCTGCTCACAAGAGCCTACTGCAATCTTCCCACTAAGTGACGGCGTGCTGATAGCCTGAAATTGACCACGATGGGAGGATTTACACCACGGTAATTGGCAGATGCTGAAAACAACAACTCTCTTCATCCCATCCCCAGGGCACAATCTGTTGTTAAATGTTTACCAGCGCTCCCCGGAAGGGCTGGCATCTGTGTGTCTCTCTGTCATTGTCATCACCTAGAACAATGCCTGCCACCGCTATGTCCATGTGCTCAGAAAGAAGAGAAAAATAGAAGGGCTGGACCTCACAGACACTCATCTGCCCTCAAGGGGCTGAAGGGAGTAAGACACTCAGCCTCAGGGAGGAGAGGGACTTAGAACACTGGACTCGGCTCTAGTTCTAATCCCAGCATGGCTTCTAACTTGTTTTGCAATCTTGGACCAGTTTTCTCCCCTCTTCCTGGCTTTGGTTTCCTTATCTGTAAAAGGCACCTATGGACTAGATGCCTTACCTTTCTGTGCAGGATTTTTTATTTTTTATTTTTTGCTAGAGGTGTGTGTGCTCACTGAAGTGAGACAGAGGGAGAAAAAGAGAGAAGGAATTCCCCACGGGGCATGGCCATACCTCAACCCTTTTCCTCCGTCTCTCCCTTCTTTAGAGATTTTGGGCACACATGCACATGTGCCTGGTATGTTTCTCAAGCCGCTGGGTGCAGGACTTGCACTGTGCGGTTGGCCATGTGGGATCCAGCTACCTTAACCACCATACCACAGGCCGGCCCCTGTGCTGGGTTTAAAGAAGCCCGTCTGAGCACACTTTTACCACCCTACCCCTCCACTCCCAAGTCTGCACTACGCAGCTCACACGGCGGTTGGTGCGGGTTACGCAGTGCACAGCCTGGAGAGCTGTACGTGGCAGCCCTGCCCACTCCGGCCCTGGCCACAAGATGTTTCAAAGGGAGCTGAAATGGACAAGGCACCCTCCCTTTCCTGACACACTAACCAACTCAAAGAGCTCAGGCAGTTTGGTTTTGGTTTTCCAGCTCCTAAGCTTGTCCCCGTTGTCGTGGGTGTGTGGATCAAGAGCCCTGTACACCCTGGCGCGGCCCCAGCCCAGGGAGTGTGCGGACAGGGCAGGAGCGGGGCAAGGCCAGGGTGTGCAATTTGCGGTAAGGCTTTCCCTCGGAGGAGCGGAAGCAGAGCAAGGAGGACCCGGACAACTGCTGGTCTGGTCCAGTCTGCCCTGCTCTTGAATACAAACTAAAAAAGGAACTGCGGCCCGGCCCTCCTCCGCCTGCAGCGCCCGCCCTGGTGTGGATACACCCACACTCCTCTCCAAAGTGCTCTGGTCACACAGCTCAACACGAACCCACCAGATGCCACTGGCTGCTTGGTGGGGATGAGGATGCTGGACGGCGGGACCGTTGTGGTTCCCTGGGGGCTGTGCAGATGTCCTTTCAGCTTCAATTCTGCGTCGCTGCAACTCTCTAAAACGCCCACCGCCACCTGAGGAAAGCTGAGGGTTCGCGACTCTGTCTGCCTTCACTAGAAAACAAAAAACTGCCGTGTGTGGTGGTAAGCTCCCGGTCACTGGAGGGATGCAAGCCCAGGTGGCCCCTCGTCTGGGATGTTCAGGCTGTCAGGGCCCTCGGTGCCTAGGAGGGAGAACCACACCCTGCCTCTGTGTCCTGGAGGGAGCTGTTTAGCACTGGAGCCCTGTTGTCAAGGTCTTTCTCGCGGAGCGTTGGCGTCACAGCCAGGGCTGAGGTTCCGGCCCAGGAAGTGCTCACGGACGTGCATGCCCTCCCCACGGGGCTTTGGGAGACTGAGGAGCAGAGGCTCAGTCCAGACATGATTGGGTGGACGGCTAGAAAGGGGGTGTGACTCTCTGAAGTGTCAGTATCAGGGCCTGAACTTGGCGCAGGGGTTCACATCCGCACCGCAGGGCTTGTTCTTTGGGTTTGTGAGAGACTGCTCTGGCCCAGGCCCTGGTCTCCACACCTGCACATTGGGGTGGGCCCGGATTGGGCAGGGTGGGCTACATTAGGGCTGGCCTTTGTGCGGGGCGGGGCGAGGAGGGCTAACGCCCACCAGCTGTGAACTCCTGGGTAGGAGTTAGTGTGCGGCAGCTTTTCTGCCCAGAATGCTGGAGATCCCGGTCCGAAGAAGAGGGGGCACTGGCTGGCAGACCACCTGCGGCAGTGTCGAGGCCCTGAGAGGGTGTGCTGGAGGGAGGGCAAGATGGCGCGGCGCTGCACAGAGGGAGAGAAAGTCGGAGGGAAGGACGTGAGCAGTGCTCTCTGCTCGAGGACCCAGAGAGCCCCGCAAAGAGCAGGGGTGCTGCTGCTAAGATGCTATAAAGAAGACCATGGAAATATGACCATTGCATTGGAAGTAGTCCAGGCTTCCTGGAAGAGGAGGCCTTTTTGGAGCTGCCAGAGAAAAGCAGCAAATTACTCTCCACTTCAGCCTATATCCGCCGAAGACTTTTTTTTTTTTAAAGAGAGATTTTTGCTATAGGGCGTGTGTGCTTGCTGGAGAGACAGAGAGACAGAACGTGAGAAATGATTCCTCATGGTGGGGCTGGCCACACTGCAATCCCTTTTCCTCAATTCTCCTCTCGGGATTTTGGGCATGCACACACGTGTGCCCAGAGGCTACTGGGTCAGGGGCTTGAACCACAGTTGACCATGTGGGCGTCCAGCACCTTAACCACCACACCACCTACTGGACCCCTGAAGCCATTTATTGAGAAGGAGGTTGGAGGTTCCCTCTTCTTTTATGGGATGACAGACTGGTTTGGACCCCCCTCTGGCTCCCCATAAAAACCCCATCTCCCTTAGGGAGTGGGCCTCCTCAGCAGCGGGGCCCAGTCCAGCGAGGCTGCTGCCAACCACACAGCGCAGCCAGAGACAGCAAGGGGCTGGCCCCAGGCGCTGGGCAGAGGGGATGTGGCCACGCCTGCTGTGCACACCTGCCAGCTTCTTAGGACTCTCGCTGCTGAGTGCCAGGGCACCATGGCCCTCCACAGGGCCCCGGGCCAACTGCAGAGAGAGTCGGGCAGCTGTGAAACCACGGCCCAGAGTGGAGTCTGAGTCTGTCTCATAAAAAGTCCCTGGGTCCAACCCGACCTCCCGCTGACTTTAGTTCCTGGTCAGTGTGGACTGGGGGGACTGGGGAACCCTGTGTCCTCATGACCCAGTGGTGAGAACAATTTAGATGAGACAAGAGTGAATATGGGTATTTTGAAATTACAAGCAAATCAAACTTAAATTTCACAATTACTACTTAGGATGAGACTAAGTAAAAAGATCCAGTTGATTTAAAGTTACTTTAAAGAAAATTGTTAGGGTCCAGAGGGTGTCATGGTGATTAAGGTGCTGGATCCACAGTTCAAATCCCAGGCATGGTGGCTGGTAAAACACAATGAATAAATAAATATTTTTTTTTTTAATGACTGCCAGGCTGCAGGCTCCAATCCCAGTGTGACTTACCACCTGGTGGGGCTGGGCTAACTAAGTACCATCTAGGTCTGTGCGCTGTGCCATGGGCGTTACTGAGCACCTCGGCCTTGCCAGACGTTTTGTTTGCTGCTGGGATTGTTTCCGAGTTTCTGTATAATCCTACAAGGTAGGCATTATAACTGCCACACAGCCAGGGAGGGACAGGAACTGGCCTGACGTCACACTCTTCCTCTGGAACACGCTCCCGGCGTGGACCCCGACTCAGTTCCCCCCGTGCAATGGATTTCACGCCGCCTCTCAAGCCGCAGGGCAGAGTCCTGTCCGGCAGTTCCCAAGGCCGGGACGATAAACCAAGGCCTGTGTTCAGCCCCTGCCATCTGAGCACTCGTGTCTCCGTCCTGGTCCGTAAAGGACACGGCCACAGTCTGCCGAGCACGCCTGGTGTCTGGATCACGACCCTGTCCCCCACCTCCCGTTTCCTGGGAGCCCATGGTGTTGCGCAGCTCACTGAGTAAACACGCAGCCCTTTCTCGGGTCTCCTGGGCCCTCTCGGAGCCACAGCAGATAGTGACGAACCAGCCTGGCGTCAGCGGGGCTGGCCAGCGCTGCCCGCTCTGAACCCACCTGCCGCTCTCTGAGGCCTCCTCCCCTCTCTGAGCCCTCTGGCCCTGACACCTCCCTGCCTCAGCGACCTTGTTACTCCGCCCACCTGTGAGTGACACGCAGCGGCCACCAGGCTCCGCTTGTCCGGGAAGAAAGCCTTGGGAAACAGTGGCCAGGAGAAGGCCGGGACCAGGCATGCCCTGTGCCTATCTGGGAGACCGGCATCTTCAGGAAGGCTGATCTCAAAAGGGCTGCTGACTGGTTTATGGGGTTTCGGGCAACTGGCTGGGGGCAGATTTTCACCATGATTCTTCTGCAACCGTTTCTCCCTGGCGGGCTCTGGCCGGGCGCCGCTGCGAAGCCCAGGACATGCGGATACGCGTTCAGATGCAAACCCTCGCTCTCACGATCGGTGCGTTCCGTGGGGACGGGCACTGCGCGGCGTGGATGAATAAAACAGGCGGGAATACTGGGTAACGCCCAGTGCCTCAGAGAGACTGGGGCTGGGAAGAGTGACAGGCTTTTTGCTTTGTTTCTGGTTTTCATTTTGATTTGCTATAAGCTGCGTGCCCTCACCAGAGAGAGACAGAAGGAAAGTGAGAAAGCGCCCCCCGGGAGGACGGTCCCACCAAAATGCCTTCTCCTCTCAGGACTTAGGGCATGCACACACACGTGTCAGCCACGTTTTTCAGACCACTGGGTCTGGCACTTGAACCATGCAGCTGGCCATGTGGGCTCCAGCCCCCTAAGCACCACAACCCTGGCTGGCCCAGGAGTGAGTCTGCGTGGGGGAGGCTGATGCGTTAGCTCAGCATGCCGGGAAGGCCTGAGAGTAAAGACCTGAGGGGACCGAATGGGCTCTCTGGGAAGAGAGCCCCTTCTGCAAAGCCCAGGGTGACTGGTTTATCTGAACAATCTGGAGGCCGTGGGGTGAAGTGCAGAGAGCAAGGAGGGTCTGAGATGAGGGTGAGGTCCAAACGGCGGGGGTGCTGGGAGGCAAGAGGCCTCTTACTCGGAGGAAAAGGGGAGCCCTGTAGGTTCGGAGGACAGTGGCACATGACAGGACACGACCTACATCTCAGTAGCGGCCCTCTCCGGCTGGGGTCAGGGAGCCTCAAAGGACACGGGCAGACGTAGGGAAGGCAATTCGGCAGCCCTCGGCCCAGGCCATGGAGCTTCCCTGGGTCCCTGCGGCAGCCCCAGACTGGCCTTAGTCCCCTGGGTGAGCAGGGATGGGGGGGTGCTCGCCCAAGGAGGCGTGGGCCAGGCACGGGGGAGCACATGGCAGAGCCGGCGAAGAGCAGGGCCAGTCCAGGCGACAATCCGGACGCACCGAGGACGGCAGGCAGGGCCTCTCGCCGAGCCTCTGCCTCTGGCTGGCCTCACGGTGAGCAGCAAGCACATTCCACAGCTGATGTTTGGCTTGTGGTCAGGCCTGGCCCGCCGCTGGTTTCTTCTGCTCCAAAAAGCTTTGAAAAGCAGGATCTGAGTTCCCTTTAAGTTGGGCATGAATCACTGCTCTGGGCCTGGAAGGGGCTCCGAGCTGCAGGGCGCTCCCTCCCTCTGGCTCGGGCCCACGCTCCACCTAGGCACGTCTAGGGGACAGCTGATGGCCCCCAGCCACACTTCACATCCACCTGCCCCAGGAGCCCAGAGCCACCTCGCCTGGCCCTCCTCAGCCAGGGCGCCGCCCGAGGGCTCCCGGGACACGTCCTGTCCTGGCACGACCCTGCCTGGTTCTACCCCCGGAGGCCCCCTCTTCCATCTGGCCACCGTACGTCGGGCTCTGGTGTCCTCTCGCAGGTGACCGCAGTAACCGGTACCTTGCCTGCTCCCTGCCATGCCCTGTGGCCTCTGACCTCCGACCTTTCAGGAAGCTGCTCCAAACAGTCAGGGCATGCCACTCCCCTCCCTCACCGACCTTCAAGGGCTCAAGCCACTGCTAAGTCCAAAGGTCTTGGTGGCATTCGGGGCCTCTCTCAGTGGCCCTAGCCCGCGGCTCCATCCTGCCATCACCTGGCTCCTGGTCCACCACCTGCCGACCCGGCAGCAGGCGGCCTGCCCAGGCTCCACGCACCCCTCCCTGCCCATCCAGCTCCTCCTGCGTTTACAAGGGAGGTCTCTCCCACCTCTCCAGCCGCGCCGTCCTTTGTAACTCCTCACGGTCCTCATGTCCGCCCTGTAGCTGTTGACCTGAAAGCCGCCCTCCACTACACCACGAGCCCCTTGAAAGGCAGGAGTGACCTCTTCTCGTCTTTCAGCCACAGAGCACTCGGCCTAGGGCCTGGCTCCCAGACTGCTGTGCCAGGCCCTCCCAGGACGCTGAGCAAGGAAAGGGAAGACACTGACCCCGCCTGGATGTCCCCACCTAGTGGACAGACGGCACTGCGTTCATTCGGCGTGTATTAACGCACCTGCCGCCCCGCCCCTGGCCTGTGTGCCCGGACGCCTGCCTGCGCTGCTGCGGTGGGGGAGCTGGGCAGGGGACCTGGACAGTGTGCAGCTGGGGGAGAGTATTTGGGGTCACACAAGTGGAGCCCCAGGCAGTAATTGCAGGGGTCGGTAGAGATTTTCAGGAGAAAGTGGCACCCACATGGAGCCCAAGCACAGGTGGGAGGCAGCCAGGAGAAAGGGGGGAAGGGGAGAGTCAGACCCGAGCAGTGACAGGACTGATGTCCCAGAGAGCCGGTGTGAGGAGCGGGTGTGAGAGCCGGTCTGTCTCGCTAGGGTGTCCATGGCTCTGCTGGAGGTGAGTCCGGAGTGCAGGCTAGGGCCACTCAGGGCCAGGTCAGCTCTGTTAGAGTCTGGACTCCACCTAAGGGCAATAGGGAGCCGTTGAGGGTTTGGGGGGAGTAACAACACAGCTCAGTGTTTTAGCCTCACTTTGGCCGCTGTTGAGAAAGGTCTGGATGGATGAGAGGAGGAGGGCAACAAAACCGGAGTTGGGCTGGACAGCGGGGACATCTTGGGGCCCTCTGCTCTGCCCTAGGCCGGTCTCCTTTTTCTCCTTCCCCGCCCAGCCTGGGCTTGGCGTAGCCAGTGCCCCTCCCGAGTCAGGCTGCTTTCACCTTGGCCCTCATGGCAGCTCCAGAGCGGTGGAATGGCAGGCCTGGGGTGACCCTCAGGGACCTCCTGCTGGCCTGCTGTCCACCCCACACCCACCCTGTGCTGTCCCTGCCTCGGGGTGGCTCTGACCGGGTCCTCGGCCACCTCATCTTCCTGCAGTCCTCTTTGACTGCCCTGGTCCCCTGCTCAGGGCCGCACAGTGATCAGGTCCAGAGGAAATGAGGTCAAATGTGGGCCCTGGTGAGATCCGAGCCTCACGGGTGATTGCTGTGTGACTCCGGCAAGTCACCCTGGATGGTGTGTTCTCCTTTGCTTGGCTGAGCATTGGGTTTAGATCATGTGGGTGATTCTCCAACTTGGCTGCCCATTAGGATTATTGGGGAGCTGGAGCCAGTAGGTGGCGTGGTGGTTAAAGTGCTGGACTACTACATGGCTGACTGCGGTTCGAGTCCCAGACCCGGTGGCTTGCTTTCTCACTTTCTCTCTGTGTATCTCTCTCTGGTGAGCACATGTGCCTTAAAGCAAACTTAAATAATAATAACAATTGGGGCCAGCAGATGGTGTAATGTTAATGTTGCTAGACTCCCATATGGCCAACCCTGGTTCAAGTCTCAGGCCTGGCGGCTTGAAAATTGCACTGTGTGTGTTGTGTGTGCTGTCATGCCCAAGATCCTGGGGGGAAGAACGGAGAAGGGATTGCAGTATGGCCATTCCCCCAGGAAGTGATTTCTCACTTTCTGACTCACTGTCTGTCTGTCTGTCTGTCTGTCTCTCTCCCCCCTGAGAGTGCACATACACTATGGCAAAAACCTAAAAAGAAAAAAACTAGTGTTCAGAATTTCTGGATGGTCACAGCAGAGCTTTAAACCAGGCACAGGAGCCTTCTGGACACGGGGCCCTCAGTGACCACACAGGGCACGAACACAGCCCTGTTCACGGAGCTCTCCCACGGGTCGCCGTTCGGCCAGGAGGACAACACGACCCCCTTTACAGATGGCAGAGGTGGCTTGTCCATGTCACCAGCCCATTCTCAGCACCCACAGAGGTCCAGGCACCTCAGGTTCTGGGGTTTCCGAGCTAGACAGAGACAGCTCTGCCCCCGATCCCGCAGACTGAGGGCTCACGACAGCACTGGGTCATGGAGGAAGGCGTGTCCCCAGAGCAGCTCTGAAGGCACCGGCCACGGCCGCGAGGGCACGTCTAAGCCGCAGAATTCAGAAGGGAGTTCTTTCTTCACTTACTGCCCAAGACTGCCTTGAGGGCCTCGGGGACCTCTGATCATGTGGCACCCTGGCAAGTCCGAGAGACGGGGACTCACGGTTCTGAGATGGGGAGTGAGACTTCACCCCCTGGACATGGCCACACCACAGTCCCTTCTCCATTCTCCTTTGGGGTTTGGGGGATGTGTGCATGCACCTGATATGACTCCAGGTCTGGGACTTGAACTGCGATCAGCTATGTGTGGGTTCAGCACCTTAGCCACCAAGCCACCTGCTGGCCCCCTAAATGCTTTTTAAACAGGGGGCCTCGCATGTTCATTTTGCATGGGGTCCTGCAGGTCATGTGGCCCTCCCGCCTGCACTGTGAGTGGGACGAATGCCCTTGGAGAAGACGTCTGTCTGTAGATTATTCAGGGGACTCGATCACCTCTAGTCACTGGCGGCAAGGGGCTGTGTGTGCCAGGAAAGAGCAGTTTCCGGAGGACAGGAAATGGGGACTGCTTTGTGGAGAGACAGTGGCCGGGGCCTAGGAGTAGGCCGGACTGGGGCCTGGGCACACAGAGAATCTACAGAGAATAACTTGAATGACCTTGGACCACCACTGATGTAGAAAATCCACCATCACAGCTTCATTCCTTTGGCTGAAGCATTACTTACTTCCTGAGTTTCCCTGATGAGTGTAGCAAAAGAGGTCCCCAACCCCACCCTTGGGGAGAAGACCTGGCCCTTGAGTCTCCGTGCAATCTTGGGACAATGACAAGGAAGTTTTAGGAGCCTCAGTGTCCCCTCCGTCTAACGGACGTGTCAGCCTGGGAGGGCCTCTGGCCTCATCTGGCCCATCCACACGGGGTGCTCCTTACAGCACCCACTTGCCCATCTGATGATTTCCCCGTGGCCCTCCTGAGGCCGGGTCCTCTAAGCTGCAGGAAGGAAGGAGCCCTGGAAATCTGCGGGGTCAGGGTTTCTGGCGATCCGGCCCAGCGGACGATGCTGAGGGGAAGAAAGCCGTCAGCCCCAGCTGAGGAGGCAGGAACCCCTTCTCTGTGTCATCCTGTTTGGAATCCTGGAGTGGTTGCTATGGCAACCTGCCTAACTCGCCCACATGCCACGTGGTGAAACCTCTGCCCAGTTAGAGCAGCGTCACCCGACCACAGCTGGGCCCTCACGTATGGCACGAGGCCTGGGGAGGGATGCTGCCGGGACGGAGTGGGTTGAGTGGCTGGGCCTCGCAGACAGGGCCCCCGCCTCACCTGCAGCTGGCCGGCGGCTGGCTCTGGTGCCCCAAACCTACCATGGCCCTTTATTCCTGCATCTTCAAGGCACAGCCCAGTGACAGTGGGTGTCCCCCTGGGCTCGACGTGTCAGGTGTCATTGCCCACACTGGCCGGCAGGAAGGTTTTGATCAGGGGACTGCGAGTGGGGGTGGGCGGGGAGGAGAGGACTCCAGCCTGGACCCCAGGAGGGCAGGAGCAGGAGCCCTGGGCAGCCAAGTGTCCCGGGGTACCGGGCCCTGAGTGGGACATAGGGCCCTCGCTGGCCCTGAGCCGGGAACCAGCATGGAAGAGAGGCTGTCACAGGTACGGATGCTCCTTGGGAAGACCCCCTTCCTAGGTCCCTGTCTTGTGTGGAGGAGTCGAATCTGCAGGAGGAAGTGGCCCTGGCTGGGATGCCATGGGCAGGGTGGCTGTTCGGATGCAGAGCTCAGTCTCCCAGACAGCTCCTTCACTGGGGTCTATGGACTTCCTGCCCCCTCAGAGCATGGGTTAAGAGCAGCCGCTTGGGACAGGACCAGCAGGTGGCGTAATGGTTATGTCACTGGACTCCCTCATTATCGACTGCGGTTCGAGCCCCATACCTAGAGGCTTGAAACTCACGCTGGGTGCATGTGTGTGCATGCCCAAAATCCAAAAAGGAGAAGTGAGGAGAAGGGATTGCAGTGTGGCCATCCCCCCGGGTGTGATTTCTCTCTTTCTTTCTGTCTCTCTGGTGAGCATATGTGCCCTAAAGCAAAATTCTCTCTTTTTTTTTTTTTTGGAGAGGTTTTTTCACTATAGGGCGCGTGCGCTCGCCAGACAGACAGAGAGAGACATAGAGACAGAAAGCGAGAAATCACCCCCCAGGGGGGATGGTCACGCCGCAATCCCTTCTCCTCCA
>NW_006159876.1:618453-618957 GCF_000334495.1 Tupaia belangeri chinensis | reverse complement strand
CGGAACGCGAACCGCGGTTGACTACGTGGGAGTCCAGCGACATAGCCATTACGCTAACTGCTGGTTCCCGCAAAATTCTCTCTTGAAATAAAAAATACTCAGAGCAGCAGCTTGGGGCTGGACCAAGGCTGACACTGCCTGTGCTGTCGGCATGACCCGGGAGGAGCCATTCGCGTGTCATGTGTACCTTGTGACTGCTGCTGAGGCCTGACGGAGGTGTGTGGACGTGCCTGGCAGAAACAGGACGGTGAGTGATGGCAGGGGTGCCGACTGGCTTGGTACCTGTGGGACCACCGATCCCAGGAGAATCGAGGGGGCCTTCGCCCACACCCACGCGCCAGCCACGGGGCCAGTGCTCTTCCCATCTTATGGCTGAGAAGGAGGCTCGGGGGGGGGGGCTCGCCAGTCAGTCAGAAAGGGTCCGAGTGCGGAGTCTGGGTCCCAGTCGAGCTAGTGCCGACTCTTCTGCTGGTGCAGACGGCAACGGGCCCGAGGCTGGGGGGC
>NW_006159876.1:615556-618330 GCF_000334495.1 Tupaia belangeri chinensis | reverse complement strand
CGACTACTAACCTCAGCCCCCTCCCCTCCTGCCCAGCCCGACAGCAAACTTCTGGACATGCAGTGAAGAATTCCCAGCTAGGATTTCCGTGACGGGCTGGGGACATCCGTCCTGGACCGTAGTCCCCACAGCAGGCACTCTGAGTGAGTGTGCGCAGGGGTCTTTGCAGCCCAGAACTGATCTGGGGGAGATCGGTATGAAATGTCTGTGGAGACCTGTGGCGGCCCACGTTTGAGGGGCAGGGGTTGGATGAGGGGCCTTAAGTAATGAGGAGCAGCAGAAACATAATTTTTGAAATGTTTCAGTGTCCTTTATCACTTTTTTTTTTTTTTGGAGAGGTTTTCGCTATAGGACGTGTGCGCTCACCAGAAAGACAGAGAGAGACAGAGAGACAGAAAGCGAGAAATCACCCCCCAGGGGGGATGGTCATGCCGTAATCCCTTCTCCTCCGTTCTCCTCTCGGGATCTTGGGCACGCACGCACACGTGCCCGGCATGAGTTTTAAGCCACCGGGTCCGGGACGTGAACCGCGGTCGACTACGTGGGAGTCCAGCAACACAGCCATTACGCTAACTGCTGGTTCCCATCATTTTTTTTTAAGCTTGCTTATTTTATTCATGATAAAGAGCACGTGTCACACGAGAGCAAGCAAGGGAGAAGCCCTCAGCAGGGGCTCGCCACGCTGTGTCCCGTTCCCCAGCCCTCCAGCTCATCAGGATCTTGGGCACCCGCACAGCCCCTGTGTGACCCACGGATCTGAACGCGTGGTAGGCTGCGTGGCTTCAGGCACTGCGGTTCACAGCACTGCCGCCTGCACCGCCAGGCCGGGCCGGTCTCCATGCGTTTGAAGAGCTTGCTCTGGAGTTGACCCTCTGCGCTGCCAGAGCCCACTGCTGCCTTGGGAGGGTTACGGTGGGCCTAGGACAGTATTCAGCCCTGGCTCCCCAAGTAAGACCCTGGAACCTTGGTGAGATGATGACACGCACGGAGAAAGAAAATTGGTTTAAAAATTTCCAGACTCCATTCTACATCAAGAGCCACACCAGGCCAGCTCAGACATAGTTTTGTTTCTTTTCTTTCCTTTTTTTTTGCTCTAGGCCACATGTGCTCACCAGAGAAACAGACAGAAAGCAAGAAATCACCTCCCAGGGGTATAGCCATGCCTCAATCCCTTCTCCTCCATTCTTTTCTTGGGATTTTGGGCATGCATGCACACATGCCTGGCAAGAGTTGCACACCTTGGGTCTGGTACTCAAACTGCGGTTGGCCAAGTAGTTCCTTAACCACTACGCCACCTGCTGGCCTGCTCAGACATGGCTTTGTCCTAAGAGAGGTGGGGGAAGTTCCCTGCTGTTGGGAGAAGGAGGCCCTCTAGGAGGGGGACAAAGAGGTCCAGAGGGGGTGAGGCCGAGGTGAGCTGCTGTTGTGGGTGAGCTTACCCCCAGGCAGCGAGTGCGAATGCGGGGAAGGGCCAGGAGACAGCCCACTTCTGGGGGTCCGCTGCAGGAGCAGAGATGCGGTGTGAGGAGTAGAAACCCCCTTCTCCTTAGGGCCTCCAGGGCCTGCATGTGGTTTGGAAGGGCCCAGAAGCTCTTCAGCTGATGGTAGCTGAGGGCTTGGCCCACAAGCCCCAGCAGGGTCCCGGCAGTGGGAACGTCGGCTCCTGTGCTCTCCCACGCGGGCAGCAGGGCGTGGACCTCCTGGTGTTCACACACGCTCGGTGCCAGCCCGCTGCTTTTCCACACGGGCTTTTCCTGCTCACAGTCCCCACCTGCCGGGTCGCACCAGGGCCCTGCGGAGCGCTACGTCCCTCTGGTCTCCAGTGCCGCAAAACACAACCACGCTGAGATCACAGGGCTCCGAGGTAACCTCAGACTCTCCGAGTCCCCGCTACGATCTAGACTTCGGGCCAGGTCTTTGTGGGGAGGACCAAGACCGTGCCCAGTTATTTAGGGCCCCAGCACGTAGGAGCCCTCCGAGCCCAGCACACGTCTCCTGGGCGTTTCTTACACACTTGAGTTTGGAAGTGCGACGAGCACCCATAGGTTCTTCCCGAATGGGCAGCACCCCGAATGCCCACAGTGATGGCTGGGGAAGAAGGGCCACCCCGAGGGCCTAGCCCGTGTGGCAAAAGGTGCACATTTACTCGTTCCATCTTTGTCGGCACAGCACAAGCTCCGTCAGCTTCCCCACTGTGCAGGCGAGGAGACCGAGGCACAGAGGCATTTAATAAGTTGCCGAGGGCACAGCAGGGAAGACCCTGGCCCATCCCAGACAGCGACACCCCAGGGCTTCCCCGGGAACGTGACCTCACACTGCTACTGCGGGGCTCTCGCAGATCCCGAGTGCCCAGTGAGGGGTTCTCCTCTCTTTCTTTTTGCCAGAAGGAGTGTGTGCTTTCCAGACAGAGACAAAGAGAGAGAGGGAGAGGGAGAAAGCACCCCTAGTGGGTCATACCACAATCCCTTCTCTTCCATTTCTGTGTCCTTGCGCGATTTGGGGCCCGCACACACGCCTGGCGTGTTTCTCAAGGCACCGGGTCCAGGACTTGAACCATGGAGTTGGCCAGGTGAGATCGGCTCCCTTAACCACTCGTCTGGCATAGTAAGGATTTCATTTGTAAAGACCCACCACCCTTCCCACAGCCGTACTATGACTGTAAAGTCCCGGTCCGTGGGTCTTCCTCTGGACGTCGGCCATAAGACGCTTCGGATTCGTTTCTTTGTTCCAGGCCTTCTTGATAGTTTTGCTCCCCCGTCCCTCTTCCCCTTCAG
>NW_006159876.1:613615-615537 GCF_000334495.1 Tupaia belangeri chinensis | reverse complement strand
CAGCAGGAACTCGGGGAAGGCGGAGGCCCTGCGCTCACAGCGGCCTCCGTCCCAACTGCCCTCTGACAGGGCCCCAGTCCAGCCAGACCGCACACCAGTGGGCCAGCTTCCTGCCATCCTCGCCCGGAGACCCCAGGACACATGGATGAGAGACCAGCGTCAGTCCTGCCTGGCCCAGGGAATAGCCCCAACGACTTCCTGGACTTCAGGGTCCAGGCTGACCAGAGGCACCTTGCGTTTTTAAACAGTCACCGTTCTGTTCTTTCACTAGTCCTAGGAAGCAGTACTGCAAAGTATCAACAGTCCCCCTATAAGTTCCAGCCACACTCTATAGACTCCTTCAGGACTCAGCTCAAATGATCTCTCCTCCTCCAGGAAGCCTCCCTTGCTTCCCCAGCTGAAACGGAACTTACTCGAACCCCCAGCCCGTGGTTTCTCTGTGCCACTCACTGCCCCGTGCCTCTCCAGGCTGTCCCTGGCCGTGCTTGGCTCTCAGCCACAGGCAGGCCCAGTTGGTAAACAGGCTCGCGCCCCACTCCCAGCTCCTGCAAGCAGATGTTGTTTCAGCGCTGACTGATACGTTTAATGAATCCCATATTTCGGAACCCGGACTGACCAGATGCGACCCAGCAGCGGTTTTCTCCGTAGAAAGGGAGCACTGAGTCACCGCTCCCGTCCGCAGACACCCTTGAAGGTCCCTGTCCTTCGCCCTCTCTCCTTGAAGAACAGCAGTAACCACCACCCCGTAAGCTTACTGTGCCCCGGAGCCCTGTGCTGCGGCCCCTTCCAACAGCACTGCTCTTACTCATCCCGGCGCTCCAAATTCCGAATTTCTCTCCCCTCCGCACAGCAGGAACCTGTGGCGAGGCTGCACCCCACTCCCACCCCAGGCAGGTGCTGGGGTGCAGAGCCAGACTGGAAGCCAGGTCTGATGCCAAAGCGGCAGCTTCCTGAGGTCCTGACGGCCCAAGTCCCTAAGGCTGGCTCCACCTCCCTTCTGGTGGGGCCAGCTGTCCGGATCACAAGGATGAGCACCTCTTTCCAGGGCTGGGTGGCCTACTGTCTCCAGGGCAGTGCCTAGTGTTCCCCGGCCAAGGGCCCCTGGAGTGGCCTTCAGCTACCCACAGCTGGGGTCTGGATGTATTCTGGCCTGGCGGTAGCCCTCCCTCTGCCCTTCCCTCAAGCCCCCCAAAACCTGATGTAACAACTTCAAACTCTCAACTCCCGCTGCACCCCTCGGCAGAGGCCCCTTCATCTGCAGGCCCCCTTACTGACCAGTATAAGGGTGCCCTTGCTTCCGGTGGCCCTGGAAGACGGGATAGCAACTGCGGGCTGGCCGGGGTCCACCAGTGCTCCCTGTGGGCACCTCTCGGGCTGCCCCCAAATCCGAGCCCACTCCTGGCCCAACCCGGACCTGACGTCCACGCGTAAGGGTGGGCACAGCCGGGCGCGGGGGAACAGCATCTCTGGCCGCCGCCTCACTGTGGAGGATCTGCCTGGCCAAGGTACCCTCTTGCGGAGTGCCAGGGGCTGGCCTCTCGCCCCCAGCTGCGCGCACCAGGCGGGAGGTGCCGCCGCGCCCACACCTGGAGCGCATTAGGCAGCGGCGCACGCCTCTGTGAGCGCGGCCTTCCCAGGTCATTGAATAATTGTGTAATTCCCAACGCAGGTTGGGGGCCATGCTCGTTGCTACCCCGGGTGTCAGGTAACGTTTCCTGGGGTCCTTTGGCTGAGCGGATGAAGGCTCGCCACCGCCTAGGGACCGACCGCCCCAGCGCTTCCCTGGGTCCCTGGCCAGGGGCTCTGGGCAGACTCGGGCTCCGGGACTCCCAGCCGTCTGGGCCGCCGCGCCCATCTCTCCAAACTTCCAGAGGCCGGTCCGCGCCGGCGGGGGGGCAGCCGAGGGCCGCTCCTCCCCGCGT
>NW_006159876.1:613154-613528 GCF_000334495.1 Tupaia belangeri chinensis | reverse complement strand
CAGGGCGGCCACTGTCGCTCGGTGCTCCTCCACTCGAGCCCGCTCAGCTCTTCCCAAACCCTCCAAAGTCCGGCTCCAGGCGCCTGCGCGCACCTCCCTTTTTGGCTGAACTTGGCGGAGCCGCTCGGCTGCAGTCAGTTCCCAGGGGACCCGCGTCCCCAAGAGCAGCCGAGGTCCCAGCCTGGGAGGCGCATCGCGTCCCGCTCCCGGCTTCTCCGAGGCCCCCGCGGGCCCGGAGGGGCTCCCGGAGGTGAGGGGAAGGCAAGCGGACACCTACCTGGCAAAAGGCTGAGCGCCCAGGCCACCAGGAGCCCCCTGGGCAGGTCCATGGCCCGCGGCGCGGCGGGGGCCGTGCCGCGGCGCGGGGGGGCGGG
>NW_006159876.1:602353-613066 GCF_000334495.1 Tupaia belangeri chinensis | reverse complement strand
CCGCGGGGCGCGGGCGCGCAGCCAGCCCGGCCCCTCTGCCACCTGGGCCTCGACGCCGCCCGCGTCCCTCGCCGTCTTCCCCACCTCGCCTCCCGCTCAGGGACCCCCAGGACCGCTCCGGCCAGCGCATCGCCCCCGCCTCCCCACCGCCCACTCGGGCTGTGCAGGAAAACCGGATCATAGCCCCATTGCCCGGAGGGGTCCCTGCGGGGACCCAGGCACGCCTGCTGCGACTCAGGTCTCCTTTGGCCAGCCCAAGTGGCTGTCCTTCAGACGTCCACGTCCCCTGCCTCCGGGATCCCTGAGGCTTGAAATGTGAAGGCCCTGGGGATCAGCAGGTGGCGTGGTGGTTAAGGCGCTGGACTCTCCCACGTGGTCGACCAGGGTTCAAGTCCTGAATCTGGTGGCTTGCTTTCTCACTTCCTCTCTCTCTCACTGTCACCCTGTCTCTCTCTGGTCAAATTAGAAAATTATTGAATGAAAAAATAAATAATTATTTTTTAAAAATGTAAAGGCCCTGGAATGGATGTAGCCCCCTTCCCCTCCCCTTCCGCCACCGAGGCACCTGGAAGCATCCCCAAGGGCTGGGTAGCCAATTTGTTTTTTTTCTTTTAAGTTTTTTTTTTGGAGAGATTTTTGCTATAGGGCGCATGTGCTCACCAGACAGACAGAGAGAGACAGAGAGACAGAAAGCAAGAAATCACCCCAGGGGGGGATGGCCACATCACAAACCCTTCTCCATTCTCCTCTCAGAATCTTGGGCACACACGCACAGGTGCCCTGTGTGAGTTTAAGCCACCGGGTCCGGGACTCAAACTGCGGTCAACTACATGGGAGTCCAGTGCCATAGCCATTACGCCAACTGCTGGTCCCTCTTTTAAGTTTTTGTTTTGTTTTGCCATAGGGTGCATGCGTGTAAGAATGAGAGACGAGGGAAGGTGAGAAACCACCCTCGGGGGGGTCGGCCACCCTAATGCCTTCTTCATTCTCCTTTTGAGCACAGCAGGCCAGCCACCAGGGAGCCTAACGCCTTAACCACTATGCCAAATGCCAGCCCCTCTTTTTCCTTTTAATCCATTATGGAGCATGTGATATGAGAGAGGGAGAAGAGAGAGTGGGGAGCACCCTCCAAAGGGTCTGCTCACACTCAATCCCTTTCTCCCGCCTCCAGCCCACAGAGTTTAGGAACTGGAGCCCCCCGCCCCTCGGGTGTGTTTCAGCCGCATGGTCCAGGATTCAAATGTCCAAGCGATTGGGCTTCTCCGGAGCGGCACCCACAGCCAGCCATGCTGGTCACTTTTAACACAGCAGAAAGCTCTTCGGGACTCAGCCACCTGCCGGCCATGGATGGCTAAACTTAACACGCATTTCTTACAAGGGCCCTGAGCCGCAATCTGCGGGTGGGTGTGGAGCTGGCCTCCCCAGCAGAGGTGAGGGCAGGATGCCCAGAGCTACAGGAGACGACTCCTGCACCCTCTCAGGAAGGCCTTCCCTTGCCTCCTGTCCCCTGTCCCCACCAGGTCTGGCCTCAGATACAGGCTGACTTCCCCTGTCCTCTTTTCCTTACTTCCATGGGGAACTAGGCATGCATTGGTGTGGCGGTATGGGGGACTTTCACCCCTGCCCAGGCTGCAAACAGCATTGGGGCAGAAACCTCTGGTGGACAGCCGAGGACTCAGCTCCAGTCCCCGGCCACAGGGTGGGTGAGTGGGTGGAGGATGGGTGATAGCAGGTGGTGTGTGCACAGGGGGTGGGGCTTTCTCCTGGGAGGTACTGGGAAGGCTTCCCAGAGGTGAGTTCTGGGGACAGCTGGCTTGGAGGTCCTTCACCTGTGTGTCACAGTGGCTTCACGTCTGCCCCTCTGCGTCACTCTCTTCTTGGCAGCTATACAGGCTTTCACTTCCTCATCTTTACCTCTCCATGTGTGGCGAAGGTGAGTCTGTCTCTGGCGTGTGTGTGTGCGCGCGTGTGCTGGGAGGTATATGGTTCAGGGTAAAACCAATCAGTTGTTGTCATCCCCTGGCCATAGTTGAAGAAAGGGCAACATGACAAAGAGAAGAAAAGCTTTTCTTTTCTTTTAAAGCATTATGTATTTAATTTTATTTCGCTATAGGGCATGTGTGCTCACCAGAGAGAAAGAGAGAAGGAGGGTGAGAAATCAAACTGCAGGTCCGGGACTAGAACTGGAGTCAGCCATGTGGGAATTTAGCACCTTAACCACCATGCCACTTGCTGGCCCTGTGGGAAATAAGCTTTTTTTGCTCTTCTAAATAAACCCCTAAATGAACAAATGAAGTAACAAGTGAACCAACTAATTTCCTCTCTCTTCTCTCCTGCGTCTGCCTCCTCTCCCAGGCAGGAACAAGGAATTTTGTAGGCTCAGAAGCTGACAGGGTTTGGGCTGGCTAGTGGTGTAGTGGTGAAAGCAGCTGGACCCCACATGGCCAACTGTGTGGTTCAAGTCCTGGACTCGGTGACTTTAAAATCACTCTGGATGCATGTGAATACCCAGAACCCGGAGAGGATAACGGGGACCGCAGCATGGCCATGCCCCTGGGGGTGCTTTCTCAGTCTCTCTCTCTCTGGTGAGGACAGGGGCAGGTGGGGAGGGGAAGGAGCCTGGCTTTAGAACGATGCAGACACTGGATGACAGAACGGAGAAAGTAAGTTCAGGACAATGATGTTTAGCCCCCAAGTCAATGCCCCCTAAGCCGCCGCTCCCCTCAGGACCTTCCACGCCCGTGACCAGGAGTCCCCTTTACAGTTCAAGCTGGTTTGCTGTGGACCAGGAGCAGCCTGCCTGATGACTGCTGTCGGCCAGCACTTCCCCACGGGCACACACGCATGCCTCCCCAGTGGTCTCAAACTACAGGTGCATCAGAATTTCTGGGGTACCTGTGAGGCCTTCTAATCCCTGAGGGTCAGAGAGTCGTGGGGCCTGGCACATCTGCTGTGTGGGAGGTCTGTCCACGGCATTGAGACTGCACCAGCTTGCCAAAGGAATGCTTTATGGTGAATGTGTTGTTGCTGGTCCTGCCAGCAAGGTTTCTACCATCAGCAACTTTCCTTATCCCCAGAAGGGGCCTGAGGCTGTGCGCATGGGAAGGGGTGTGGCCTCACCTGTGCTCTCAGGGCCACAGCAGAAGGCTGCGTGGACTACTAGTGATGGGGCTGAGAAGATGAGACACTACTTCATCATTTACTATTTATTAACTTACATTTAGTCACTGTTTAATCATGAAACATCAGAACCACACAGGCAGCAGCAGATAGGTGACGAATGCAAGATCCAGATTCTAAGGCTGGAGAAGCTCAGAGAATTGGGTGAAGGGCTTTATAGAAGCTGGGATTTGCACTAAATAAGAATGAGGATGATGATGATGAACCTTTGGATGACTATAGTGTATATATATTTATTTAAATTTCTTAAGGAAGTGTCTCAGTTTTATTGATCTTTCAGAGAGGCTGGCCTTTATTTTATGTTTTTTCTCCATTGGTTTCCTATTTTCCATCTCATGGGTTTCTGCTCTTATCTTTACTGTTTCTATTTGTGTATTTGTTTCGGATGCGTTTTGTTTCTTTTTTCTAGGTTTTTGAGGTGGAAGCTTAGACAAACGATTCCAGATTTTTTTTCTCTTCTAATGTATGTGTGCATTTATTGCTATGCATTTCCCTCTTTGCACTGCTTTAGCTGTGTCCTACAAATTTTGATGTGTTATGTCTTCATTTTCATTCATTTAGTGTATTTTTTTCAATTACCAAAGAGCACATGCATTCACCAGAGAATGGGGAGAAAGAGAGAGAACCCCTCAATGGAGGGTGATCGCACTGTAGTCCTTTAACCATTTCATAATCCTGTCAGGACGCATGCCTGGCACTCCTGGTGCGTCTTACAAGCCACGTGGGCCAGATTTCTAACCACAATCAGCCACGTGGGATCCGGCTCTCTCTGCACAGGGCTTAATTGTTATGCTATGGGGCTGGCCTATTTTTAATTTTTGATTGAGCTATAATTCACGTCATAAAGTTCACCGTACAATTTGGTAGTTTTTGGTATAGTCACAAGCTTGTGTAGCCATTACCACAAGTTGCACAACACGTCCATCATCCCAGAGAGAAACTCGGTAACTATGAGCGGCCACTCCTGTTCCCTCATCCCAGCCCTCGGGAACCACTAATCTGTTTTCTGTCTCCATGGATCTGTCTATTCTAGATGTTTCAGTCTGGTCCTTTCCCTTAGATGATGTTTGCATTTATATTGTAGCATCTACTGGCATTTCATTCCTTTTTACTGCCAAATAACATTCCGTTTTAGGGATATACCACCTTTGGTTTCTCCTTCATCAGATGATACTTGGGTGTTTCCATGTAGGGCTGTCATGAACAATGCTGCTATGGACATTTATATGTAACTTTTATGTGAATATATATATATGTGTGTGTGTGTGTGTGTGTGTGTGTGTGTGTATTTTTTTTTTCAATTTTCATGGGTGTATGCTTAGAGTAGAGTTCCTAGGTCAGATAGTAATTTTATATTTAATCATTTGAGAAACTGTCAAACTGTTTTCTACAGTTGCTGCCCCACTTTACATTCCCACCAGCCAGGGATGAACCCTATATATATATATATCATTTTATTATTTTTCAAATCCCTTTAACACCCCTGATCTTGTTTAATCCTCGCGATAGCCCTGCGAGGGATTATATTAATATTTCATAGATAAAGAGATTGTAGCAATGAAGATGTTTTTCATTTGCAAGTGAGAGACTCAGTACAAGCTGACACAGAAGACGGAATACAAAAAAATAAGTCCGTGTCGGGTGGCACGATGGTTAAGGGGCTGGATTCCCACATGGCTGTGATTTGAGTCTCAGACCTGACAACTTGCTTTCTCACTTTCTCTCTCGCTCTCTCTGGTGAGCATATATGCCCTATAGAGATTAAATAATAATAATAAATAAAACTAAATCAACAATTTAAAGATAATCCACGTGACTGGGAAGGGCAAGGCGTCTGGCTTTGGGTACGGCTAGATCAAGAGCCTCACTTCAGTGTCTCTGCTCTCCGTCTTCTCTTTGTCTTGCTCCTCTTTGGTGTCTGCCCTGCAGTGAGGGGAGTTCCTGTGCCTGTGGAGGACAGCAGCCCACAGGGGCAAGCTTATACTTCATAGACTCCAAGAGGGAGAGACAGGCTTCTCTCCTGGCCCCAGCAGGGAAGTCCAGGGCTTTGTTTCATGCCCACCCTGCAGCGGTCACAGAGTCTGGAGGATATGGTACTATAATTGGCCCAGTCTGGGACATGTGCCCAGTCCGAAGGAGTTGGGCTGAGACAGGCAACCCTGACTTACAGCCCCACCAAGACCACATATTATAGGAGCAGAGTTCTCTAAAGGAACCAGGGAAAGGAGGGTGGCAAAGTGCACTGGACAGACAAATGTGTAGTTGTCAAGTCCACTTCAAAAATCTAAGCTCAGAGACCAGCAGGTGGCAAGTGGTTAAGGCGCTAGACTCCCACATGGTTGATCACGGTTCAAGTCCCGTATCTGGAGGCTGGAAACTCATGCCAGGCATGTGTGTGCGCATGTCCAAAATCCCAAGAGGAGAACAGAGGAGAAGGGATTGCAGTGTGGCCATGCCCTCCGGGGGGTGATTTCTCACTTTCTCTCTCTCTGTCTATCCAGTGAGTGCACATGCCCTGTAGCCAAAATGTCTCTAAGAAAAGAAAAGTCTAAGCTCAAAGCAGCAATAGGCTTGCCTAAGGCCCCATAGCACCCATGTGATGGAACAGTTTGGGGACCCAGGTGCTCTGGCTGCTGATTCAAAGCTTGCCACTACACACCGAGGCACCAAGGAAGCAGGCACGTCAGGACAGGACTTCGTGAGCACTGTCAGCTCAGAGTGAGGCCCCGTGGGTGACTGCTGGCTGCCACGCTGTCAGCACTCCATGCTAGAGACCTGGCCCCTCTAGGTAGGCTGTGTGAGGAGCTGCTGCTGCTTCCTTCCTAGGCAGGGGCCTGGCTGTGGGGGGCCCTGGTGACCAAGGCCTGGGCTCAGCTAGGACGATGCTCTCTGCACCTGGAAAAGTTCTTGCGGTGTCAATGTGCATGCAGTTTAGAGAGGGACCTCTCTTTCCACCTTCTCCTCTGTATCTTCCACCTCTCTGACCTGGGATGATCAGCTATCCTGGTTTGTCTGGGACGGAGAGGTTTTGACTTGTAGTGTCAACACTGGCAGGCAGTCTTCTGCAAATCCACACAGCCTGGTCCCTCTCTGGATCTTGTCTCTGCTTCGCTTTCTCCTACGTTCTTTTCCAAACTCCTTTCTCTTCTCACTCCGGGTATTTCTCTCTTCCACCCTGTCCTCTCGGCTCCCAGGTAGCTGTCAAGCAGCCATTCTCTGTGCACACCCAGGGCTCCCTCTGAGGAGCCTGGCTCTAGGCTCCTTTCTCCCTCATGAGTCCCCTCCTGGGTCTGACCTTCTTGTACCTTTGGTTGGTTCATGCTTAGGAAATGCAAACTCTTTCTTTGTTGTTAAGATAAACTTAAGTAAACTTACAGTTACTGGGAAGACACATCTTCTGCCAAAAATGATATAATAAATTCCAAGGTCATACAGGGGAAAAAAAAAGAAGTAGAAAAGAGAGTCACAAGATTACTTTTGTTATCTGCTGTTTGAGTGATGTGGGCCATGGTTCTGGGCCAACTATTGCACGTGGTGGGGGAGATTGTGTTTGTCATAAACAAGTGGGCTCGGAAGGCTCCCGTTGGTGTCTATCTGTCATGCCAGGTCCTGTTCCTGCCCACAAGGGGAGGGAGGTTGACTCAGAATGGAAGTGTTTACACCAGGGGCCTACGTTTGCTTCTGAGTCAGTCTGAGGTGCTGGAGTCGGTGGGTCCCACGCTTTTGCTTGATCCCGGGCCTGTGCCCCAATCTTACTCCCACTGCTGAGGGTCAGCCACTGCTATTTCCATTAGGATCAAGCTCCGTACACAAACTATACTGAATCCAGGGAGCTATTTTTTGATTTCCATTTCTTAAGCCACAAGTATGTACAGCATCCGCAGTAAGGACCTCAAAAGGGAGGAGCGCGGCCCTGCACAGGCGGGCGTGCAGGATGGCTGTGGGGCCGCCCTTGGGAGAAGCCTGTCAAGGGAGTCAGAGAATACCGGTCCACTGAGAAGTCGAGAGGGGTCATCAATATCCGAGTGGAGGGGCCATTCCTAGTGGGGCTTAGGCGAGCTAACCCCTTGACGTGGGACCAGATTGGAAGAGCCCTCAGTCACAAACGTCCCCACGACAGTGGGAAGAACAGCTGTCTTCCACAGAGCACTTTATACAAACTAAATAAACGCCCGCGTCGTGTCCTGCAGTCCTCACACCACCCGGGGTTCTTCAGGACTTCTGCCTGGCCCTCAGTCGGGCTGAGCTGCCCGGCACTGTGAAGGAGCAGGGGAGGGATCCCCCGATGCTGTGAAGGAGCAGGGGAGGGATCCCCCGATGCTGTGAAGGAGCAGGGGAGGGATCCCCCGATGCTGTGAAGGAGCAGGGGAGGGATCCCCCGATGCTGTGAAGGAGCAGGGGAGGGATCCCCCGATGCTGTGAAGGAGCAGGGGAGGGATCCCCCGATGCTGTGAAGGAGCAGGGGAGGGATCCCCCGATGCTGTGAAGGAGCAGGGGAGGGATCCCCCGATGCTGTGAAGGAGCAGGGGAGGGATCCCCCGATGCTGTGAAGGAGCAGGGGAGGGATCCCCCGATGCTGTGAAGGAGCAGGGGAGGGATCCCCCGATGCTGTGAAGGAGCAGAGGAGGGATCCCCGATGCTGTGAAGGAGCAGGGGAGGGATCCCCCGATGCTGTGAAGGAGCAGGGGAGGGATCCCCACAATGTCGTGAAGGAGCAGAGGAGGGATCCCCTGATGCTGTGAAGGAGCAGAGGAGGGATCCCCGATGCTGTGAAGGGCCAGGGGTGCAGCTAGTGCCGCTGGAGCTGAGCCATTCTGTGTGTGTAGGGACAGAGCACCACACTGGGGTCAGGGACATGCAAGATGCGGCTCTTGCCTCTGGCAAAGCTCCTAATCTAAGAGAAGGGTAATAACCAAAATGAAGGCTCCCATCATTGGCCACTCACTGGGCTGGATGGTTCCCTTCCTGCTCATGGCAAGCCTATGAAGTGGTGTAATTACCACCTGCTGAGAACCCCAGCTCCTCACCACCAGGCTTCATCACGTTTTGGTGTGGGTGGTAAATGAAACTTGATAGGACTGCAAGGGAGGTGGGAATGAAGTGCTGGGGAGCACAGAGAGGTCAGAGAAGTGGGGCGCAGCTGAGTGGACCTTGGAGCTGGGTGTTTTCGAGGGGAAATGGCTGTCTAAGCAGAGGAAGCTGGATGGTGATGTGGCAGAAAAACATGGCGCTCTGCAAGGCTGACCCACGTAGGAAGGTTCTGGGTTCAAGTCCAGAACCCCCCTGGGTGCGCTGGGCATGGACGTGCCATGACCTGGGGTGGACCATGGTACCAAGACTCTGTTGGGGGTGCTGCCTCTCTCGCTGTCACGGAAGAAACTAAAACAATGCTGATGGTAGGTAGAGGGAACACAATGTACCACAGTCTGGGCGAAGAGCAGAGCTCAGGCTGCGGGGCAGCAGCTGCGGAGGAGCGGAGTAAACCCACACTTCGGGGCCTGTCCCTTCAAGGGTCAGCTCCCTCAAGGTTCCAGGAAAGGGAGTTTTCCTCCCCTCTCCACTCCGAGTTAGCTCCTGGAAGCCACTTCCTTGATCTCTGGCCTGAGCCTGGTCGATGTTAGTCTCCCCACCAGCAGAGAAGGTGGTGCAGCTTTGCTCCTTCTCTGCAGGCTCTCAGTGGGTGTGACGGGGACGCACACGCACACACACTCTCCCAGACGTGAATGTGTGCCTGCACACGCACCACGCTCCCCGCAGTAAGCCACACTCCCGGCTCCAGCACTCTCGCCCCACGTTACAGAAGAGCCCCGTTCCCCCGAGCCGTGCTCGAATGTTCAGCGTAGCCTGTGGGTCCGGAAGCTCTCGTGCCGGTGGTCTCTCAGGGCAGTGCGACTCCTCGCGGCCTGTCTCCCGCTTTCAGACGACGCACAGGTGTTAAGAGTTGTTGCTGCCGTGTCTGAAATGCCCTGCACAGAGCCCCTAAAAGATACTTCTTGGTAATAGCATATAAAACCTTTTCACAGTTTTTTTTTTTTTTTAAATTTGCCAGAAGACATGTGTGCTCCCCAGAGAGGCAGACAGAGAAAGGGGAAGAGGGAGAGAGCACACCCCACTGGGGCGTGGGGATGCCACAGACTGTCCTCCATCCTGCTGGGATTTTTTAAGCCGCTGGGGCCAGGACTCGGCCTGCGGTCAGCCATGTGGGATCTGACGCCCTTAATTAGGCCAGGGGGCTGGCCCGCTCTTTCACATTTTCCTCTGTTTCTTTACCTCGGGGCAGATGAGATTCTAAGCAGGCAAACTCGTTTTCTAGGGGCAGCAAGCAGGATAAAGCGACTCTGGGTCACGGTGTGGGAGGCCATGGGTGCCAGTGAGAGCATGGCCTTCATTTGATAGTTCACGAGAAGCCTTCGTGGGGTTTAGAGTGAGACGGGGGAGGGGAAGGGAGGGCTGTGTCCAAACCCATCAGGGGGACAGAAGCCTGTCAGCTGCCCCAGGGAGGCTTTTCATTTTTATTTATTTTTTATTCATTTTTCTTATTTTTATTTTCTTCTTTTTCTTTTTCTTATTGTTTTACTGTTAATCTTTACAACATTGAAAATGAACTTTCCCAGCATGAGCACCCTTGTATGGTAGTGCAGTCAAAGAAATTGCCACACACATGGTCGTTGACAGATCCATTTTCCATTTTTTTGTCTGATAATTTTTTTCTCTTGATTCCTCGCCCCTCGCCATTTCCTGCCCTCCTCCTGTACCGTCGGGTACCCTTGGTCAGGCTGTGTGGATTCTCTTTCAGACACCTCTTCACGCTTTCTCAATATGTTATGTGTTTTCATGGGCATTTTCTGAGCTCCCCAAAAGATGCTGTCTTACAAAGACCTTATGTCCTGCTTAACACGCCGATGTCACACTCCAGAGCAGAAACTGAGGAGCTCGATGGCTTTGCCGTGGAGCGAGTAGTGCAGATACCGGAGAATGGACGGGGCAGGTGAGGGCCTGGGAGGAGTTCGGGGGTGAGTAACAGACACAGGGATGCAGGTATGCCAGTGGACTAGGTCATGGAGAAACGTTCCTTAGCAGAGTACACAAAGTAATCGACGGGACAAGCAGATGGTATAATGGTTACATTGCTGGGCTCCCATGTAGTCGACCTCAGTTCAAGTCCCGGGCCCAGTGGCTTAAACTCACACCGGGCGCATGTACATGCATGCCCAAGATCCCGAGAGGAGAATGGAGGAGAAGGGATTGCGGCGTGGCCGTCCCCCCGGGGGGTGATTTCTCGCTTTCCACCTGTCTGTCTGTCTCTCTCTCTGGTGAGCACATGAGCCCTATAGCAAAAATCTCTCTCTCTAAAAAAAGAAAGTCATTGACAATCAACATATACTACCCAAAGAAGAAGAAAAAGAGCCTAGCAGAATTATAAAATGTAACAGCATAATGTCATTTTTTTTTTTTTTGGAGAGATTTTTGCTATAGGACGTGTGCACTCGCCAGATAGACAGAGAGAGACATAGAGACAGAAAGCGAGAAATC
>NW_006159876.1:584378-602334 GCF_000334495.1 Tupaia belangeri chinensis | reverse complement strand
GTCATGCACAATCCCTTCTCCTCCATTCTCCTCTCGGGATCTTGGGCACGCACGCACACGCACCCGGCGTGAGTTTTAAGCCACCGGGTCTGGGACGCGAACCGCGGTTGACTATGTGGGAGTCCAGCGACATAGCCATTATGCTAACTGCTGGTTCCCAACGTAATGTAATTTTTAATGTGGAATAAGATAACTATTTTTTAAGATAATTATTTATTTTATTTTATTTATCATTATTATTTTAAGAAAAAAATTTGCTACAGTGCATGTGCACTGACCAGAGAGAGAGAGGGAAAGTGAGAAAGCAAGCCTCCAGGTCGGCCATGTGGGAGTCCAGTGCCTTAACCACCATGCTACTGGCTGGCCCCCAAGATAACGATTTTTGCTACAGGGCATGTGCATTCACCGGAGAGACAGAGAGAAACAGACAGAAAGTGAGAAATCAGCCCCCAGGGAGGATGGCCACACCACAATCCCTTTCTTTTCCATTCTCCTCTTGAGATTTTGGGCACCCAAGCACACATGCCCAGTGTGAGTTTAAGCCACTGAGTTGGGACTTGAATCCTGGTCTACTACATGGGAGTCCAGTGACATAGCCATTATGTCATCCACCTGTCCCCAAGATAACCGTTTTTCATTTGACTATTACATACTGTATGCATACTTTGAAAACCTGCGTCATGCCTCACCAAAACAGCATTTATGCATAACCCAGAAGATGCTGGTTGGTTTTTTTTTTTTTTCCATAGGGTGTGTGCACTGGCCCGAGAAAGGCAGGGAGAAGAGGGAAAGTGGGAAATCACCCCTCAAGCGGGAACGGCCATGCTGCAATTCCTTCTCCATCTTCCCCTTGGGATTTTAGGCACCCATGCACATGAGTCTAGCGTGTTTTTCAAGCCCCCCAGTCCAGGGCTCAAACCATGGAGTTACCCATGTGGAATCCACTGCCTTAACCACCTCCACCTGCTGGCCCCGAAGATGCTGTTTTGTTTTGTTTTCCCACTTTGGGCTCTGTTCCCCAGAGCAGCTGCTCACTGAGTCAAATCCGTGTCCTGCCTGCCCCTGAAGGCCCTGTGTAACAGGCTTGCTCCTACCTGTCATCGGAATAAACCACAGACACCTGGCCGGTGCTCGGCATCACCCATGTGGAGATCAGGATCAAGAGCTGCGGAGAATGGATGCTGACTCGGGTGGGGCCTTTCTGGGTGCACCTCCCACCTCCTCCATTCCAGTCCTGAGGCTTGCAGTAGGTCTGTTCTTCCTGCGACTGCCGATCTTACGCCTCCACCTTCGGGCCTGGAGCTGCTCCCCGGCCCTGGAGCCCTCTCAGGTGGGAACCAATGGCAGTCCTCAATCAGTGACGGGTGGGGGCGGGTGTGTTAGTCCCTCAGCCCGCACCTCCGGCAGGACAGCTCAGAGGTGTGGCCCTCAGTCTCCAGGTACCTGGTGGTCTGTGCCCAGGCTGCTCACCACTGCCCTGGACTAGCTTCCCTCTGTCTTCCCTCCTCCTCCGACAGTGCGTCCTGGGATCACGTCCCCAAACACCACTTGTGTTTAAATCCTTGCACCGGAGTTTACTTCCAGGGGAACCCCACTTGGTCAAGTGGTGTAGAGAGGTGAAAAGGCAACGAGGGCAGAGTCGGGACGGGGTGTAGCATGCACAGGGCCGCCCCACCCACAGATGCGGTCTCACATCTGTCCCAGCACCTGCGACGTCTGGGAATGCCGGAAATTCTGCTATTTCAGTTTCTGGCTCTGGTACAGTATTTGAGGGGAAAAATCTCCCTTAGGAAGCAGATTAACCTATTAAAGGACTCCAGCCATTCACCCAGAGTGTGAATTTATTCGTCGCACCCTTTACTTCCCCAAGGTCCCTGAACAGAGTAGGAACTTTCATAGGGAAGGGAAAGGGATACCATCTTTCTGGAAACATGCGTCAGGAGCTCCGGCCCCCATGCAGCTGAAGGGCCCTAAAGGAGCAAGCAGGTCCTCAGAGCAGCAGCCGAGAGGGTGAAAACTCACATGTCCTACTTCTCCGTTAGAAGCGGTGCTAGCCCTTCCTGGGCTGCGGTCTGCAGCCTGGGACAGCATGCGGGGATTTCGGAACATCACACGTTGCATAACTGGTCTTGGAAGTTGAAGAGGAGAGGAGAGGAGAGGAGTGCACAGCCCAGGGCAGACCATAAAAAACCGTTCGTGACAATACTGGCCAGAAATGAAACCCACTATCTAATATCCTCCTCCAGCCAGCTTTGCTATCCAGCCTCGCTAGGCGCTAAGTGCAGTGGCCAGAATATGAAAGGGATGGATGTCCCTGCCCCGCAGACTGCCACAGGGGTGAGGGGCTGGCCTTGTTCCTATGCCACGCTGGGGCAGCTCCTGGTGGGTGCCTGCTCAGGGCCGTCTGCACTTCTGCAGAGAGGTGGCCTCCTGCCGTGCCAGGGGAGGAGGCCCCAGCCTGCCCCAGCTGCTGCTCCTCAGCCCCAGGCATGTCCTGGGAATAAACATCTCCCAGCAATTTGCAGCTGGGGGCAGAGGCCAAGTGGTAGTGGTGGGTGGAGGGTATGACAGTGTGGATGTTTTGTTGATGTTTGAGTAACGAATTCTTCTGCAAGCATTTTTCTCTTTGCTGAGCTTTGGTTAGAAAAATGTGGCTGCAGGTGTTGAACTTAAGGCCTCTTGAGATCTTCCCTCTTAGCAATGGCCCCCAAATCAGGCGTGGCCTAGAGAATGGCGCCCAGGAAATAGAAAGAGCACTTTCCTTGGTCTTTGAAGAGCCTCAGAACAAGCTGCGCAAATGAATGGGGGCTCCTGAAATTGCGCCTGGCACTGAATCTGGAGGGAATGTCGCTGTCAAAGGCGGCCTCTGGGGTCAGGGAGACCTGTGTTAGAAACCCAGCCTGGTTTAGGGGCTGGCAGGTGGTGTGGTGCTTAGGGGTGT
Organism: Tupaia belangeri chinensis; assembly: GCF_000334495.1. Classification (NCBI taxonomy): domain Eukaryota; kingdom Metazoa; phylum Chordata; class Mammalia; order Scandentia; family Tupaiidae; genus Tupaia; species Tupaia belangeri. The sequence continues at coordinate 599,393 of NW_006159876.1, read as the reverse complement.
TGGACTCCCATGTGGCTGACCACAGTTCAAATCCTGAACCTGGCAACTTGCTATTTCACATTCTCTCTCTCATAAGTAAATAAATAAAGTTAAATAAAATAATTCTTATTTTTTTTTTTTTTTTTTAAAGAATGAAACCTAGCCTGGCTTAGCAGCAGGTGTACGATTTGCTTCCCACAACCATTTCATTATCTATAAAATGAAAATGGTAGCACAGCTCGTCTAGAGCACTTACCAAGTGCCAGACACAGTTCTAACGCTCGACCTGTATTAGCTCCATGGAGGACTGCAACGACTCTGTGAAGCCTGTGATACTGTAATTCTCATTTTATAGACGAGGAAACCAAGGCACAGAGGGGACGTAACTGGCTCAAGGACGCTCAGCTGTTCCGTGGAGGAGCCTGGACAGGGCCTCAGGCGGTCTGGCTGCAGCACCCTTGACCACTCTGCCCCTTGGGTGCTGTGAGGAACGCTGAAATGCAGTCAATAGAAGGCTTGGCACAGCGCCTGCCACAGGGCAAGCTCTCAGTAAACGTTAGCTTTTATTATTAACAACATACAAAACTGCGTAAAACAGGCCAGCCCAGCGATCTGCATCTTTTGAGAGCCTGAGCAATGCCTGCTGCCGGTCTAGCTCTGCGTCTAATTCCGGGGGCTTTCCCTACTACGCCTCCCTCCCTGGGGCCCTGCGAAGGTCATGGGGCAGAGTGGAAAGGGCAGGAGAAGGTCAGAGACTTGCAATCTGGTCGTTCTGTTCTTTAGCAGGTCTGTATGGCGATCCCAGAGGCTGAGTTACACACATGTGGGGTGGAAAAAATGCCGAGAGGTCATCACTGTGTGACCCGTTAGTATGTCTAATTCATATTCTATTTATGCAAGCATTATCATACTCAACTGTGTAAACGGCGATACAACAATCTATGCACTGTTCATACGCTACCTTTTTGCAATAGGAATCTGAAGAGATTTCAACAAAAACAGATATTTCAGACTATTAAAATCACCTAAAATAAAAAAATTAAAATAGCGGGCCAAGAGTCGAAGGTTAGAACTAACGTGTGTAGGATTCTCATGTTTATAACCATGTGTGATGTCGCGTCCCCCCATGACAGCTCACTACTGGACATAACCGTGCCATAAAACTTGAGCTTAGGAGAGCTACTGTAATAGAGAATAACGCGACTATGCCCGTCGCCTCTCATTACTGAGTTTTGCATTTTGTCATTACTAAGAGAGTTGTGTTACGGCTCCCACTATGTTTCAGTGACAGACTCTGGATCTATTAATAGAATACTTAGTTTCAGCCTGATAATGTACTAATTCTGTGATTTGGGGTAAAATGCTTAAGTTCTTAGTGTATCTTTATTCAGAATCTCATCCTGCAGGTGACCGTACCTATATCACGTGATTTATTGGGAGGATTAAATAAGTTAACACATGGAAAGTGTTTGCAGAAGTGCCAGGCTCATAGTGCTATCTGCTTATACAAAAAGAGAAACAGAAATTGTCTCCCACAGAGCTTGTAGCATTGTGTCTCTCCTTGTAGTTCTGTAGATTTTTGCCTTATGAATTTTGAGGCTAAGTCATTGGGTGCATATGCATTTAGAATGGCTAAATCTTCTTAGTGACTCGCATTTTTTATCATTATTATGTATCTTTACTATTGCTTTTTACCTTAAGATCTACTTTGTTTGATACTAACATATTTTCACTGACTTTAGTTATGTTAGTGTTTCCTTGGAATATCATTCCCCCCCCCCTTTTTTTTTTGCTTTCAAAGTTCCTGTGTTATTGCCGTTTACATCTATTTCATTCAAGTAGCATATAGTTGTTTTTAAATTCAATCTGTTGAATTTTTAAAAAGTTGAGGCTCTTATTCCATTTAAATGTAATTTAAGTCATACTTAAATTTAAATCTACTGCCTTAGTATTTTCTATTTGCACTGTCTAATTTGTGTTCTTTTTCTTTCCCTTGTTTATCTTGCCTATATTATTTGTAATTATTCTATTTGCCTCTGTTAGGTTGGAAATGATAAACTTCTGTGCTATTTTTAATGATCCCCTGGAGATTCCAGCATGCATCTTTGGTTTGTGAAGCTCTAATGTTGCTAAAGAAGTGCTTTTGTCCTTCTCTCAGTCCATGCAGGAGCCTCAGAACATTTGCTCTGCCCCTGCTTCCCTCCTGATTCATGTACAATTATTTTGTTTATTCCGTGTGTGTGTATATATATATATATATATATATATATTTGTTCTTGCTATAGAGTGTGTACACTCATGAGAGAGAAAGAGAGAGGGAGAGAGAGAGAGAGAGGGGAGAGAGAGAGAGAGAGAAATCACCCCCTGCATGCCTGGGAGGATGGCCATGCCACAATAACTTCTCCCCCAGTCTCCTTTCAGGATTTTGGGCATGCGTGCACACGCACCTGGCATTATTCTCAAGCTACTGTGTCCAGGACTCAGACCACACAGTCAGCCATGTGGGATCCAGTTCTTTAACCTCCATGCTACCTGCTGGCCCCTATTCTATATATATTTTAAATACTGTAAGATTGTTAATTTTGTTTTGCAGCCAGACATATATATATGTTTTTGCAGCCAGTCAATATTTACACATATTTACCAATTTTGTTGCCTTTCTCACGTCGCTGGTTTCCCATATGGTATCATTTTCCTTCTGCCAGAATACCATTTAGTATTTCCTTTAAGAGTGGATTTTGTGTTGTCAAATTCTCTCAGTTCTTGTTTGTGTGGAAATATCTTTATTTCATTTTTATTCCTGAAGGATGTTTTCTCTGGGTATGGAAATTCAGATTGGCAACTGTTTTTTTTTTCTTGCAGCATATTGAAACTATCATTCCATTACCTCCTGGTTCTTCTTGTTCCTGTTAAGAAGTCAATTGTCAATTTAATTATTAGTCCATTAGAAGTGAAATATCTTTTATTTCCCTATAACTGCCTTTAAGATTTTTTTTTTGAGGAGCTTTACTGGGTTTATTTTTATTCCTTTTCCTAAGATTATTTGGCTTCTTTTACTTGTGGATTTAAGCCTTTCATCAGTTTTGGAAATTTTCCTGCCTTTACCTCTTCAAACATTATGTCCATCTCATTTTCACTCTCCTCAACCTCTGAGATGCCAATGAAACAGTTGTTAGAATTTCTAACTGTATTTTTTGTATCTCTTAATCTTTCTTTGCATTTTTTCAAAATTTTCTCCCTGTTGTTCATTCTGGAGGATTTTCTTCTTCCCTGCCAGTTTCTTAAGTCTTTCCTCGACTGAATCAAAATCCATTCTTTAATATTTTAATTTTGGTTACTTAATTTTTACTTTGATAATTTCTATTTTTTAAAATTCTTTTTAGGTTTTTGCCATAGGGCATGTGAACTCACAAAAGAGAGACAGAGACAAATTATCCCTCTCCCAAGGAGAATGGCCGTACTGCAATCCCTTCACGTCTAGTCTCCTCTCAGGATTTTGGTCCTGTACGTACACAAGCCTGGCTTGATTTTAAAGCTGCCAGGCCTGGGACTTGAACCATGGTTGACCACATGGGAATCTAGTGCCTTACCCACCATGCCACCTGCTGTCACCAAGAATTTCTATTTGGTTCTTTATAGCCTTCCTTTAAATTTTTCAATCTAGTCTTTTATCTCCTCAAGCATAGTAAACAGCATTATTTTAAAGTCTAGGTCTGATAAACTGGAGTCTTTATGGTCTGTTTCTATTGTATGTTGTTTCTTCTTATACTCATATATGTTGTCTTATCTCCTGTGTGACTGGTTATCTTTGTGCATTGGTCATTGTACTAGAAAAATTGTAAAAATAAATTGAGAACTTAAATTTTATCCTCCAAAGAGGATTATTTGTTTCCGCTGTGTTCTCGAGGCTATTTGGATCGCCTTAATACTATGATCGGGATTGGGACTTTATCAGATACTTAGCTGTCTAGTAGCTGGGTCTACGTGAAGGATACCCTCACTCAGCGTGTAGCCCTTCAGGATTTAAAAGTGTTAAGGCTTTATCATGATTCTCACTCTGCTGATCTAAACTACAACTTTTCCCCCCACCCAGACATGTTATCAAAAATGCTTTTCAGTCCCTCAGCTGCATCTTCTGGATTTTCAGATACCTCCAGGGCAAAAGCAGCCCCAAATGCCATGCTCACCTCTTCAGCCTTCCTTCCCCTTTCAGACCTCAGCTCAGTATGTTTTTCCCACATTCATAGCTTTCCCATACTTTCAAGTTGATTCTTGGAAAAATATTTTCCCCAGTTTTTTAAGTGCTCGTTAGAGAAAGAACTTGCCTAGATTCTGAAAGCTACCCAAACTGGAACTGCAATCCAAAATATGACAATGCCATTTTCCTCCTGATGGCTTTTAGTAATATCTCACAAAACTCAGCAAGAATTTTCTGGCAAATATTCTAGAATTTCCAGTTCAGAATCAATTATTGCTGGGATAATGTTTTATTCAAGCTTATTTAATAACAGCTCGAGAACAAGGAGGTTGGTTTATTCCTTTATTCAATGAATGTCTATTGAGTGTGTGCCGTGTTGCAGGCACAGATCTAGGAAGAGCAGACCCTTCCCCCCAACTAAGCTTAAAGTCTAGACAGAGGGGTGACCTTTTTAAAGAAGGTTGCACTGAGAGAATGAGAGCAGAATGGATTGAGAAAAAATCGATTGCAATAGGAAGAGGATGAGATGCCAAGTACAAGAAGAATGACATCAATTGTAATGCTTCATCCACACACCAGAAAACCGGGCCCAAATGGGCTTAAATAATGAGCAACTACATTATCTCTCACAGAGCAAGAAGCTCAGAGACGGAGGATACGCCAACAGAACTCATCGCAACTCTAGCTCCTCTTCTGCCTCTGTCCTCTCATTATCCTTAGGCTGGATGAGATGGAAGCAGAAGCTCTCTTTATGTCTTCCAGCCATGACAACATCTAGAAGGGAAAATGGAGAACTGCCCAGAAGCTACTAGAACACCTCACCTCACTCTTTATTGGGAAGAACTGAGTGCCATGCTTACTCCTGTACTAAGCTTTGACCAAAGAATAAAATGACCTGATAGGCTTACATTAATTTCAGTCAAATTATTTTGAGTCATCTAGGGGATTGGACAATTCCTCAACAAATCTGGGGTTCCATTAGGAAGGAAAAAAGAAGGAGCAGAATGGGTTCTGGGCAGATGACCAACAGTGTCCATCTCAGAAGGTCAGTGGTAGAGGTGGGGCATCACCAAGGACTACCCTTTCTGAAATCTCCCTAGAGTCTTTTACACGTCTTCCGACATTCTTCATAATAACCCTGTAAACCAAGAGTCGTACTAACATGATCTAACTCACTTAGAGTTTATGATGGCCCAGCGAGGTAGGTCCTATTATGATCCTCATTTCACAATGGCATAACTGAGTCACGGTGTTTAGGAGCTTGCCTAAGGTCATGTGGTGGGTGGGGCCTCAATGGGGTGGGTGGATTTAAGCCCAGGTCATCTGGTTCCAAAGTTAGTGATTTTAACCTCTTTATTACACTGTCCCTAGTAGTGTCAATAAAGGTTATTATACCGATTTTTCAGATGAGGAAAGGAAGGTTCCAAAACTCAAGTTTCATTCCTCTGTTTATTTACCCAGCGAAGGTTCTCTTTAACAGTCCAGATGCTATGCAAGACTCTGGGACTATTTTCACAAACTGTCTTTGACCTCATGATGCTTACAGACTAGTGGAATAGTAGTTGTCGAATGCTCACTGCAAGTAATTGGCACCAGGGTAAAGACTATAGGCTCTGGCCTCCATACTTGGGTTCAAGTCCATGGTTCTTGGCTCACTAGCCACAGTACCTGCTTTGATCACTTCCTCTCCACTCCATGGGCGAGGAAGTGACTCTCAACCTAGGCCTATAGGAATGGCTGACCATGTAGCACCCAACACTGGACAGATGAAATCCCCAGCAGTTTATTAGTAACATGCACTCACAACCGGGGCGGGGGGGGGGGCAGGCAACTCACACCAGAGACCATGTAGGAGATGCACTTGGAACGGAGTGAATAAGCAGGGGCTATGGGAGGCAGGCTTTGTCGTGTCAAGAAGGCAAGGTGCCTCCTGCTTCCCGCAGGAGGATATGGTTGGGTTATTAGAATAATTCTGAAGGCTGCCAAAAGTTGGAACTCGCTGCTGAGGGTAAGCAGAAGCTTCACCTGACCTGCCTGACGAGGAGCGTTGCTCAGCCCAGGGGTCTTTCTCTGCTTACCCCTGGGAGCCGAGGTGGGAAAGGAGCTTGGAGTTAGGCCCTTTGGGGCCTTCTGATTTTGCCAAGTGTCGAAGCGGCACGTAAGAGTGCACCCCGTCGTCAGGCCCACGCCACTGTTTCTTACCCTGTTGCTCCGGTGTGTCTTCATATGTGAAACGGTGCCTAATTCAGTGGCTGGCTGTGAGTTTCGAATGAAGCAATGTGGGTTAAGCATTTCATGCACGGACTGGCATGTTGGGATGGTAACCGTGACAAGTGTCAGTCAGACAGTCCGACTCGGGTAACGTCACCTGGCTGATGAGCAGGGAGTGCAGATTTCAACATCCAGATGCTGGGAACTTCCTACAACACTGAGCTGAGCTCTTGTTTATTGGGAAAGTGCCAGCTTGCTTATCCGGCCATCCAGCCCTCCAAATCTACTTGTTTACTCATTCCTCAAGCATTTATTGAGTGTCTACTAGGAGCTTGGTGCTGGCATCGTGAAGGTGGCTCTTCAGAGGCTCGGTCTGATGCAGAGAGGCGTGACATGGATGCTGCACACAGTGGTGAGCACTGAACTATCAGGGGTCAGTGCCAAGGACGGGGCCAAGGGAAGGCCTGGGTGTGAGGTGTGGGCTGTGAGGCCCTGGGAACAGGCTCTAAGTAGTCCACTGGGATACCCAGTAGGGGTGATCATGCCTCTGTTCTACCTGGAAAGGGACTTCTCATCGGAATCCCTTGCAGACAATTAGCAAGCTTTGAATAAGCCAGGTCTTTCCCTCACCTCGGGAGACTTGTTCTGGCTCCTACCGTGTAGCTGCCCCGGCTGTGGAGTGGTCTCAGGCAGGTTTTTTCCCTCTCTGGGTCTCAGCTGCTGCATCTGTAGAATGAAGGTGCTGGACCAGGTGGTCTGGGAGGCTCCTTCCAGAGCCATTAAAGGGTACATTTTTTTCTTTTAATTGCCAGAGGGTGTGTGAATTTACCAAAGAGAGGAGAGAGACAGAGAGAAAGAGAGAGAGAGAACTCCCAATGGGGCATGGTCATACCACAGTTCCTTATCCTCTGTTTCTCCATCCCATCAGGATTTGGGACATGCATGCACATGTGCCCAGGGTGTTTTGAAGCTACTGGGGCTGGAATTTGAACCATGATCGGCCATGTAGGATCCGGCTCCATTAACCACTAACCCACAGGGCTGGCCTCAGATGGTATGTTTTCAAACACTGTGTCTCATTAGACCCTGGCTCCATGGCACCAGTGCTGTTCCCCGAACTGGCCCACTCTGCTCCCTAACCTCCCCGCCCTACAATGTGACTGCCACGCATATCCTTCTGGTCTTCATAACACTCCTCTGGGCAGAGACCAGCTTTTCCAAATAATTGCTTCCAGGAGAAAAGTAAAGCGAAAGAGTAGCCACGAAAACAACAAAGCCTAGTAGGAGAGAAAGGCCATTGCTTGCCCCTTTGTCTGTCCTTCAAGGCTGGCACCTCTCATTCACTTGGGCAGCCTGACTGTGCCATGGCCTGGCAGCTCTAGTTTAAAATTCCATCCTTGGTTCTCAGGATTTCAGGAGGGAGAGCCAGCTTTGCAGCTTTCTCCCAATGCACTCATCCGCAGATCTGGGAGCAGCCTCCAAGGCTGGCCTGGAAGAGGCAAACCCAGCGGTTCCTGATGTTTCCCTTCCTGGCCTGACCACAGCCCTGTGGGTAGGCAGCGAGCAGGCAGGCAGCTGTGCTGGCAGCAAGGGGAGGACCCAGACCAGGACACAGGGGATCGGCCCCAGTGTGCAGGAGGCGAGGAGGAGCGCTCGGCCCGGATCTGTCTCGTGCCTGTGTGTGCAGTCTGGCTGGGGTCAGAGCACTGTGGGGCAACGTTGTGGGGCCCTCCCCTGACCTGTGCTCTCTCTTCAGTCTGAGGGAAGAAACAAGCTTCTTTTGATCAATGAAAGTGCCCAGTTCCTACAGGGCAGATGACTGGAAAAGGTTTCACACTGTCCATACAGAAGGACGTGGCACACGAAGGGCCAAGTCCTTGAGCAGTATAGAGGCCATTCATGCTTGTCTATTGCCTCTTGGGCACCAAGGTGAAGCAAGCCTGGCACCACCACTGACAAGCTGTGTGACCTGGGGCCAGTTGCTTTATGTCTCTCAGGTTATCAAAAGATCACTTCCGTTTATGAAGTACTGTGGAGCCGTCAGTATCATGGTTTCTGGGATCGAGCAAACCTGGTTTGAATCCTAGTACCACTGACCACTAGTGAGACCTCGAGTGAGTTAGCGTCTCTTAACTTCAGGGCTGATGTGAACACTAGAGTGTTATTGCCTGCCAGGAGTGTAGCACAGGCAAAATGTAAAGTAAGCACTCAATAAATAAGTAATGAGGGCTGGAGCTGGTGAAGGTGAGCGTGGGCACTCAGCTGGGTTCGACTTTCTTCGGCTGGCTCTTTATGGGCAGAGATTGCAAAACAAGCACACTGAATGTCCAGGAGCCAGAGGCAGCTCTTTGCTTCCGAGGTTGGTTACTTCCTCCCCAGGCACTCGGGCCAATATCGAGTTGGCTATCTGACAGGCAGAGGTCAGACAGCAGGTGGCTGCTGCTGAGCCTGCCATGAACCAGGAGAGGCCAGCTGAAACCCAGAACGTGCCAGCAAACAGAAGAGGAGATGCACAGAGCATTTTCTGGAGTGGATCAGAAAAGAAGAAACTAGAGATTCCACCTGTAACCAGACTAATGTCACCTTCCCTTTGTGTCCCCTACCGTCCTCTTGTGAACCAGGAGGTGATGGCATGCACAGAGGCCATCGCTATGGTAGGGGAAGGAGAAGGTGTGGGAGAATGGCAGGGCGCTGGGAGACATTTGACTCTCCTTGACCATAAGTCAGAGACTGCTGGCCACGCTGTCCACAGTGGCCATGGCGAACAGCCTGCCGGGCCAGCTGTGGGCTCACACACCCTCCCATGGTAGTGATCTCAGTAGACATTTCTAACTGCTGTGAGGACACCTTCGTCATCTGTGGCTGTGAGCTGCCTTCTTCTGCCTGGACCTTGATTTCCTTCTTTGTGAAGTGACGGAGACTCCTTTTGCTTGCATTATGGTAGAGTAGATATCATAAATGACTTGCCAAATGAAATAGTAGGTGATGCATAAAGCAGAAAAAATACGTATTGAGTTGTTGGAAAAGTCATGACATTTTGTAGAAAAACCCGTCATGACTTTTCCAACGAATTAATATTTTAGTATTTATTATTATTATTGCCATAGCCGAAGAGAGACCGAGAAAGACAGTGAGGAGGAAAATGAGAAATCACTCCCCCGGGGAAATGGCCATACCACAGTCCCTTCTCCATTCTCCTGGGATGCCAGGCACTCACACACCTGCGCCCAGTGTGATTTTCTAGCTACCAGATCTGGGACTTGAACCACAGCTGGTCATGTGAGAGTCCAGTGCCTTAACCACCATGCCAGTTGAGCTGGCATAAAGGTAAGGGATCACAAACAAGGAAAAGGCAGAAATCATTGAATGGAGGTTGGTGCCAATCTCTCTTTTGAATTGTGGGTTTCTGTCAAAATTGGAAGGATATGGAGCTTCTGTTTCATGGTTTTACAGTAACAGGGAACAAGACAGGAAGTCTAGAGGACACCCAAAATGATTTTCCAAAGTGGAAAATCTAATAGGATATACTTTTGCATAACTCTAGGGTATCCTCCAAAAGCTTTATCTTCAGTGTAAAAATGAAGAAGAAATTAACTCCACAAAGAGGGTCAAGCATGGAAAAGAACCTTTCAAAAGATAGATTGAAGGTAGATTGTTTTCGTCTGCTTTCTGTTGCTCCAACAAAACGCCGAGGATCATATAATTTACAGACAATAGATGTTTCTTTAACTCACGGTTCCAGAGGCTGGGAAGTCCAAGGCTGATGAACAGCCTCTGGTGAGGGCGTTCTTAGTGTCACAGCATGGCGGAGAGCTTCACGTGGAGAGATAAGCAAACACCACAGGAAGCAGGAGGAGGCTGCTTGTACCATGAACGCTCTCATGATAACCTATTAACCCATCAAGCCACTCATCCAGAAGAGCCCTAGATCACCTGCCATTCAGCCTTACCTCTGAATATAGCCACAATGACTATCGATTTTCAATATGAGATTTCAAGTCTTAGCACACGTGGAGAAGAAAAAAATCCTAAAATTCACAACTGTAAGTTGCCCTATTGTGAGTCTGCAGTCCAAATTCATACTATCAGCCTGGTCCAAAAATCTCAAATGAAGAATTTAATTTTAAGTGACCCTAGGTTGGAAGAAGAAAATATAGATAATTTCTAGAGGAAGAAAACTCCAACTCTCCAAAAATCCCCACAGATAAGCCCAGGCAGCTCTGCTGTATAAGGCTAGAGCTGTAGGGGAACCCACGGCTAGTTCCCAGACCACCTTAAAACAGCCCAGGTGTGGTAGCATGTGCCTGTAATCCTAGAGAACTGGGAAGAGGGGCAGTGGTATGGTGAGACCTTGTTAAAACACTCCCTGCCTTCTCTCTCACACACACTAAAAAAAAAAAAAAAAAAAAAAAAAAAAAAAAAAAGAATACCTACAAATAAATTTCTTTAAAAACGAGCAGCTTACAGATAAAATAATCAAAACATTCAAGGAAATAAATCACTATAATATAGAAATAACAAACAGTAGAAACATATCTGCAAATATTTCATTTGCTGTACTTGACAGACATAAAAACTATATTTAATATATTTTAAAAATATAGCTGACAGGGGCCCAGCAAGTGGTATGGTGGTTAAAGTGCTGGATTCCCAGATGGCCAACTGAGGTTCAAGTCCTGGACCCAGCAGCTTGAAACTTATGCTGGATGTGTGTGCATGCGTCCCCAAAATACTGAGAGAAGAATGGAGAAGAGATTGTGGCATGGCCATGCCCCCTAGGGGGTGATTTCTCACTCCACCCCACCCCCATCTCTCCATCTCACCCAGACAAAACTTACATATATATATATTATATATACACATATGTGTGTGTGTGTGTGTATAATATATATATATAATATATATATCACACACATACATATATATACTCAAACATATACATGTATGTATATATATGTGTATATAATAAAATCATAAATGCTCAGACAAATTTCAACTGGAATTTCCAAGGGAAAGCACTTGAAAACTTGAAATCAAGGAAAGATCGGAAGTTTTCTGCAATGTGGAATCTCAAGAGAAGCACACAGAGAAGGATCAAAGGGTCAGCCAGCTGAGATCGGTAGGCTGAGCTCAGCAGAATCTCCCCTTTGCTGGTAAAGGGTGAGCAGGAGATCCCTAGAAGACTCTGACACCACCTTGGATGGCATTCTTGGCTGCTTGGAGTCCAGCCCTCCACACAGCCTTGGGTCCAGTGAAGGGAAGTTCCTGAGATCTATGGGCTGCAAAACTTTAGGGAAGGACCCGAGCAACTGCAGAGCAATGCATTTTGAGAACAGAGCAACTACTGAAGAGAAACCTGTGCCGAGGACCAATGACCTGCAAGTCTTCACATTCCCAAGAACCTACAAACATCCCATCAGGCCTGTGTTGGTGGCTGAAGCAACCACTCCAGTTAGGCTGAGCAGTAGGGCCATGACCTGCACCCAAGCCCATGTGACAGCATACACTCTGGAACATAGATAGACAATTGCAGAGGGAAGACTGTTCCAAGGGACAGACTGCCTTGTGAGTACCCCTCACCAACCCCACAGAAGAGACTGAGGAAACCAAACATTTTCCCTGACTGACAAGCAGACCTGCACTCCCACTTCCTCACCCCCAGACTCAAAACTCTGAAACCATTCCCCTGCCCTCTGTTGCCATCTGCAGCAGAGCTTCTTAGGATCTCCCTGAATTGTGAGTGTGAGAGAGGGAAGAAGAGGGCTAGCCAGCAGAGATGAAGTTGCTGGGGATCCCCTCTCTCGGATAGAGAGGAGAAGATAGGGGCCGAGTATAGAGGCTCATCCAGAACCCCTCCATGTACCCACTGGCACCTACTAGTGTAATAGGGGCCTGCCAAAACCCTGCTTCTCCTCATGCACTGACTAGTGTCATGGAGGCCTCCAGAAGCCCCCATGAGCATCAACTGGCAACCCTTAGTGACATGGAGACCCACTCAGAGCCTTCTCTTACACCCACTGGCACTTGCTCGGGATGTAGAGGTCTTCTCAAAGCCCCTGCCCACCTACCTGTGCCACAGAGGCCTGCCCAGTGCCCTTGCTCACCTGTCAGCCCACCTAGAGCCCTCACCTGCACCACCAACAGCCACTACCTCTCCCTCCTGCAATGAACTACTTGAAGGTACCCACTTTTTTGGGGGGACAGAGTGCCACAGCTGTTGGGGAGACTCAGGCAGTAGGGTGGACAACTTCTTCCATCTCCAGAGATTGCACACAGTGGTGATCTAAATAACTAGTCACCCACCTGAGTTACAACTCACCAACTAGCACCCACATCTCTCTTATATGCAACACATTCAAGACAGGCTATTTCCTTCACCTGATATAGCCACTCAGCTACCTTGCCTGGAGGAAGATTCCCATGCCTTACTTAAAGACCAAGAACTCAGGCAACCACCCACGGGGCAGCAGTTGTCATTGACATGAAGGGATCTACTCCCTTTATACAAAGTGAGTACTCCACCTGATGCCTAAATCCTCAATACAGGGACACAAGAACAAAAAACAAAACAAAACAAAAACAAGGAAATATTTATCTTCTGAAGAAAAACACTAATTCCACACTAATGATGGACAAAATACAATCACAGAAATGTCAGAAACATATTTCAGAATATTGCTCATAATAAAACTCAATAAGATGTAAGAGAATACAGACAATTCCAAAAGATGAGAAGAATAATTTGTGACATGAATTGGGGGCTCCAAAAGACAGATAGACATCTTTAAAAAGAATCAAATAGGTTCAGTGAGATGCTGGTTGCTACATGGCCAGCTCCATGGTTTGAGTCCTGGACCCAGCAGCCTGAAAATCATGCTGGGTACATGTGCATGTGTGCCCAAAATCCTAAGAGGAGAATGGAGGAGAGGGGATTAATGTGTGACTATTCCTCATGGGGGATGATTTCTCATTTTCCCTCTCTCCTTGTCTCTCTATCTCTCAGGCAAGTGCAGGCACCTTATGGCAAAAAATCTAAAACAAACAAACAAACAAACACCTTGGAGATAGAGAATACAATACAGAAAATAAGAAAATTCTGTAGAAAGCATCAATAATCAGTTAAGCCATGCAGAAATAATCTGAACTTGAAGTCATAACTTTTGAAATAGCTCAGACTATCAAAAAGAAAGAAAAAAAAATTAAAAATGAAGATAATATATAGAAAACGTAGTACACCATTAAGCAATTGCAGTTATCCCAGAAGTTGAAGAGAGGAAAATGCAAAGAAAATCTATTTCAAAAAATATTAGCTGAAAAATTTCCCCAATCTAAAGAGAGATACAGACATCCAGATCCAGGCAATTCAAAGGATGCCAAAAATGTTCTACATTCCTCCAAAATGCAGTATAGCCAAAATCTAAAAACTCAATGATAAAGATAAAATCTTAAAAATAACTAAGCACTAAGTTACTTACAAAGGATACCTCATCAGATTAACCTCAGACCTTTCAGAAGAAACCTTATAGGCCAGGAGGGAATGGGATATTCACAATTATGAAAGAAAATAATTTTCTGCCAAGAATACTGCAAGCAGCGAAACTATCCTTCAAACTGGAAGGAGAGATAAAATTATTCCCACAGAAACAAAAACTGAAAGAATTCAGCAACAACAGACTGGCTCTTGAAGGAATTTTTAAGAAAGTACTACTGGAAATGAAAGGAAAGTAAATACCACCATGAAAACACATGAAGGTATAAAACTCACCAATAGAACAACTACACAAAGAGTAAGAGAAATGATTCAATCTCTACCACTATGGAAACCTTTCAAACCCATTGATAAAGAATACACAGACTGAGAGTGAAAGACTAGAAAAAAATCATACCATGAAAATAGAAACAAACAAAAAAGAGTAGTTGTTACTTTAAAATAGACTTTAAGGCGCCGAGCGAGGAGGCGGAGGGCGGAGGGGCCCTGTGCTGGCCCACCCAGCCCGGTTGCGGGCCCCAAGCCGAGGGAGGCGGTGGGAGGCGGCCCCCCATGTGGGGCTCTGCCCAGCGTTCAGCTGCCTCTCCGGGCTGGGTGTGTGGCCTCCGGACCAGCAAGCTGAAGCCGAAGACAAGGATTGAGAACTTGCAACTATAAGCAATAGAAAGAATCTTTAGCTGTCTGAAACCAATTGAGAAATATATTATATAGAAGGATTTTCTCTACCTATGGACAGTGAGAAGATGATGGTTGCCAGCCCTGCATTGCCTCAGGGAAGAACAGGAACTACTCTACCATTCTTGAGGAAGCCAGATACCCGAGGATAACTCACGCTGCAGAGCCCCACAACACCATTCCCGCTAATCACAAGATGGCTGCTGTGCCGCATCAACTGATAATCATCTCTGCTTATCAGAACCACTTTCCTAAAACTGTATTCCATGGAGACTCACCTACAATGGCGGATCTGCACGAGAACCACCCTTGATCCAACCTTGAATGGAATCTATGTTCCCTATTGTTGAAAACTTTAAACTTGTGGCCCTTCTCCCTTTACTTGCATGTATCACATTTTCAATAACTCCCCTGGAAGACAACTGTATATAGCAGAGATAGGGTAATGGGAGAGGGGGAAAGG
>NW_006159876.1:564728-584124 GCF_000334495.1 Tupaia belangeri chinensis | reverse complement strand
GGGACAATGGGGGAGGAAGATGGGACATAGCAGAGGGTGGGGGATGGGGAATCAGGGATGGCAAGACAAAGGGCAAGGTATGCAGGACGTAAGAATTGGAAAATTATTTGCTGAGAACATGTATGTGGATGTGCTTGATTGAGCCAATGCACAGTGTATTTTGGATGGAAAATTCATTTGTGTGTTGTGATGCTGTAAAGTGAATTAATAAAAAAAAATAGACTTTAAGCGAAAATCTGTAAAAAGAGATAAAGAAGGACACTTGAGTCACCAAGAAGACATAATAATTCTAAATATTTATGCATACAATATCAGAGCATCCAAATACATAAGACAAAGACTGCTAGAACTAAAGAGAGAGAGAGAGATTCTAACACATTAATTAGTGAGAATTTCAACACTATACTTTCACCACTGGATAGATTATCTACACAAAAACTAAACAGAGACACTGGAAATAACAATACCATAAACAAAATGGACTTGTCAGATATTTATGGAACATTTCGCCCAACTAATACATATTACACATTTTTTCAGTTGCATATGGAACATTCTCTAAGTTTGACCATATAACAGGGCACAATACAAGCCTCTACAAATTTGAAAGAATAGAAAAAAATCTATTATTTTCAAAAAGAATTTTTAAAAATACACAAATATATGGAAACCAAATAACATCATCTAATGATTTTGAAACTAATAAAAAAATTAATAATGGCATTTTTAAATGTCTTGAAACAAATGCTAATGAAAATACAACACTCTGAAATCTCTGGGATACAGCAAAAGCAGTACTAAGGGAAAAATTATAGCAATTTGTCTTTTCAAGGAAAAAAATAGAAAGATGGTAAATAAACAACCTAATGATGCACCTCAAGGAACTGAAAAACAAACAAACAAAAAATAACAAGTGAAACCCAAAAGTAATAGAATAAAGAAATAATAAAGATCAGAACTGAACTAAATGAGATAAAAACAAAAGAGCAATACAAAAAAATTAACAAAATGTAAAGCTTTTTTTTTTCTTTGAGAAGATAAAGAAAATTGGCAAACTGTTAGCTAGACTAAGGAAAAATGAGAGATGATCCTAATAAATAAAATCAGACATAAAAAAGGGAGGACCTTATGACAGTTCTCACAAAATACAGAAGATGATTAGGGAACATTATCAGTGAATATATGGCAACTAGCTGGAAAACTAGGAAGAGATGGACAAATTTCTGGATATATAAGCATACCTTGATTGAGCCAGGATGAAATAGAAAACTTGAGTAGACAAAATAAGTAATAAGATTAAAAGTCTCCCAACAGAGGCAGAAGGGAACAGAAAAGACCTTCTTCAAGACACAGACAGCTCCATGCGATCTAGCCATTTTGGGAGAAAGGAAGATGCCCCACTGATAACTGGGCCTCCAGCATACAAAACTCACGTGGAGGGAACCAGCAGTTGGTATAATGGCTATGTCGCTGGACTCCCATGTAGTCGACAGCGGTTCACGTCCCAAACCCGGTGGCTTAAAACTCATGCCTGGCACGTGTGAGTGTGTGCCCAAGATCCTGAGAGGAGAATGGAGGAGAAGGGATTGCAGCGTGGCCATCCCCCCCGGGGGATGATTTCTTGCTTTCTGTCTCTCTGTCTCTCTCTGTCTGTCTGGCAAGAGCACACACTCTATGGCAAAAACCTCTCAAAAAAAAAAAAAAGAGACAATTCTCCTGATACTCCTATCTACCAGGGTTTCATAACTCTATGTCAGAAACTGGGAGAGAATCCAACCATATATTATGTCGCAATATCACAAATGTCCAGTGGAAATAACTAATAAACACAAAATTCGGTTATATGAAAATATTAATAAATAAATAATTTCTTAGAAAGATGAAAAATAAAAGCAAAAAGATAAATTCTAATATTAAAAGTGAAAATTTAGGCATAATTTCAGACCCTACAGATATAAAAAAATAAGATATTATTAACAACTTTATACACATAAATTATAATGTTTAGAAGAATTGGGCAAAAGTTAAAAAAAAATAGAGCTTATTAAAACTGACAGAAGATGGCACCACCAGATGACATAATGGTTACGTCGCTAGACTCCCACGTAGTTGATCGAGGTTTGAGTCCTGGACCCGGAGGATTAAAACTCACACCAGGCACTGTGTGTGTGTTCCCAAAATCCTGAGAGGAGAATGGAGGGGAAGGGATTGCAACTAGGTCATCCCCCTGGGGGGGGGAGTAATATCTCACTTTCTGTCTCTCTGTCACTCTGGCTAGTGCACACGCCCAACAGGAAAAATCTCTCTAAAGAAAAAAAAAACACTGACAGAAGAATAGAAAATCCAAATAGTTTTATACCTATTAAAGGAATTTAATAGGTTATTAAAAACCACTCTAGAAGGAAAACCTGAGGAACAAATAATCTTACAGGTGAATTCTTCCAAATGGTTAGGAAATAACATTGATGTTTTACAAATTTTTCCAGAGAACATCAAAATAAGGAACAATTCCTAATTCTTTTTATAAGGCTTGCATAACTGATTTTTTTTTTTTTTTTGGAGAGGTTTTCGCTATAGGGCATGTGTGCTCGCCAGACAGACAGAGAGAGACATAGAGACAGAAAGCGAGAAATCACCCCCCAGGGGGGATGGTCATGCCGCAATCCCTTCTCCTCCATTCTCCTCTCGGGATCTGGGGCACACACGCACACGCACTCGGCGTGAGTTTTAAGCCACCAGGTCTGGGACACAAACTGTGGTCGACTACATGGGAGTCCAGCGACATAGCCATTATTCTAACTGCTGGTTCCCCATAACTGATATTATAGCCTGAAAACAATTGTAAAGAAAAAATACAGTGAAAACCCTCTATACATTTAGTTTCAAAATGTTAGTCAGTAAAATCTGGCAATATACAAAAATTATAATATGACATAATATTTAGGATTCATTCTAGGAATGCAATCTTGAGTTATAGTAACATTAGAAAATCAATCATTAGGGCCGGCAGGTAGCATGGTGTTAAGGGTGCTGGAATCCCACATGGCTGACTGTGGTTCGAGACCTGGCGGCTTGCTTTTTCACTTTCTCTGGTCAAATTAACATAAATAAACAAATAAATAAAGTTAAATAACTCTTTGAAAAGAAAAGAAAAAGAAAAATGAATCATTAATATATCATCAATATGGTGGAATAGA
This sequence comes from Tupaia belangeri chinensis, assembly GCF_000334495.1. Lineage (NCBI taxonomy): Eukaryota > Metazoa > Chordata > Mammalia > Scandentia > Tupaiidae > Tupaia > Tupaia belangeri. The sequence goes on along the minus strand of NW_006159876.1, from coordinate 580,927 downwards.
AATTCTCCAGTTTGTGCTCTATTCTCCCAAAACAATGATCTCACAGCCATCTACAGACAAAAGTGCCTATGTGGGTACTTTGGGACTCAGATAGGAGGCTGCAAAACCTAGTGAAGTTCCAGATCAAAAAGAGGTACTTTGAGTAGGAAGGTTTGCATCCTGGCAGGTGTGCTGAACATAGACCCAACTGCAAACTAAAAGTAGCTCTGTTCCCCTATGGACTGTACTGTAGTCTGTACTGTACTGAATATGTCCCCAACTTCCCACCTCCCCCACCACCAAAATTCCTAAGTTTCAAAACTTAATCTGACCACTAGATTAAATGTTAGAGTCTTGGGAAGTGATTAGGATTAGATAAAATCTTTAGGGTGGCATCCTCTTGATTGAATACTGGTGGGTTTATAAGGAGGAGTGAGAACAGAACAGACACAGACACATACACACAAGCTCTTGCCGTGTAATGCCTTGGAACTATAGAGTTCCCATCATCAAGAAGATCCTCAGCAGATGCAACACCTTGACCTTGCACCTCCAAAGTTATGAGCCAAACTATTATTTATAAGCCATCCAGTGTGTTATTTAGTTATTAGCAACCGCAATTGAGAAAAGCAGACCAAAAGTCAGCTCCAGGCTCACTTAACTGTGGACCCGTACAAACAGCTCATCCATTAAGAAACCTGGAAGGTGCCATGTTTGTCCATATCTTCAGTACTAGTTCATCAACCTTGGTTCCTTTCACCTGGGAATCTAGCAAGAACCACACTCACCTGTGCCTCCAATAGCAGGGTTGCCAGTCATGAACCCAACTATGAACTGACAGGAGTCATGTGACCCTGCTCCAGCCCTGCTTGATAGTAATCATATAGGGAGTCCCACTGGTGCGGCGATCCAGCAGAAGAAGGTTGGTATTTGCTGAAATCAGTCTATAAGACAGGAAAAAGGTATAAACACCTTCAAATGCTTAGACATCGACAGAAGGTATATGAATTATGAAGAATCAGGTGAAATGACACCACTAAAGGAAACTAATAAAGTTCCACTAACCATACCTAAGGAAATGGAGACCTATAAACTGCTCAACAAAGAATTTAAAAAGTTGTTTTAAGGAATCTCGGTAAGCTACAAGAGAACAAATATGGACAGCACGATGAAATCAGGAAAACAATACATGAAAACAATTAAAAATTCAACAAAGAGAAACCATGAAAAAGAATCAAATAGAAATTCTGGAGCTTAACAGCATAATAAATAAAATGGAAAATACAATAAACAATTTTAGCATCAGAATCAAACTAGCATGAGAGCTGGTCAATGAACATAAAGACACAAAGGAAGACAGTAAAAGAAGAACAAAGGAACTATAAAGCAGTCATAAAACAATTAACAAACTGGAAAGAGTAAATTCTTGCCTGCCAATAATTACTTTAAATGTAAATGGATTAAATTCGCCCATCAAGATAGAGTGACTGAACAGATTTTTTAAAAAGGCAACAAGATTCAATGATTTATTATCTACAAAAGATGCATTTTTGCTTTAAGGATATGCACAGGCTGAAAGTGAAAATAAGAGAAAAAATATCCCATGCACTTGTAACCAAAAGAGAACGGGAGTGGCTATACTTACTTATATTAAAAAATAAAATAATAAAAAAGACTTTAAGAAAAAATGGTCATAAAAGGGGATGAACAGTGGTGCAGTGGTAATACAATCCTTTGAGAGGCTGACCAGGCAGGAAGGTTCCAGGTTTGTGTCTGGACACTCCCTGGACATGTTAGACATGTGCACACCCATGATCCAGGGATGACTGAAGCTGGGATAGATCAGGCTGAAGCATGAAGACCCTATTGAAGATGCCGGTTTTTCTGTTTCTCTGTGTGTCTTTTTTGCTTGTGGAAGAAAGGAGGAAATTAACTTTAAAAAACTTTCATAAGAGAGAATGGAGGCCATTAAATAAGGATAAATGGGTCAATTCAACAGAAAGAAAGAAAGAAAAAAATATATATAGACACTCCAAATCAAAGACCTGAATATATAAAGCACACATTAATAGAGCAGAAGCGTGGGACCAGCAGTTGGCGTAATGGCTGTCACTGGACTCCCATGTAGTCAACCACGGTTTAAGTCCCGGACCTAATGGCTTAAACTCATGCCTGGCGCATGTGCGTGCATGCCTGCCCAAGATCCCAAGAGGAGAATGGAGAAGGGATTGTGTCATGGCCATCCCACTTTGGGGGTGATCTCTTCTTCTTTCTGTCTCCCTGTCTCTCTCTGTATTTCTGGTGAGCGCATGCGCCCTATACCAAAAACCTCTCAGAAAAAAAAATAGAGCAGAAGGGAGAAATAGACAGCAGTATAAATAACAGGAGACCTCAACCCCAATGTCTCTAATGGATAGATCATTCAGATGGAAAATCCATAAGGAAGCAGAATGGAACAACTTGATATACTGTAATAACTGAACCTAAAAGACGTACAGAGAATTTTCCACCCAACAGCAGAAGACACGTTGTGCTCATCTGTACCTGTAACATTGTCCAAGATAGGTCTTTTTTATTTTTTTTTATTATTTTTTTTAAGAAGTTTTTGCTATAGGGCACGTGCGCTTGCCAGACAGACAGAGAGAGACATAGAGACAGAAAGCGAGAAATCACCCCCCAGGGGGGATGGTCACGCCGCAATCCCTTCTCCTCCATTCTCCTCTCAGGATCTTGGTCATGCACGCACGTGTGCCCGGCGTGAGTTCTAAGCCACCGGGTCCAGAACGCGAACCACGGTCGACTACGTGGGAATCCAGTGACATAGCCACTACGCTAACTGCTGGTTCCCCCTCCAGGATAGGTCTTATATTGGGTCACAGAACAAGTCTTAAAAGATCCAAGAACCATTCCAAGTTTCTTTTCTGACCACAATGAAATCAAGTTAGAGATCAGTGACTGACAATAATAAAATGAGAAAATTCATAAATATCTAGAAACAAAGCAACACACTCTTGAACATTCATTAGGTCAAAAAGGAAATCTAAACGTAATTTAAAAAATATCTTGAAACTAAGGAAAACAAAACCACAATCTACCAAAACTTATGGGATGGAACAAAAAAAGTACTAAGGTGGACATCTATAGCAATAAATGTCTACATTCCAAAAGAAAGATCTCAAGCAAACTACTTTTTTAAAAAAGATTTTTTAGAGGGTTTTGCTATAGGGCACATGTGCTCACTAGACAGAGATAGAGAGACAGAGACAGAGAGAGAAGGAAAGTGAGACATCACCCCCAGGGGGAACGGCCACGGTGCAATCCTTTCTCCTCCATTCTCCTTTCGGGATTTTGGACACACAGACATACATGTGGCTGGCATGATTTTCAAGGCTCTGAGTCCTGAACTTGAACTGGACTTGAACCATAGTCAGCTATGTAGGAGTCTAGTGCCTTAACCACTACGCCACCTGCTGGTCCCCTAACTTTACTTCTAAATCAACTATTGAAAGAGGAATAAAAATAAGTCAAAAGTTATCATAAATATAGGAGCCAGCAGGTGGCATGAAGGTTAAGGCACTGGATCCCACATGGTCATGTGATTCAAGTTCTAGACCCAGCAGCTTGAAAATAACATTGGGCACATGTGCATATGCGCCCAAAATTCAGAGAGGAGAGTGGAGGACTAGGGATGTGGAATGACAATCCCTCCTGGGGCAGGTGGTGACTTCTCACTTTCTTTTTCTTTCTCTCTTTCTGTTTCTGTCACTCTCTGGCAAGGACACGCATCCTGTAGAAAAAAAGCCAATTATCATAAACAAACAAACGTAAATTTTGGGGCCAGTCTGGACTGCAGTGGTAAACGGCGATGTTCTATGAGGCAATCTCACATGGAAAGGGTGGGGAAACTGGGATGCTCATACTTTGCTGGAGGTAATGTAAACCGTGCAAAGCAGCTTGGCAATTTTTGTGGAATTATCATGAATCCCAGAAAATCTACTCCCAGATAACTGTCTAAGAGAAATGAAAACATATGTCCACACAAAAACTTGTACATGAATGTTCTTAGCAGTTCTTCATATAGCTAAAAAGTAGAAAAATGCAAATGCCCATCCACTGATGAATGGATAAGTTAAACGGGATATCCTTGCAATGAAATATTATTCAACAAAAATGAATGAAATACACATATATACTACAGTACGCCAAGTGGAAGAAGCCAGTCAGGACCTCATATTTTATGATTCCACTTATATAAATGTCCAAGGCGAGCCAAACCATGTATGTTAGTGATACCTAGGGCCAAGGTAGGAGCAGGATGTGAAGGAAGAATGGAATGGGTTGCTAATGGGTACAATATTTCCTTTGGGGATAATGAAAATGTTCTAAAATTAGATTTGATGAGGATCACAAAACTGTAAATATACTAAAAATCATTGAATTATACACTTTAAATGGGCATACTTTATTGTGTATAAATTACATTTCACTAACACTATTTTAAAGCACACAGAAAATAGATACATCTTCATCCCTCTTATTAAATATTAAAATTCGTGGCAAGGATGGGGAGCATCCGGAACTCTCTTACATTGCTCGTGGAAACGTAAATGGGTATAATCACTTTGGAAAACTGTTGAGTAGAATCTCCTGAAGTTGAACATGTAGGTATCCTATGATTTGACAATTCCACTCCAGATATATTACCACAAGACATGTACAAGGTCAGTTTTTGAAAAATAATTATTTATTTTATTTTATTTATTATTATTATTTTAATTTGACCAGAGAGAGTGTGAGAACGCAAGCCACCAGGTCTTGAACCGTGGTCAGCCATCTGGAAGTCCAGCACCTTAACCACACCATCTGTCGGCCCCTCTAGGACAGGTTTAATAATACTGTTTATAATAACCCCAACGTACTAAATGATCATGACTAAGAGGATGAATAAGTTGTGGTGCATTCACACAATGAAATACTATTTGGATTGAGAATGAGTGATCTACATTACACATAGCAATGTGAATAAATCTCACAGGTATAGTACTGAGTAAAGGTGCCAGACCTCAAGGAGTATTTTGTTTAAATGAAGTTCAAACCCAAGTGAAACAACTTTGTACTTATTTGGGTGAGAAGAAGTTGGGTTAGTGCTCACCCCTAGTCTGGAGTAACTGACATGGGGGCATTGGAAGATCTCAGGGATTACTTTGAGGAGAAACAGAGCTCTATTTCTTGGTCAAGGTGCTATGTAAATGGGTGTGTTTTGTTTCTGACAATTCAGTTGACTCTTGACTTAAGATACATGTACTTTTCTCATGTAAATCAAGAAAGAGTTTTAAAAGTACCAAATACAAAAACACCCAAAAAATTTTTAACAGATTTAGGAATAACTTTAACAGAAAGGAGACCACCTTTTTTGGATCAATTACGAAACTATTGAAAGACATTTAAAGAAGACCTAAATAAATGGAGAGCTAGGCCATGCTTTCAATTAGGAAGATGCAATATCATCGTGATAACAGTTTTTCCTAACTTGGTACGTACATTTAATGGTAGTCTGTTAGAATCCCTACTCTTTTTAAAATCTAACAAGCTGACTCTCAAATGTAATATATGAAAGGGTAAAAAAAAGTTAAGAATAGAGGAAACCAGCAGTTGGCGTAATGGCTATGTCGCTGGACTCCCAAGTAGTTGACTGCAGGTCACGTTCCTAACCCGGTGGCTTAAAGCTCACGCTGGGTGCGTGTGCGTGCGTGCCCAAGATCCTGAGAGGAGAATGGAGGGGAAGGGATTGCGGTGTGACCATCCTCCCTGGGGGGTGATTTCTCGCTTTCTGTCTCTATGTCGCTCTCTGTCTGTCTGGCGAGCGCACGCGCCCTATAGCGAAAACCTCTCAAAAAAAAAAAAGTGGGAACCAGCAGTTAGCGTAATGGCTATGTCGCTGGACTCCCAAGTAGTTGACTGCAGGTCACGTTCCTAACCCGGTGGCTTAAAGCTCACGCTGGGTGCGTGTGCGTGCGTGCCCAAGATCCTGAGAGGAGAATGGAGGGGAAGGGATTGCGGTGTGACCATCCTCCCTGGGGGGTGATTTCTCGCTTTCTGTCTCTATGTCGCTCTCTGTCTGTCTGGCGAGCGCACGCGCCCTACAGCTAAAATCTCTCCAAAAAAAAAAAAAAAGTTAAGAATAGAGAAGATACTTTATTTAAACAAGCAAACAAAAAATCCACACACACACACACAAAACAATGAACAAACCAGGTGGTGGAGTTACTATACCAGATATTGGGATTTTATCCTAATGATACAGTAATTAAGGTAATGTGATATTAGCATAGGGATGAAACAAGAAAGAGAGAGAGAGAGAGAGAGACCAGAAACAAATCCTCACATATTTAGAAACTTGATTTATGACAGAACAGACATAGTAGATCTATAGTGTTAGAACAACTGGTTATTCATATGGAGGGAAATGAAATTAGATTTCTGCTTTACGTGATACACAAAAATCAATGTCAGATGAATGAAGATTAATTATGAAGGAAAATCTCTAAAATTATTGGAAGATAATACAGGAAAAGTATTTATTATATCAGGTTAGGGAAATTTTTAAAATAATTTTTAATTGACATAATAGTTGTATATATTTATGAGGTACAATGTGATTTTCCTCAACATGCACACAATGCATAATGATCAAGTCAGGATGACAAAGAGATTCATTAATCAAACATTTACTGTTACTTTGTGTCATAAACATTCAATTCAGTCTTTTCTTCTGGCTACTTCAACATATATATTAAATTCTTATTAACTACAATTATTCTACTATGCTCCAGCACTATAGAACTCATTCCTCTTATCCAGCTGCAATTTTGTATCTGTTTAAAACGTTCTCCCTACCCTTTTTCTCTTTCCTAGCTTCTGGTATCTATCATTACACTCTCCACGTCTACGCTGTCATTTTTTTTACCTTCTGCAAATGAGTGAGAACAGGAGGTATTTGTCTTTTGGTGCCTGGCTTATTTCATTTAGCATAATTTCCTCCAGACTCATCCATATTGCCTCAAGTAACACAAGTTCATCTTTGTTTTATGGTTAGATCATTTTCTATTGTGTAGATATGCCTTATTTTCTGTGCTCATTTTCATCTGTTGATGGATACTTAAGTTGATTTCCTATCTTGGCTATTGTTCTGTGCTGTAATAAATAGAAGCATGCAAATACTTCCTTGATATACTTGATTTCCTTTCTTTTGAATATATCCTCAGTAGTGGGATTACTGGATCATAGGCATTTCATTTTCAGTTTTTTTGAGGAATTACCATATGTCTTCCATAAGTGTACTAATTTGCATTCTCACCAACAGTATGCAAAAGCTCCCCCTTTCTCTGCATCCTCCAGTACTTGCCACTCTGTTTGTTTATTTATTTATTATATATTAGCCATTTTAAATGGGGTGAGATGATACCTCATCGGAGTTTCGATTTACATTTCCCTGATAATCAGTGATATTGATCAATGGCATTTTTTCATATACTTGCTAACCATTTTTGTGTCTTCTTTTGAGAACTGTTCAGATCAATTGACAATTTAAAATTAGATTGTTTGATATTTTGCTAGTGAGTTGTTTGAGTTTCTTATACATATTGGTTACTAATTCCTTGTGGGAATAGAAGTATTTTCTCTCGTTCTAGAGGTTGTCTCCTCACTGTGTTGATGGTTTCCTTTGCTTTGCAGAAGCGTTTTAGTTTGATGTAATACCATGCATATATTTGCTTTTGTCGTCTGTGCTTTGGAGGTAATTTCTGAAAATTCTTGGCCTATATCAATGTCCTGAAACATTTCCCTTAAATTTTTTTTCCTAATACTTTCAAAGTTACCAGTCTTACCTTTTTTTAATTTTAAATTTATTTCTTTTACGTTCATTCACTGTATATCATTGCAGCATACAAAATGAGTTTTCACATCCAGAATACACTATATATTGGCTCAGTCAAAGATATTACCATACATTTTTTCTTCAACAAGTAATTTTCCATTTCTTGTTTCTCATATATTTTACTTCTTTCTTTTTCCTCCCTCTCACCCTCTGCATTTCCCATCCACCTCCCACACTGTCTCTCTATGTGTAGTTGCTTTCCATTTTTTTCCTCCGGATTTCATTGATTCGCAAAAGATCGTAATTAAGCTAAATGATTTCAATAGTGAGTACAGTTGATATAAACATATCTATGAAGACATGTCTGACTTTAGGCATAAAACTCACTGAGTAGAATGAACCTAGTATGAAGTAGCACCTAGCTGAGGCTATATAGCTTACTGTAGCCATTAAGTAGGTAAGTTTTTAATTTATTTTTTTGCTTGTTTTTATGTATTTATTTTTTTAATTAAAAAAGCAGTTTTGGGAACCAGCAGTTAGCATAATGGCTATGTCGTTGGACTCGCATGTAGTCAACTGTGGTTCGCGTCCCGGACCCAGTGGCTTAAAACTCATGCCGTGCGCGTGTGCGTGTGTGCCCAAGATCCTGAGAGGAGAATGGAGGAGAAGGGATTGTGGCGTGACATCCCCTCTGGGGGATGATTTCTCGCTTTCTGTCTCTATGTCTCTGTCTGGCGAGCACACGTGCCCTATAGCAAAACAAACAAACAAACAAACAAAAAAAAACCTCTCCAAAAAAAAAAAGCAGTTTTAGCTTTAATAAATCAGAATTAAAATTGCTAAGTTGGCTTAAGACTTTAAATCAGGAAAAGTTAGGATTCTGTTTAAACAGTAGATAGATACTAAAAACTCAAAAATCAGATATGGACAAAGCTAAAATCTAGTAACAAGTGCACTTTAGTTTTCTTCTGAAACATTTTTTTCTCTCTCTAGTCCCCCTTTTACTAAAAAGAGGTGTAAACTAACTTAGCTGCAAAAAAAGGAAAAAAAAAAGAAAAAAAAGTAACAGTTTATGACTACAAAGGCTGGCTGAAACTAGTGTGAAGAGAACACAGAGGTACCCAGGAGTCTACCTCAGCCTGGGCTTTCCTGTTGGAGTTGCTTGCCCCACTGCATCTTGGTCTCCCTTTTTAGTGAGTTCTCTGATCCCAAGCTGTTTATAGTCCATGGGCCTGTGTGTATGTGGAGTATATTTATTTAATAAATAATGGCTTTCAAAAAAATTTTTAGTCTCAATTTGGTCTGCTATTTGCATAAAGCCCTGAAAGAGTACTAATTGATTTAGTTTGCTTTGCCGTAATCTTTTATAAGGAACTTCATATTAGATTCTTTAAAAAGGCTACTGAGCCAAGTCAGGAATTTACCATCTGACTGTGCCTTTAATTCTGTACTTGAGAGTTTGGGGGGCCCATCAGGAAGTGACTTTCTTTACTTACCTGCCAGGCAGAACTGTTTATGGCCCCAGGCAATCTTTCCAAGAGCTTCTGTTGGCTTTCTTGAGATCAACCTTTGTGAGCACTATTGTTTTGTGGCTAAATAGTTATTTGCATAAATTCAACAACGCCTGTTGCCTTGCATCAGAAATTGAAAATCCTGGTTATTGCCAGGGCTTTGACTGGAATGTCATATCTGGAGATATGACCAGAAAGCTAAGGGACCTGTCTTACTTTTAAGTCTTTAATCCATTTTGAGTTTATTTTTGTATGTGGTAAAATATGATCTTGTTTCTTTCTGTAATTTATGTAAATTCAAGTTTCTTTGAACTATTTATTAAAGAAACCCCCCTTTCTTCCATGAATAGTCTTGGGACCTTTGCTGAAAATCAGTTAGCTATATGTACCTGAATTTATTTCTGGGTTCTCTATTGTGTTCTATTGGTCTACATGTCTGTTTTTCGCCCTTATCATGCTGTTTTGATTATGACAGCTTTTTGGTATACTTTGAAGCATGATGCTTCTAGTTTTGTTCTTTTTGTACAGAATTTGCTTGGCTATTTGGGGTCTCCTGTGAATTCATACACATTTATCATTGTTTTTCTATTTCTGTGAAGAATGCCATGGATATTTTAATAGGGATTGTATTAAATCTGTAGATCACCTTGGAGACTATAGACTTGTTTGTTTGTCATAGGGCATCTGCAGTCACCAGAGACAGAGAGTTAGAGTAAAAGAGAGAGAGAGAGAGAGAGAGAGAGAGAGAGAGAGAGAGAAATCACCCGCAGGGGAGATGGCCATGCTGCAATCTCTTCTCCTCTTGAGACTTTGGGCACGCATGCACATGCACCTACCATGATTTCAAACCAAAGGGTCTGGGACTCAAACTGTGTAGCTGGCCATATGGGATCGAGCACCTTAATCTCCGCGCCAGCTGCTGGTCTAGGAATATAGACATTTTGACAATATTAATTCTTCCAGTCCATGGACGTAGAATGTATTTCCATTTTTCTTGCATGTTCTTCAATTTCCTTCATCAGTGTTTTGTAGTTTTCATTATACAAGTCTTTCACCTCCTTGATTAAATTTATTTCTAGTATTTTTATTTTAGTTTAGTTATTTTAATGGGCTTTCTCAATTAGTTTTTTAGTTATTTTATTATTGCTGTTAAGAATGCTACTTGTTCTGGGCCAGCAGGTGGCATAGTGGTTAAAGGTGCTGGACTCCTACATGGCCAACCATGGCTCAAGTCTTGGACCTTGAACCATGGCTTGATGGCTATCTTTCTCTCTCTCTCTCTTTTCTTTCTGTCTCTCTGGTCCAATTAGAAAAAAAAATAATAAAGTTAAAATAAAATAATTCTTAAAAAAAAAAAAAGAATGCTACTCATTCTTGTAATGTTTTGGTTCCTGCAACTTTACCAAATTAAGTTTCAATTCTAACAGTATTTTGGTGGAATCTTTAGGTATTTCTATACATATGTTCATGTTGACCACAAATAGGGACATTTTGACTTTTTTCTTTCCAATCTGGGCATTTTAGTTTCTTCTTCTTGCCTGATTGCCCTTGCAACTACCAGTATTATGTTGAATAAAATAGCAAAAGTAGACACTCTTATGTTCTTGCAGTTCTTTAAAGCTTTCAAATTCCCCATTCAGTGTTATGTTAGCTGTGAATCTGTCCTATATAGCCTTTATCATGTTGAGATGCATGCCGGATTTCCCTAGTTGTTCCGAGTTTTTACTATAAATGGATGCTACATTATGTAAAATGATTTTCTTGTGTCAGTTGAGATGATTATATACTTTCATATAATTTTATCTTTCATTCTATTGATGTAGCATATCATGTTTATTGATTTACATATGTTGAGCCATTCTTGCATTCTGGGATGAGATCTATCTCATCGTGGTGTCTAATCTCTTTGATGTGCTATTGAATTCAGCTTGCTGGTATTCTGTCGAAGATGTTTGCATCTGTGTTCACCAGGAATACTGGTCTGTCGTTCTTTCTCCTTTGTTGTGTCCCTGTCTGATTGTGCTATTAGGGAAATGCTGGCCTTGTAAGATGAGCTTGATGGGATTCCTTCACCTTCAATTTTCTGAGTTGAGAAGGATTGGTGTGGGTTCTTGTTTAAAGTTTTGTAGAATTCAGCAGTACAGTTATCTAGTTCTGGGCTTTTTTTTTTGGGGGGGGAGACTTTTGATTACTAATTTAATAAGATTAAATCAGTCATACTTGTTATTAGTCTGTTTATACTTTTGACTTTTTTTCTGGTTCAATCTTGGTAGATTGGATGTGCCCAGAAATTTGTCCATCTCCTCTAGGTTTTCCAGCGGTTGTTCATAATAGTCCCTAATGATCTTTTATATTTCTGAGGTATCTGTCGTAATGTCTCCTTTTTCATTTCTAATTTTATTTGAGTCTTCTCTCTGTTTTTCTTAGTCTAGCTAGTGGTTTACTGATTTTGTTTATCTTTTCAAAAAACCAACTTTTCATTTCACTGATATTTTTGTTTCTTGGTTTCTGTTTACTTATTTCTATCCAGATCTTTGTTACTTCTTTTCTTCTACAACTATTGCATTTCTTACTTTCTTAGTTCTTTAAGATATTTATTTTTAAAAATTATTTATTTAATTTTATTCATTATTATTATTTTAAAATTTGTGATAGGGCACATGCACGAGGAAGGCAGAGACAGAGACAAAGAGAGAGAGAGAGGAAAAGTGAAACTGCAAGCTGCCAGTACCGGGACTTGAACTACGATAGGCCATTTGGGAGTTTGGTACCTTAACTACCATACCACCTACTGGCCTTCATGATGCATTGTGAAGGTGTATTATATCACCAATTTTTAAAAAATGCATTAAATGGCTTGTTCGTGTAGAAAAGTAGTGTCACTATTCTTAGTAATCAGAGGAATGGAAATGAAAACTACAATGAGATATACATATACACTAATGAGATGGGCAAAAATAATGGCTGTTCCTATGGCCTGTTGGTTATGGGAGCTGGATCCCATGTGGCCAACTGGGTGGTTTGAATCCTGGCCCCAGTGGCTTGAAAATTGCTGGGCACATGTGAATACACGCCCCAAATCCTGACATAATGAAGAAGTGGAGGAAAAAAGACTGCAGTGTGACCATGCCCCATTGGTGGGTGCTTTCTTCCTCTCCCTCTCTCTTTGTTTCTCTGACAAGTGAATGTGCTCTCTGGGGAGAGAGACAGAGACAGAGAGAGAAAGGAAAAATGTAAAAGTCTGACAATACCAAGTATTGATAAACATATGGAGCCATGGAACTCCCTTCCACTGCTTATGGGACTATAAATTGGTGAAAATATTTAGAAAGCAGTTTAGGATTACTTACTTGAATTGAACATGCATAGATCCCATCACTCAAATTCTACTCTTGGGTAAAGACACTTTGCACATATATACCAGAGAACACTTTAAAGAATGCTCAGAGAAGAACTGTTTGTTTTAGCCTCAAACTGGAAACTACTCCAATGTCCATCAACTATAGAATAGATAAATAAATTCTAGCAGATTTAAGCAATGGAATACTATACAAAGAAAAAATAGGGACCAGCAGTTAGCGTAATGGCTATGTCGCTGGACTCCCGTGTAGTCAACCGCAGTTCACGTCCCGGACCCGGTGGCTTAAACTCACACTGGGTGCATGTGCGTGTGTGCCCAAGATCCTGAGAGGAGAATGGAGGAGAAGGGATTGCAGTGTGGCCATGCCCCTTGGGGGTGATTTCTCATTTTCTGTCTTTCTGTCTCTCTCTGTCTTTCTGGCAAGTACATGCGCCCTATAGCAAAAATCTCTCCAAAAAAAAAAAAAAAAAGAATGAACACACTACAGCTGCATAAAAACCCATGAATGAATGTCCAAACAAGGCTGAGGGAAAGAAATGAGTCACAGAATAATTCATACAGCACAATTCCATTCATATCAATTTTATATCAGTTTTGTTTGATAAAAATTCACACATATAAACGTATAGTTTTATGACTTTTGACAAACATTACATAGTACTATAACCACTGCCACAAATTAGTCCGTTGTCACCCAACACCGATACGTGCTGCAACACGGATGATCCTTGAACACATCTTGCTAAGTAAAAGCCAGTCACAAAACACCACGAGTGTATGAGTCAGTTTGTGTGAAAGATCCAGGACAGGCGGACTTACAGAGACAGAAAGCAAATGAGTGGTTTTCAAGGACGATGGAGAGGGAGGAGTGGGCGGTGACTGCTAATGGGTCCAGGTTCCTTCTGTGGGTGGTAACAAATACCCTGCTGGCTGCATCTGTTCCATTCACCGAGTTCTAGACCCTAGTGGAGCTCCTGGCACGGTAAGTTCCATGAAAAAATGAATAACTAGAGATCGAATGAAGTGAGTTTTTTATGTTAATGAAAATTAGACAGTGGTAATGGTTACATACTATGTGAATATACTAAAACACAGAATTCTTAGCTATAAAGGGGGACGTTTTATAGTATGTAAATTATATCTCAATAATAATAAATATGTATTAAGTGATAAAATTATTTTTAAGAGGTGTTTTTGTTTTTGTTTTTGGTAGAGTGCATGCCCTCTCTAGAGAGGGAGAAAGAGACAGGGAGATAGGAAGTGAGAAATCACTCCCTGGAGGGATGGTCATGCTGAAACCCATTCTCCTCCATTCTCCTCTTGGGATTTTGGGTACGCTCTCTCTCACACACAGCATGAGTTTCAAGATGCTGGGTCCAAGATTCGAACTACAGTTCCCAAATGGGAGTCCAGTACCTTAACCACTATGTCACCTACTGGCCCTGGGTAAAACTATTATTTTTTTTGGAGAGGTTTTCGCTATAGGGCGTGTGCGCTCGCCAGACAGAGATAGATAGAAAGCGAGAGAGACAGAAAGCAAGAAATCCCCCCCCAGAGGGGATGGTCACGCCGCAATCCCGTCTCCTCCATTCTTCTCTCAGGATCTTGGGCACGCATGCACACGCACCCGGCGTGAGTTTTAAGCCACCGGGTCCGGGACGCGAACTGCGGTCGACTACGTGGGAGTCCACCCACATAGCCATCACGCTAACTGCTGGTCCCCCGGTAAAGCTACCTTTTAAAATAAAGATGGATGAACTGAAAATCCAGCCCGGTTACCCGTATTGAGTGTGGGTAGGGATATTACCGGGGATGAGGGCCGCAGTTCTAACACACACAATGCTTCTCCTCTTCACTGGGTGACGTGCACATGGCATTCTTTTCTATGACCATATACTCGCGGTACACGCTACCGTGTCTGATATATGTTACAACCAATAGCGATTAGCAAGTGAGGGAGTCGGTATGGGATCGTTTCCCAGATTCCTCTTTCCCAGATGGTCTCCAGTTCTGTGGAAGTGACCACGGAGGAGAAGCAGTCTTCAAGCACCGACACCGCAGTGCTCTGTACTAAGGAGCCACAGTGCGCCTGTCCTTGGTGTGGCCCTCCAGGCTGACCCTGAAGGCGGCCTCCGGCGGTCGTTGGCTGCCTGTCTCCCTAGAGGCCTCAAGGGGCCGCCCATCGTGTAGCCTCTCAGACGGGCACTCTCGGGCCTGCAGGTGAGCCTCATTCATGCCTCCATGCAGATGGCACCTCACAGCCTTCTGTGAGCTAAGCGTGGGAATCTGATAGACACTGAAATACTACTTTGTTCATCGGTGAAAACTCAGGACGCATGTTGGGGTGCTCACATTCTGCTCCTTCCTGAAGGAGGACTGAGGGGGGCCCGCTCCAGGCACAGGAAGTGACCCTGTGTTCTCACGGTGGGAACAGGGCACCATCCCTCTCAGACCTGGGTGGCCTTGCAAGGGGGCCGGAACTCCCAGAGCCCATCGGCAGACGTTCCTGCATCCCCCTCCTGAACGGGAAAGGCGTCCTCATATTCCATGAAGAAATGCCTACGAAGGGCTACCATGACGGCCCCGTGCTGAACGGAACGGAAGTCAAGGTCTGATCGTTGCGTCAAGACACAGCTAGTGAACCACGGAGCTAAAACTACAGTGGTGCGATCTGGGAGTTGCAATGGAAACGCATCCGCTCCATTCACCAGCAAGTCCCAGACCCTAGAGGGGTGCCTGGCACGGGTAAGCGCTATGAATACGTGAGTGACAAGACAGCACATGGAGTGAACGCTTTGTGTTAATGGAAACCCGCCTGCCTACAGGCAAAGGCTGCCTCTCCCCCGCTTCCAGGTGTGCCAGCCTTGGTCTGGGCACGTCCCTTTCTCCACTCTCCTGTGACAGGCCGGCCACCACACAGTCCTTCTTTGGGCTTTTCTGCCAGGGCCTGGCTCAGCCTTGCTGTCATGGGTCCCTTCTGTCTCTGAAGGCAACTTGGCTTATCTACGTTCTTGGCAGGCCATGTCTCTCACCTCAGCTCTCAAGGCAGTGTGGCCCCGGGCACAGCACCGAGGACCCTCGACACTCACTGGCTGTCCCGGTGCAGCCATGGGAGTCATTAGGGCAGCCTGACAGTGAGAAGGCAACCACCCTCCGGGCACAAGCACGCTGGCCTGGAGATGAACACGCTGGGGAGTGAGGAGTGCCACCTCCTTCGTATGGCAGGACACGAGCTTGTCCCAGTGCTGTCCTGACATGCCAGGCAGGCGTGGGACTCTGGGCAGTGGGACAGCGAGAAGGTGTCAGTTCTACAGGGAAGACAGCAGGGGCTGAGGGTCTTGGGAGTTGTGTTTTTTTTTTTTTTTCTGTTGTTGTTCTTACAGGGCATGTGTGCTCGCCAGAAAGACAGAGAGAGACAGAGAGACA
Source organism: Tupaia belangeri chinensis (assembly GCF_000334495.1). NCBI lineage: Eukaryota > Metazoa > Chordata > Mammalia > Scandentia > Tupaiidae > Tupaia > Tupaia belangeri. Next base: position 564,774 of record NW_006159876.1, on the reverse strand, counting down.
GAAAGCGAGAAATCACCCCCCAGGGGGGATGGCCATGCCACAATCC
>NW_006159876.1:557870-563407 GCF_000334495.1 Tupaia belangeri chinensis | reverse complement strand
TGTTCTTACAGGGCATGTGTGCTCGCCAGAAAGACAGAGAGAGACAGAGAGACAGAAAGCGAGAAATCACCCCCCAGGGGGGATGGCCATGCCACAATCCCTTCTCCTTCATTCTCCTCTCGGGATCTTGGGCACTCACACACACGCGCCTGGTGTGAGTGTAAGCCACCGGGTCCGGGACTCGAACCACAGTAGGCTACTTAGGAGTCCAGCAACATAGCCATTACGCCAACTGCTTATCCCAGGGGCTGAGGTTTTTGGAAAAGACCAGAGAGTGGGAAGGTCACTGCCGATGGGCAGAGGGAGGAGGAAAGGGGGCAGGGAAACTCTCAGGGGGCCAGGTGGAGGAGCCAGCGTCCTCTCCACCATGAGGAGACCCCGACTTCTGAGAATGCAGGGGACTCTCTGGTGGAGGAGCCAGGCTGACAGTCCATGCAGCTGGGCTAGGGACACGACTTCTGCCCGCTTCTGAGCAGCACTGAGGCCATCTCTGAAGAGAGGTAAGGATGGGCTTTCTTGAGAGCGAGTGCCCAAGTCTCCAGGGAGCATGGACAGTGACATGGAGGGGTGTTGGCCTGTTCCCCCCTTGAGAGGACAGTCTAGCTGAGGAGCAGGACTTCCCATGGGAAAGACAGGGCGAGGGAAGCTGCCGGGATGGCTGGTAGAGACCAGAGGAGCTGCAGCCCCAGAAGCTGAGGTTCCTGGCTCACGTGGCCAGATGTGGGCTTGAGTCCCTGGTCTGTCACTGACACACTGGGTGACCGTGGGCAAGTTATTTAACCTCTTCAGACCCCTGTATCCTCTTTGCCTACCAAGTGGGATAGAAATAGTACCTGCCAGGGCCTGACCATGTGCCTAGTTTCCGTGGGGAGATTCCTAGCCCGTGGCATCTGCTAAGCTCATTAAACATGACCACTGCCGTCCTGGGTCAGAGCAGGGCAGAGGGCTCAAGCTCCCCGGAGCAGCAGAACGACTCCCTTCAAAGCTTTGCAGAGTACGCAATGGATGGGGGAAGGTGGCAGTCGGGGAGCCGAAGCAGGGGACAGGGAGGGGTGGGCGGAGGTGTAGCTGGTTGGTGAGGAAACCCCCCAGGCTAGAGCAGAGTCGGAGCTGGGAGACTCGAGGGATGAGGAAGGGGAGCTGGCGGGAATGGATGGGTGAAGGTGGGCCTTGGCCCCTGAGCTGGGGAGAGGCCAGCACTCCTGTGACCTACTGCAGGGCTCCTTGAGAGGGTCTCCCTCCCTCTCCGAGAGCACTTAGTCACCTGCGAGAATGGGGCGGGCGGTTGTCACTGTGGACAGAGCATCGGATGCAGAGCAGGAAGACTCGTGGTCTCGTCCTGGCTCTGCTTCGAACTGGACAGCGGGGCTTCAGCCGGCCTCGGTTTCCTTGTCTGTAGGAGGGGGAGGAGGCACTGAAGCTCCTGCTACTTTGAAATCTCTAAGGACCTCACCCAACTCTAACCTTGGCTCCTGTCTCAAAGACCTGGGGAGACAACTTCGAACAGTTTCCTTGGTTGGGGATCCGGGAGAAGTGGCAACCAGCTGACGCTTGCCTACAATCAGGTCAGAAAATTAACAAAGCGACTGTCGTCTTTAGTTCTGAATTTCAGGACTAATATTTTCCCAAAACCTCTTTAAATGCAAACTGGCTCCCGTCTAACCCACAGGCAGCCGTGGGGCGGTGGAGGAAACCTCGGGCTTGAGGTCGGGAAGGGGGACAGAGCGCTGGTACAGTCACTCACCGCCTGCTTGATTTTCACCGAGATACTTAACCTTCCTGAGCCTCGACTTTCACATCTTTAAATATGGTGAGGGGCTTCTACTCTCCGGGTGGAAGGGCGGAGGGACGAGAGCTCAGGCGTGGTCCGCTTGAAGGCAGCATTACCTTTTTATCTTCATTTTGCTTAAAATGTACAACTTGGGCCTTCGTAAATCCGGACAGGCAGAGCAGAAACTACAGTTTCCTTTTCCAGGTTGGCAAACTGAGGCTCAAAGAGGTCAATCAAAATTTCCAAAGCCACACAGCCATGGCACAGCTGGGATAGGAAAGCCACTTCCTGTCCCCTTTCGCAAACCTGCGTTTTCACATTTTCCCAGTGCACGCAGACTGGGTTCGCCCTGCTTGTCTTGTGGATGCGGGGGAGGCCGGGCTAACCGTGCAGTGAGAAGTGGGTGAGCGTTCTCTGTTATCCGTGCTGCTGGGGCGACCCGGGCAGGGCCTCCCTGGGGGCAGCTCTCCAGTCTGGTCCATGGGCAAGAGCTGTGCCCCCACCAGAGATGACCGTGGCCTAGGGAGGCAAGCAGGCCATGTGGCTGTTGACCACAGTCACCAGCAGACCCCGATTCCAGTAGCTGTCCAGGAAGCTGCAACCCAGCCCCGTAATTTCCAGGCTGGGCCGGGACCAAGAGCAACCCCACTGCTGAATCAGTCCCTCATCAGCCCTCTTCTTATTTCTTGTTCCGTGGCTGGGCAGCCCTGCCTCCAGGAAGGTCCTCAGGAGCCTGCCTTCTGCAGATGCCTGTCCCGAGGACTCCTCGCTGTCTCTGCCCTGCCCTCTAGGCTGCCCTGTCTGTAAGAACCTGTGCCCCTCACTCCCTACCCCTGCCCCATCTCCCTCTCCCCTCTCTCCTCACTGCAAACCTCTCTGGCTCCATCCCGCTGGCTGAATCACGCATTTCTTCTCCCCAAAGGGCCCTGTCTGGGGTTTCTGCCAGACAATCTGACAATCTATGCAGATAACTGCAGGGCACTTTCCCACAAGAAGTGGGATAACGGCCCAGAAATTAGAGAACTTGCCTCTCTCTTTTTCACCCTCCCTCATTTCCTCCCCAGTTCTCAAGATGCCTGAGCTAAGGCAGAGAGGGGGCGGTCCTCGGGAGACACAGAGGGGCCTTCTCACTGCCTCCAGGGGCCCGTTGTGTTCTGCGGGGGCCGGCAGGATGAGCACCCCTTCTGGACCCAGTGCTGGTGACGGGCAGCTGGCACCCACTCCTCAAAGGTGTGGCATCTGCACCACCTTCTGGGTGGTGAAGGCTCTGGAGCAGACAGCCACCCCCCAGGACTCATGTCCAAGGCCACACTCCCCTCCCGCCCAGGACCCCTGCCTGGAGTGCTCTTCCCCATCAACCCCTGCCCATCCTCATGTGGGCATCTGTGTGTGCCAAAAGCCCCCAAAGGAGGGAGAAATGGAGGAGAAGGGATTGTGATGTGACCATCCCCATGGAGGATGCTTCCTCACTTCTCTCTCTGTGTCTCTGTCTCTCTCTGGTGAGTGCTTGTGCCCTCTGGCAAAATTACAACAACAAAAAGAAAGAGCCAGACAGAGAAGAAAGAAAGAAAAAGAGAATTCCCGGGGCACCTTCCTAGCACCTTCGATCTCCCCAGGGATCCCCAGCCTGTGTCTTTGACCTTTCCCCACCCTTCCCCACACAGCTCTTCAGCTCTTCCCTGCTTTCTCTGCCCTGAAGTTCCGCTCTGGCCCAAATTTGCATTCATCACTAAGGGGAAATTCACTGTTCTCCAGCCCCACTCACCCAGTGGCGATTTAACAGCAATCACCACGTTTTACTTTGGAAGCTTCCCTTTGGCGGTCTAGTCTGCTCTTTACCCAGCTGCTGGTCACTGACCTTCTTTCTAGCATCGTCAAGTGTTTTCTCTGAGACAAAATGATGGTAAGTAGACTTCGACCAAATTTTAAGGCAAATCCTAAGTCCCATCCCACTGGAGGGTGAGTGTGACAAAGTTGTTTCTGTGCTGAGCAAAGTCTGTTTTCCTGTGATTCATAATCTCTGGAGACAAGCCCCTGAGGTCCCGTCTCCTTCACAGAGCCAGTCCTGAAACGCATCAGTGTCCTTCAAAAACTGTCCTCCACTCAATCGGGGCTTCAGCTTGCGTAAGAATTCCACACTAGCTTTTGCATTTGTTCTCGGCTCTGTGTCTGTCCTTTCAGCGTTCATGTACGTCCATTCCCAGTCCCTGAAGCTGCCGTCTGGGTTTGTCCACCAACACCTCCTAACCCACCACGTCGGGTCAAGTCTGGCCACACTCAGCTCTTCTGATTCCCAGGGTACAGCCTCTCTACAGAACGAGCTGGGAGAGCCTTGGGAGATGATTAAAAATGCAGGCTCTGGGCTTCATCCCAGATCTACTAAAGCCAGTCGCTGGAGACAGGGCCCAATATAAACAAAGTCCCCAGGAGTTGTCTTGCACGGCCGGCGTGGAAGCCAGAGCTCCGTGAACCAGAGGTGCACCTAGGAAAAGCGGGGCTCCTCGCACACGCTCTTGCTCTTAGTCCCCAAGTGGATTTGACGAGAGGATGAAATGCTTGATGAGGTTGGTTGGTCGGAGAAGTGGTTTTTTTCCACCATTTGGTGAACAGAAGTTGTTTACCAAGTAATAGAATGTCCCTTTCTTGAGGCTTTGTGTCACATCCTTTCTGGAGCTCTTGGGGCTTCCAAAACTGCTCTAGAAGCTGGTGCACTGAGCGAATTCCAAACCCACGAGCTAGCTGCTCAGTCATACCATGCATGTGTTAGTGCTCAGTGATCTTTTATTTGTAGTTTCCTGCCACAGGGTTCATGTGCTCAGCAGAGAGAGACGGAGAGAGGGAAAATGAGAACTCCCCCCCCCACACCCCAGGGGGATGGCCTCCATCTCCCTCAGTCTCCTGTTGGGATTTTTGGTCACATATGAACACAGGTCCTGCATGATTTTCAATTTGCTGTGTCCCAGATTCGAACCATGGTGGACCATGTGGAAAGCCAGCGCCTTACCTGCTATACCACCTGTGGGTGCCAGTGCTCAGTGAGTTTTACTGAGTGCCTGCCTATACTAGTGAGCAAAGAGACAAGCATGCTGCCCACATGGAGCTCACATTTGGGTCAGAAACGAATAACCCTCCGGGGCAAAGAAAGGAGCTGCCAGTGGGTGCGTGTGGCTCACTCTTCTTTGGCTAAACAGAGCATAAGATACAGGACTGCGACATCGACAGAGGTGACTCATGAAGAGGGCCTGCAGGGATGGGGAACTCTAGAGGGCATGAGGGACTATGCCAGGGAGAGGCTGGCTCTCACGTCAGAGTAGAGGCCAGGACCTGTGCAGTAGACTGGCAGCCTATAGTCAGTGCAGGACACACGCTCACACATTCACACACACTAACACACGTGCACGTGCATTCACTAGCCTTTCTTCATTGCATTGAAATTGGTTTCTTTAGTTACCAGAGGGCGGACAGACTCTCACAGAGAGATGGAGAGATGGAGAGAGAGTAAGAAAGCAGCCCTAATGGGGTCCAGTCATGCTGCAATCCCTTCTTTGCCATCTCTGCATCCTGTCGGGATTTGGGGCACACATGCCCAGGACCTGAGGTGTTTTCCAAGCTGCCAGGGCTGGGGTTCCATGGCCAGGTGGGGTCTTGTTCCCTTAACCACTTGGTTATAAAGCCAGTTCCTCTGCACGGAGACTGTTAACCACAGGTGAGGGCAGGTCAGGGCATCGAAGGCTGCTGACGGGTTGTTGAGGACCCCTGAAGCGTA
>NW_006159876.1:543465-556999 GCF_000334495.1 Tupaia belangeri chinensis | reverse complement strand
TTCAGGCAGGAAAAGGGTATTTCTGAGAAAACTGGGGCAGCCTCACCCTGGTCCAGCCCTCAGCTTCTCATCCGCAACTGAACTTTCCACAGTGAGTTAGTAATAACGGCATCACTTCACACAGCACCACGCTGGTGTTGGTCCCACGAAAGAGCGGAAAACACATTTTTGAGGCCAGATTTTTTATAGCATTTTAACCAAAGCAATGAGCCTGGCGATGGGACATTTTTGACAATAAAATATTAAGCTTATTCTATTTCTGCAGTATCCCCTTTCCAACCCAGGTGAGTATTTATCTCGTGCCCGCCACATACCAGGCTAAGGTGGGGACAGGGACATGACCGGCCCTCCTGGAGGTCACTCTGTAGTGTGAGGTCAGGCCCGGGGAGCACGAAGGTTTTGCACAGCAGGGCTGAGAGAGCACACGGAGCCCACGCCGACTTTCCAGGTGGCGATACTCTAGGAGACCCTGCAGGGCCACGCCCACCACCGCTTAGCGAACGAGGCCACACCGCCAGGGGCTCAGGGGCCTGGGCTGGTGAGGACGGTAGCGGAGACCTGGCGCCAGCCTCTCTGCGCCCAGCGACCAGGCAGTGCCGTTTCATTCCTCCACCCCTGCTCCTCGGCCAAGAGTGGATGAGTCCTGCCCGCTCTCCCGGTGTGCAGTGGGGAGACATCCACTTCGGACGTCACCCCAGTCTGCGTTTCTCGGGTCAGGGCACGAGCCCAAATTCTACTTCCTTCACCAGGTTCTTGCCAAAGGTGTGGATAGCAACTTGTGCTGCGTGGTGTGCTGGGCACTGAGGACACGGACATAAATGCACCAAGGAGCCCAGTGTGCACCCGACAGGTACACAATAACTTCACGGAGTAAGTCTGGGGAGGCCAAGGTCGGAGACACAACTTTGACAGGGAGAAGTGCCTGGACTTAACCTGATGCTTTTTCCTTGGAAGGAAGCTAGCTCCCTCAGGCAGGGACCAGCTCCATCCTGTCCCTGCAGTGTCCCAGTGCCCAGCAAGGGTCCTGGAACACAGAAGCTACTCACTAAATGCCTGGTGAAGAAATAGCTGCATATAGACAGGCTGAGGTCAGTGGGCCTGTCCTTTCATGTACCACATCCCCAGGCTGCAGTTTTCTCTTAAAGGGTGCTCTAGAGAGAAGGGGCAACCTCGGCTGATGCAGCCCTGAGGATCTCATTATTTGTGATCTCGGAGGAGCAGACCTGGGTTCCAGAGGTGATTGACCGGGAAGCTGAGGGAGCAGATGCACCCTTTCTTTCATGGGCTCTTCCATGGCTGGGGCATTTTCTGCTTTGAGTACAGGGAGGAAACAGCACCCTGAAGGCTCAGAATGTCTATAATCTCTGCCCTGGTGGTGCCAGCATCACCTGACAGCCATAGGGCTTCCTGACAGCTGTCCCTCAGGAAGTATCTGTGAGCCCTGACTTTAAAGACCACAGTAAAGAATTTGAAGATGTCACAAGGATGCAGGCTTCCTGGTAACCTGGATCTATGGGTTCTAGTACAGCAGTGGGAATGCTGGGAGCCATGACCCCTGACGTAAAGCACTGGCTGAACAAGAAAGTGCAAGGAAGTTTCAGGTGTGATGTTCTTAATAACAAGCCTTGAAGCCACCTTTTCCAAACTAGCAATACAAAATGCAATTCAGTAACTCATGCAAGAAGGCTGGATTATCTTTCTTATTTCCTTTAGAAAAATTATTTATACTCACTCTGTACTTTCGGGTCCTTCTGTGTCTACAAGAGTGCGGACATTCGGTATATGCTAAGTGGGGACATACAGTGTTTGTCTTCACAGTCTAGCTTGTTTCACTTAGCATTCTAGGCTCATCCACTTTGTATCAATGACAGGATTTTTTTCTTTATGACTGAGTAGAAGTCCATCGTGTATATGTGCCACATTTTAAAAAATCCATTCATAGGTTGTTGGAAACTTATGTTGATTCTGTGACATAACTATTGTGAATATGTGCAATAAATGTGAATGTGCAAGTGTCTCTCCAACAAAATGATTTCCTGTCCTTTAGATACATTTTCCATGGAAAAGCAAATAAACAAAGCCAAATGAAACATTAATTTGGTAAGAAACAAAAAAGAAAAGTGACTTGTAAAATCATTATTATATAAAGGTATGGTCACATAGTATCCACTCAAAAATGTTAACACAGAGGAAAGAAAGTTTCAGTAATAGGGAGATGTGCTAGGTTCACAGTTATCACAAATAATAAAAATATGTGATCCTAGATGTTGTGATGTTGATGTGCTTTTTTTCTTTTTCTTTCTTTCTTTCTTTTTTTTTTTGGAGAGGTCTTTTTGCTACATGGTGTGTGCACTCACTAGAAAGACAGAGAGACACAGAGACAGAAGTAAGAAATCACCCCCCCCATTCTCCTCTTGGAATCTTGAGCACACACGCACACGCGCCCGGCATGAATTTAAGCCACCAGGTCCGTTACTCAAACCATGGTCGACTACATGGGAGTCCAGCAACATAGCCATTACGCCAACTGCTGGTCCCATATGTATTTTTTTTTCTTAAGGGGACTCTTTTACTCCAATTGTGTAAACTTCAGGATCCAAGCAACCTAATAATGTCTGTGTGTCCATATGGCTCAAGGCATGTGCTTTTCATGGCTGGATTCATGGCCTACGTTTTTAAAAACATTTATTCATTAATTCCGTGAGTAAGAAAAAGGGAGAGAGAGAGACAGCACCTCTCAAAAGGGTCTTGAGGCTGCGATCCATCCCACATGCTCTGTGTGCCCAGGGAGGTCTCTGCACCCGAACTGGCAACCTTCCCAAGTGGCCTGCCTCACGGAGTGTCACCTTTACAGCAGGGCCACCATCCAGTCCCTGTCCTCTGGGTTATGTATGTATTGCTTTGGGTCTACTACCAAAACCGTGGAACCAAACAGGGGTCACTAACTTTTATTTTTTTAAAAGGAATTATTTTATTTAACTTTATTTATTTATTTATTTTCCAGTTTGATCAGAGAGACACACACACACACAGAGAGAGAGAGAGAGAGAGAGGGAGAAACTGAGAAAGTAAGCCACCAGGTCTAGGCCTTGAACTGCAGTCGGCCATGTGGGAGTCCAGTGCCTCTAAACACCATGCCACCTGCCAACTTCAGTAACTAATTTTTCTTATCCCATCTTCCTGTCTCCCCCTGCTATTGTTCATTCCTTTCATTCAATAACTTTAAAAATATGATTATTATACACACACACACACACACACACACTCATATACACTTGCACACACATACATACGTGGACACAGGAGAAATGATGGACTACGATACTCTTGAGAAGTAAACTATTCAGTTTGTTCTTGTTTGGGTCCTTATAAAAGCTATATCATGCCATTTGCAGTCTTCTGTAACTTATGCTTTTTATTCAATGGTTTACTGATAAACTTCACCTATATTATTGTATAGCTACAGTTTATCTGTTTCAACTGTTAAAAAGTACCCTACCTTGGGCCAGCAGGCGGCAGGAGGATAAGGCGCTGGATCTCACGTGGTGAGGTTTGAGTCCCGAACTTGACAGCTTAAAAATCATGCTAGATAAGGGTGTGCAGTGTGCCCGGCCAAAATCCCGAGAAGAACGGGAGAGAAGTTGTAGGTGGCCATCCAACCAAGGCGGGGGTATTTCTCACTTTCCCTGTCTCTCTGGCTAGTGCACACACCCTATAAAAAAAAAAAAAAGTCCTACCACAATTTATTGATTCCATCTCTACCTGATGGGCAACATTGTCCGAGTTTAGAATTTTGCTAATATGGTGTTGCTCTGAATGGACCCTGTGTCTGTTTTCTAGTCTTGGGTGTAAAACTAGGAGCGGAAATGCCAGGTCTTGAAGGATACGTGAATGTTTAAATTGAAGAGAGTGAAGTGACAAACTTTCTTTAAAAAAATGTTTATTTAATTTTATTTACTTATTATTATTATTTTAAAATTCGCTATAGGGCATGTGTGCTTACCAGAGAAATACTGAGAGAAAGAGGAGAGGGAGAGAGAGAGAGAGAGAGAGAGAGAGAAAGTGAGGAAGCAAGCTACCAGGTCCAGGACTCAAACTGTGATTAGTCATGTGGGAGTCCACTGCCTTAACCACCACGCCACCTACTGACCCTGCCAAACTTTTTTTAAAAGGTAGGTGTACCTTGGGACCAGCAGATGACATGGTGGTTATGTCACTAGGCTCTTACATGGTTGACTGTGGTTTGAGTCCTGAACTTGGTGGCTTGAAAATCAGGCCGGGTACATGTGCGTGCATGCCCAAGATCCTAGGAGGAGAATGGAGGAGAAGGGACTGCAGCACGGCCATCCCCCCCTGGGGGAGTGACTTCTCGCTTTCTCTCTCACTGTGTCTCTCTTTCACTCTCAGGCGAGCGCACGTGCCCTAAAGTAAAACAAACAAAAACTTAAAAAAAATAATAAAGTGGGTATACCAATTTATATTCATCCCAAGAGTCTGTAAGAGTAAGTACTACACAGCGGAAAAAAATAAACAATGAAAAAGTCTTGGGTAAGACCTCTGTGAACTGAGTCACGGTGACTTCTAGGAGATACTTGTATGTGACGAAGCACGTACAAAAAGTGTAAGAGAGCATACACGTGCCCTACTTTTTGTGTAAGAAGGAAGGGAAAGATAAGAAAACATAAATATGCTCTCTCTCTCTTTTATGAAAGAATTACAGAAATAAACTTTAAAAGCGGGGAGGGAGTGGTGACACTGGTCGTGCCAATGGAACCACCAGTGAAATTCCCAGGTTCACAGCCTGGGCCCACGCGGGGCATGTAGGTCCCTGACGCCGGCCTGTTGGGACTGGGGTCGGAGCACAGCATGGGGGCCCGCTGGGGGTGCCTCTCTTTCTCTCGGTAAATAAATAAACTTTGAAAACTACATATGTCTGCCTCCCTTTAGAAAAAAGAGCCAGATGAGAGAGAAGACAGAAAATAATGAAGCTGGTGGCAGGAGGGTGGGGGCCTGGGGGAAGGCGTATTGTAGAGCTCTGACTTTTGAAATCATGTACATATTCTGGATCGTCCAAAAATAAAATAAAATGTAAAATAAGGAAGGGGGAAAGGTTTGGTTTCTCTGTCCTGTTCTTTTTAATACACTGCACTAGGTGAGCCCAACTCTACTTCGAATAGGTCCCATAACCACACTGACGGGAAAGAAGAAAAACCAAACCCACGCGGCTTACAGACGCAGCGGTGACTGCGTGACCTCGGGCCGGGACAGGGCGCACAGCCGGGGCAGGAGGTGCACAGAGGGAGCAATTCTGAAACCTTCAGCCGTATCAGAGGATTGGCACGCTGGATGCTGCTGTTCCCGAGAGCCAGGCCCCCCATGTGCGAGAAGGAACAGGTAAACACTGGACCACGAAGGCAGGAAGCAGGGAAGCTAAGCTGGCATGGGGGTCATCAGTGTGAATCCGCGATTGCCAACATCTGTACGTGCATCTGCGTGTGCGTGTGCACGTGTGATGTCTGTGCATGTGTGTGTCCATACGCATATCCATTTGGGTGTGATTGTCTGTGTACACTTATTAGCTCTGTCTGCCAAAGGGCCAGGAGCAAAAACCCCCGGATGGCCGGGAACGCACCTAACGCCTGCATCTTGGGCTCCGCTGTAATTGTCCAGTGAAAGAAGCCAGGGCTCCCTGGAGAAATGACCAGTTCCAAGGCTGGGGCAGGGTTGGGACAAGATCAGCCTCATACAGGGGCCAGCAGGTGCTGTGGTGGTTAAGATCCTGGACTCCCACATGTTGGACCACGGTTCAAGTCCCGGACCTGGTGACTTGATAGTCATGCGTGTTCAAAATCCTGAGAGGAGGCTAGAGGAGAAGGGACTGCAGCATGACCATTGCCCCTGCCCCAGAGGGGATTTCTCATTTTCCTTCTCTCTGTCTCTGTCTCCCTGTATCTCTTTTGTGAGCCCATGTGCCCTACTGTAAAAATCTAAAGTAAGTAAATAAATAGATAAAAGATAAGCCCGATACGTCTTATTATGCCAGAGGGAAGGAAGTGCTCAACAAAGGACGGGACAGATGACAAGGGTACAAGAACTGACATGAAGGGATTCCCACTGGCCAAGTCTAGGCTATCTGAACACTCGAACAATGGGATACCAAATAGGTTATAAACGACTGGGCAAGCAGAAATCCTGGCACCCAAAGCCATGGTGGGTGGGTAGATAGATGATAGATAAGTAGGTAAGTATGCACAGACAACAGGGCAGAGCGGGCAGGGCTACTGCTGAGAGCGTAGACTGCTGCGTGCCGACTGGGAATTGTGGGGGGAATGCTGGAATAGAGACTGCATCCGGCAAAGCTTCATCAGGGCACACAAACTCCCACGGAAATATTGGCGATGAGCGAGATATCTGCATGGTCTACCATTTCTCTTCACATGTTTGTTATTCATTGTGAGGGTAAACCAATCTTTTTTTTTTTTTTTTTTGAGAGAGATTTATGCTATAAGGCATGTGTGCTCACCAGAGAGACAGAAAGCGAAAACTCACTCCCCAGGAGGTATGGCCATGCCACAGTCCCTTTTCCTCTATTCTCTTTTTGGGATTTTGGGCACGCACGCACACGTCTTCAGCATGTTTCAAGTTGCTAGGTTCAGGACTCGAACCGCAGTCGACTATGTGGGAGTACAGCGATGTAACCATTACACCACCTTCTGGTCCCGGGAAAAGTAACTTTTCAGTGGAGAGATTACAGGCAGACGAGGTCATGGACCGCCTGGTGTGATACCCTAAGAAAGACTAAGGATCCCTGTACAAAGGTCACTTATATAATATTCCAGCCAGAAGCGCATGACCTAAATCCAACCCTGAGCAAACACTGGACCAATCCCCCCGCCTCCTCCTTTCCTCTTTCTCTTTGCTCTTCTTTCTGTCGCTGTCTCTGACTAGACATTTTTTCTCCTTTATTTATCCTTTTAAAGCATTTATGTTTGGCTTTGCTGGTCTCTAGGGTATATGTCTTCTATTTCAAGAATTTCCATGTCTGTTTTTACTAGCTCCTCCTAAGATCTTTCAGTTTATTCTTTTGCTGCTTTTCCCACTTCTTATGTTGGATACTGAGCTCAGTAATTTTAAGCTTGTGAGTTCAAAAACAGATTTCTAATAGAAATTATTAATATGCTAATAATTAAACAGAAAAATAAAACAGAAAAATAGAAAATCTTCCAAGAAGAAGTATCCAGGAAAAATAGTTTTACTAGAGAATTCTACCAAAACTTTGAAGAAGAATTAAAACCAGTTCTTCCCCATTCATTTTATTAAGCCATATTACCCTGATGCCAAATTAACAAAAACAGTACAAAAAAGAAAGTGACAGGTAGTTCTCATGAATATTAGCAAAATTATCTTTAAAATATTAGCAAATATAATTAAATAACATAAAATTATACATCATTACCAAGTGGGGCTTATTCCTAAGGATGCAATACTGGTTTGATATTTGAAAATCAATCGATGAAATCCCCTTAACAGATAAAGAAGAAAAATTACATAATCATCTCAATTGATGAATGAAAAGCATTTGACAAATTTCAACACCTATTCATGATAGAACCTCTCAGAATAGAGATTAAACTTTATAAAGAGCATATGCAAAAAAAAAAAAAACCCTACAGTTAACATTAAACTTAATAGTGAAAGATTGTTTCTCTAAGATCCAAAACTCTCATTGCCAGTGCAATAAGGCAAGAAAAGTTAATAAAATGGATTAGGAAGGAAGAAATAAGTGGTCCTTATTTTCAGATGAAGATTATCTATGTAGAAAGTCCCAAACAATCTACACACACATGCGTGCACACACATGCACATGCACATACAGTCAAACTCTAGAACTCATAAATGAGTTCCAAAAGGCTACAGAATATGAGATAAACATACAAAAATCAACTGCATTTCTATACACTAGCAGTGAACACATGGATATGGATATAAAAAAATCATTTATTTTGTAGAGAATTATTTATTGAATTTCATTTATTATTATTTTTAAAAAATTTGCTAATAAAGCATGTGTGTTCATGAGTGAGAGAGAGAGAGCGAGTGAGAGAGAGTGAGAGAGAAAGTGGGAAAGCAAACAACCAGGTCTGAGACTCAAACTGCAGTCAGCTGTGTGTGAATCCAGTGCCTTAACCACCACACCACTGCGCCCCCAATAATACCATTTATAATCACTCAAAAAAAAAAAAAAACAAACACGTAGTTATAAATATAACAAAATATGTATAGGACATCTTTCCTGAAAACTATAAAAACACTTGCAAAATGAATCAAAATCTAAATCTATTGAGAGACCTATTGTGTTTGTGGACTGGAAACTCAGCATAGTAAAGATGCCAGTCCTCCCCAAATTGATATGTAGGTTTAATGAAATACCTACTGAAATCCCAGGAAGATATTTTGCAGATACAGATGAGATCATTTGAAAATTCAAGCAGAAAAGCAAAGAAGCCCAAATAGATAAAATAATTTTTAAAAGCAAAAATAAATTGTAGAAAATCAGTCTACTAGAGTTTAAGACTTATGATAGGCATGGTGGGTAAGGCACTGGACACCTGCATGGCTGACAACTGTTCAAGTCCCAAATCTGGCAGCTTGAAAATCACACAAGCTGCATATGTGTGCATGTTCAAAATCTTGAGAGGAAAATGGAGGTGAAGGGATTGCAGCATGGCCATCACCCCTTGGGGGTGGGGGTGACTTCTCACTTTCCCTCTCTCTATCTCTCTTCTCTGGTGAATGCACATACCTTATGGGGAAAAAAAAACTAAAAAAAAAATGAAGAAGATTTATTATATAGCTTCAATAATCAAGATCATGGTTATTGGTACAAGGATAGATGGATAAATCAATGGGACAAAATGTAGAACTCAGGCACAAGATAGAGAATAGACTATGCATGCCTAACTGATTTTCCACAAAAGTACAAAAGCAATTAAGACAGCCTTTGCAACAAATGATGCTGAATAATTGAATATCTGTAGGTCACCCCACCTCCTGCCACCAAAAAATACCTCGATGTAAACCTCACACCTAGTACAAAATATTGCAGACTTAAATGTAAAGCATAAACATATAAAGCAAAACAAAAAGAAAAATAGGAGAAAACCTTTGTGGCCAAGGTTCTGTAATCAGCTCTCTGCAGCTCAGACTGCACTGAGCAGGTGTGGGCACGGGGCCATTCAGGGACTCATCAGTCTAGCCAGACTGATGGGTTCTGGTACCAAGGATGCAACCACGGCAGGAGTAACGAGTCTTCCCGAAGCCGCTGCCCCCTTCTCCTCCTCCTTATTCTTCTCCCAGAGCTCTGAGAAGGCGGACTCTCTTTTCATGCAACACTACAGACTCTAATAACGTGCAACCTGCCTGGGATCTTTCTCCCCAGCCACGTGGAAGTAAGTAACTTGTGTCAGGCAGAGCTCAGATCCAGCCAGGCCTGAAGCCAGCTCCATCAGCAAATAGCCTTTTTGATATACACTAATTTGCTTGAGATTTCTGTCACTAGCACTTGAAAAAGTCTTGATTATTGTTTTGTTATTCACTTTGAGGTTACCTTATTATTTCTAAATAGGCTAAATAATAACAGTCTTGAGGGCTGGATGGTGCCACGAGGCTGTCCCACACCAAAAGGTTCTGGGTTCATGTTCGGAGAGCTCCTTGCTCTGTGCCTGGGATCCAGGACTGGCAGAGGCTGGGGGTGGATTGTGGCATCAAGACCTGTTAGAAGTGCTGTTTCTCTGTCTCTCTCTTGCTCATGGAGGCAATAACTAAATAAACTTGTGTGTGCGTGTGTGTGTGTGTGTGTGTGTAATGGTTTTGCTTTAGGGTACATGTACTTGTCAGAGAGAGAGACAGACAGTGAGAGGGAAAGTGAGAAACCATCCCTTGGGGGATGGCTGCCCCACACTCCCTTCTCCATTCTCCTCCCGGGATCTTGGGCACACACACACACACCACTGGTGTGAATTTCAAGCCACAGTTCCAAGACTCAAACTGCATTCCACCATGTGGGAGTCCAGTAACATAACCACTACGTTATCTGCTAGCCCCCTAAATAAACTTTAAAGTTGGATTGGATTGTTGTACTTAAATAGATCTTTGTTTCCTTTCCCATCCCTAACCAGTCCATTAACATGGGTAGAATCCTAGAGAAAATGAGAACAGGATAGACTAAAATATCTTCTTGGAGAGGACCTTAAAGATCATCTAGGGAACCAGCAGTTAGCGTAATGGCTATGTCACTGGCCTCCCACGGAGTCGACCGTGGTTCGCATCCTGGACCTGGTGGCTTAGAATTCATGCCAGGCACGTGTGCGTGCGTGCCCAAGATCCTGAGAGGAGAATGGAGGAGAAGGGATTGCAGTGTGACCATTTCCCCTGGGGGGTGATTTCTCGCTTTCTGTCTCTCTGTCTCTCCCTGTTATTCTGGCGAGCGCACGCGCCCTATAGCAAAAACCTCTCCAAAAAAAAAAAAAAAAGATCATCTAGACTGCTCACCCAATACTTTCTTGCATCTCGTTTTCTTACAAAAGGGAGTAATAGCCGTGTGTGTGTGTCTGTGTGTGTGTGTGTGAGTACATGGTGTTGGGAGGATCCAATGACT
The DNA here is from genome assembly GCF_000334495.1 of Tupaia belangeri chinensis. Lineage (NCBI taxonomy): Eukaryota > Metazoa > Chordata > Mammalia > Scandentia > Tupaiidae > Tupaia > Tupaia belangeri. The sequence continues at coordinate 546,342 of NW_006159876.1, read as the reverse complement.
TGTTATATGTCAAAGTATTTTGCACAATATTTGCAATAGTTATTGCCTTCTAGGGAGCTTGCATCTGACAAAAGAGATAAGATGACGCCAAGGACCCCAGGAGAGGTTCTGGAAGTGTCGGTACACACAAATGACGTGAGGGGCAGGGCCAGAGTGCTCAGCTGTACAAAGTCCCGGTCATCCTGGCACCGTCTCTCAGCATCCTTGCACTAGTGAGTGGAGGGGAGGGTGAGAAAGTGTGAGTGTGAAAGGGAGCAGGGATGCACGCAGTACTGACGAGGCGCGCAGGAAAGGCAGCCTGCCTGCGGTCTGCGGTCGGGGAGGGCTCCTGAAGGCTCTTGGAGGTGGTGTCCCCCACAAGCAGACCTAGAGCAAGGGTCAGGGGCATGGAGGGGTTCAGGGTGTGCTCCCAGGAGACACCTGTAGGGGTGCAGGGGAGGGAGCACGTGCAGGGGGAGACTAAGCCAGGGTGCAAGAGCAGATAAAGTCCCACTCCCAGATGCTCTGATGTGTAAGTGACAAGTCGGTGTCCCCGCCCCCGTGCAATGACTGTGGGGGTGGGCTGGCTGGGGATCGGTTTCTCTTGAGCCCAGCTCTCCCTGCAGTGAGCCTCTGCTAGTGTCCCACATGTTGGTCTGAAGGTCACGCCTGCTAGCGGCAGCTCTCAGAGCTCCCGGAGCTGAGGATGGGCTCCCAGAGTCTGGGGGGATAATGGTTCCGACCGAGGAGGCTCAGACAGCACCCCGAGGCGGTGCATTTTCCAGAAAAGAGGGAGGACATTTCAGCATCCTCAGCTGGGAGCACCATGGGATAGACTCACTGTGACGAAGCTGCCACCCTTGAATGCTTATTTCTTTATGTTTCTGGCAAAGTGCAGATAAAAAATCCAGAGCATGTTGGAATGTCACCCACCTTCCCACAGGCCCTCCCTCTCGGCCTCCGGCCGCACACATGAAAACGGAATATTTTTAGCTGTGCTCATTTGCTGTCTGTCTCTCCAGACAGGGTTGCATAAGAAAGAGCCGTTCCCCCCACCCCCCGTGGGTTTGCAGGCGATGGTGAAGCTGTACACGCGGATGGTAAAGCCATTTACACCGGAGAAGCAGCCAGTGCGGCTTAGAGTGGGCCGGTCTCAAAGCTCCCAGCACATGAGGGGAAAACCTGATGAGCACCAGCGAGGCCAGGCACCTTCACGGGGCTGATTTACTGCGAGGAATAACACCCAGCCCTCCCACCGCCCAGCCCACCGCCCAGCCCGCCGCCCAGCCTTTGCGGAATTTTGGAATCACGAAATGTTACAGCCGTAAGGAGGACCTTTGAAAGCACATAGTCTGGCCTGACCAGGTCGTTTAAAGATAAAAACACTGAGGCCTCAAACTGGGGAAAGGAGAGACACGCAAGTCTGTAAAGCAGAGACTCTGTTACACTCAGGCACGGTCAAGTACGTTTTCCAGATTGTTCCATCTTAGCTCACGGTAGCACTGGGGGGAGGAATTAGGAACACCAGATTTATAAACCAGGGTACGAGCTCGCAAGGGTAACATGGCCTTCATTACTTCGCACAGCTAAGCAGGGAACTTAGATTCGAACCCAGGGCACCTGGTGTCCAGGCAGGTTTGTCTTTCTCAGTTTTGGGGACAGTTGAGGAATGATTATCTTGCTAGCCTTGAGAGGTCTTGTGCTTGCAGCTTTCAGTGAGGTGTTCAGATTACTGGTGGGTCTGACATGTCGTAGGGGATCGCTCGCGGAACAGCTATTGACTGAATGTGGGAATCAAGCACCCTCTTCGTGAAGCAGCTGGTCCCGTGGAAGACAAAGTAGCTCCTGGCCCTTGAGGCGCTCACAGTGGAGTCGGCAGGACAAGATGTACACGTGGAAAGGCTGGGCAGTGGTGCCGTGGCCGGGACTCACATGTGGGCTAATGTGCATCTGGGCAGGGCTCAGGCAGCTCTGGGGAGTGTGCGGGAGCCGGGCCAGCGCTGCTGCAGCCACCCCTCTCCCTACGCTTGGGCGGATGGGAGCCATTCCCCAGGCCTCGCCAACGGGGCCTTCCCCTGAACTCTGGTTTTCCACACCCAGGCCCCAGCAGCCAGCGAGGATCAACCTAAATGCCATCTGCCATTGGGACTCTTCCTGATTTCTGCTGCTGGCAGGGGTTCCCGTAAGGGACACCTCTTGTGGCTCCTGCCATGTCTCCTTCACTGACTTCCGGTGGGTATCAGCTGCACCACGGCAGCCCCGAGCACCTACCAGAGCCTCAGTATGGCCCGCTCCCCAGATTACCCGGTGGCTAGAGCGGAGGGTGTGTGCGGGAAGGCTGGCTAGACCGTGTTGTGGCGCTCGTCTCTGTGATGTGATGGTTTTCAGGAGCGCCCTCCTGTGACCAAACGCTCCCCAGCGTGGGGCTGACCCTCGCTCCCGACCAGTAGCCCGTTAACGTGGGAGTCAGGGGAGGAAGGGGCCGCTGTCCCCTTGGCCCAGTGGAGCCCTTGGCTTGGCTTGATCCCAACTTTCGTGGAGCAGAGCAACAGGGGGTCCCTACGCGGTGCTCATACCTGCAGAAGAGGAAACGGCCCCATAAACACCCGAGAAGGGCGTGCGCAGTGCGCTCCGGCCTCGGGCTCCATCAGGCTCACCCGCTCACCCCCGTTGCTTTAATGACTTTCCCATTCAGTTTGCTTGGAGCAGTTTCACAGCCCGGAGCTTAGGGAGCCCGAAGGCGCAGCAGGGGTAACGCGTTGCTCTGTGCGGCCGCCCGGCCCACGTCTGGGTTTGCGTCTGGAGACCCCTGAATACGCCAGGACCGGCGGCCGCGGTCTGCGATCTGCGTTGGCTGAGGCTGGGGGCCGATCGCCCCGGCGAAAGCCCGCTGCGGGG
>NW_006159876.1:538568-542764 GCF_000334495.1 Tupaia belangeri chinensis | reverse complement strand
GGACCCGATCGCAGCGTCAAGCCCCCGCTGGGTGCTGCCTCTCCCCTCTCCTCTGTCGCGTCTCTCACTCACGGATGAAATAAATAAACGTAAAAAAAAGGCAGGAGAAGTCCGAGGAGTCACAAGGTGGGCTCTCTCACCTGTACCCCCTTCTGCCTGCCCTTTTCTGTGTTTCGGGGTCCCCTTGGCACTGTGGGCGTCCGGCCCTGTGACACTCAGCACCTCAGAGCCCATGGTCCCTGCTCCCATTCCTGGCTCCTGGAGGGCAGGGCGTGGGGGCTTTCTTCCTCGATTTTCCCACGTGAGGGGACATAAGTGCCATGAGTGGCAGAGCTATGGGAGCGTTTGGTGAAGTTGCCCAGCATTTGTCCGGTATGTTTGGAACTCTGGGAGAATGACTCTGGGAATACAGAAAACGGTGTAAACGGAGGTGGGCGGGGCCGGGGAGAAAGCAGGTACTCAATCTAACCTGGCCCTAGGCCTGAGAACAGGTGCAGGCTCTGGAGAGGCCACCCCTGTCCTGTCTCACGGGACCCTGCACACATGCATGTGGACATGTCAGCTTCCCCGCCCATGTCTCCCCGGCACCCCTTGGCCACCCTTGGGTCCCGGGGCATGTGCTCAGCGGTGTGGACCCTGCTGGGCGAGGTGGTTCAATAGAGGACCCCTGGAGATGGACAGGGCATTCAGCCAGGAGGTCAGCGTCCTGGGCACTCAACATCACGGGCTGTTTTCCCAAGATCTCTAGAGAGATGCAGTCAGGCCAGTGTCCAGAGCCCAAGGCTAAGGGGTACACTGGGGTGGGAAGACAAGAGTTCTATGCCAAAGGGAGGAAGCCAGTCCTTCGCCAGCCTGGGGCCATCTCTGCACACGCAGCCAAGCATGAGTGCCACTCACTGCCTTAACCGGGCATCGCACTCCTGGATGATGGGAAAGGTGGCAGGGGGCCAGGCAGAGGTGCTACAGCCATCACCATGCAGGGGGCCAGGGAGAGGAGTTACAGCCATCACCACGCAGGGGGCCAGGGAGAGGAGCTACAGCCATCACCATGCAGGGGGCCAGGGAGAGGAGCTACAGCCATCACCATGCAGGGGGCCAGGGAGAGGAGCTACAGCCATCACCTCGCAGGGGGGCAGGCAGAGGAGCTACAGCCATCACCCTGCAGGAGGGCCAGGCAGAGGTGCTACAGCCCCTCACCACAGCAGGATGACAGGGAGGCCCTCGGGGTGACTCAGCTGTGGAGGGCAAGTGGGAGGCTGGGCCACATGGAGGGCCCAGGTTCATTCCAGACCAAGTGAGCTGGGTGTGCCTGAAATCCTAGCAAACTGGGAGGCGGGGCAGGAGGGTCACAGCCTGGTGAGACCCTGCTGGAAATGCCTTCCTCTTCTCTCTCTCCCTCTCTCATCAAAGCAAGCAAAATATCCCAAATGACCAATGCAAGAAATAGTGGTACGAACATATCATCTATCTATCTTCTATCTGTTTTTAATCTGAACATGGGGCTGCCCCATTGCCTACAGGATAAGGGAGTCAGATATCACAGTCACAAAGTTCGAATCCCAGCCACAGAAGTTTAAAGGACACACTAGGCGTGTGTGCATGTGTGCTCCAAATCCCAGCTGGGTGGACAAATGGGGGAGAAGGGTGTATGAGTGACCATGCCCCATCGGGGGTCCTCCCCTCACACCTTCTCGTCTCTGGTGTGCACACACACCTCTTGCAATTAAAAAAAAAATCAGAAAATCAAAACTAAAAGAAAGAGCCTGAGAGTTACAAGTGGCCCCACTCAGGGATTTTGAAAACCGAAGACCCTCTGCCCAGACGTCACTCTCCTGCTCCCCGGTCTGGCCCGGAGCCAGATTAGAGCACCTACTTATTCTCTTTTCATCGATTTTAATGTTTACACTTAGCTCTCTGCTGCTCTTCCGTCTTTCTAATTCTTACTTTCCCCTGCCCCCATAGGATAAGCCGGTCAGTGGTCATCTATATTTGAGTTCTGAGCGGCCCCATTCGGGGGCTTCGAAGGGGGCCCCATTTGTGCTGCATGCTAGTGCACTGCAGGGTTTTCATTTTTTGACAAAAAATGTTTTCCTTCTTTTTTTAAATCGTTTTTGTCTTTTTTTCCCTCTCCTTCTTCTTCTTTTTTTTTTTTTTTCATTTCCTTTCCTTTTCTTTTTACCTCTCTCACTTTTCTGCTCAGCCTCCACACACTGATATCCTAGACAGGCCTAGGTGCTCAGTATACAAATATCTGAATAGTTTTATGGTCAGATTAAGCCTCAATTTTCATTGAATCGTTTGTGCAAAGAAAGAAAAAATGGTACTGTTTACAGACTCCAGGTCACCTTCGTCTGTATTCTTCTGACGGCTTGGATTTAACTGCCCCAAAATGGGGAAAAAACGTATAATCCATCAGATGACCAGAAACCACTGCAGAGGCACAAGAAATATGAGAAACAAAGAAAATTTTTCTCCTCTAATGGCAAAGAGTAACTCCTCTTCCTCCACAAAGAATACAGGGGAACTCATGGAAATGTCAGATAAAGAATTTAGAATATTCATAGTGACAAAGCTAACAGAGATGCAAGAGAAGAGAGACATAGACAGTAAGAGGGAAAGTGAGAAATCACCCCCCGGGGGTGATGGCCACACCGCAACCCCTTCTCCTCCATTCTCCTCCTGGGATATTGGGCACACACATGTGCCTGGCGTGAGTGTCAAGCCAGCGGTACTTGAACAGTGGCTGGCCATGTGGGAGTCCGGCGCCTTAACTCACCTCCTCTGCTGGCCCCACGTTCGTGGATGTTTACACTAGTTTTGAAAGCAATGTGAAAGTGTGACGCTTTCGTTAAATAAGAATGTAGAGATGAGAGATGACCTGGGTAACCACGCGGAGGATGAGCACGAATGGTACCATGAGCGGCAGGGAGGCCGGGGGATGGCCCGAGGCAGGGACAGAGGGAGGAGCAGAAGGTCGGGTCCCAGAACACTCACACGCTGCAGGGCCTAAGGGTCAGCTGAGGACAGGAGCACCTCCTGGCGGGTGAGGACTCAGCGAGGCATGGGGGCCGGAGGCCGTTGTGGTGGCTCTGTCCCTTACCATACTCAGGCACCTTCATGACGGCAGGGAAAGGGCACAGGGCTTCCCTGGCAATGGGGCAAAAATCCCATGGAAAGAAAAAGAAAGCCACAAAATTGAATCTGGCCTGACATAAAAATAGCCAATAGTTGAGATTTTTAAGAAAGAGGAAAACAAAAACAATGTTTGGTACGTGAGTCACACCGACTTCTCCCCATCGCCACATTCTCACCTCCAAATAAAGCTTCCAACGGGAACTTCGGAATGTCATGGTGGCTGGGGTCTGGCTCGCGTTCGGCTCTTTCCTATGGGAGTGGCCACCTTCCCTGCCCAGGGCTGTGTGACTGCCCTGGCACAGGACCAGGAGGACATGGCAGTCTGCGTGCCTCTTGGGGCCTCAGTTTCCCCTTCTGAAAAGCAGGAGGCTGGACTGCCTGGTTTCCAGGCCCCTTTCAGCTTCAAAATGGCCTGTCACGCGGCAGTGTGGAAAAGCAGTGGTGGTCACTTCCGCTCTCCTGCAGCACCTGGACCACTTTGCTACCTTTAGAGGTGTGTTCTCTGCCACCAGACTAGAGAGAGGACAGCCCTCGTGGGTGGGAGTTTGGACTCAGGACAAACCCACTGTTTCTGAGGTCTGGAGGAACCCTGTCTCTGTGCAGTGCAGGGCTGGGCTGGGAGGCTTCCCGAGGGGGTGACTTTGAACTGGGCGGAGGATGGACAGTTGCCTGCTTGGGTCAGTTTTTTTTTTTTTTTAAGAATGATTTGATTTAACTTTATTTATTTATTTATTATTTTAATTGGACCAGAAAGGGACAGAGTGAGAGAGAAAGAGATAGAGAGAAAGAGAGAGGGGGAAAGTGAGAAAGCAAGCTGCCAGGTCCAGGACTCAAACCTCAGTTGGCCATGTGGGAGCCTGGCACCTTAACCACCATACCACCTGCTGGTCCTGCTTGGGTCAGTTTAAGAGAGGGTGCGCACTCCCCTGTAGCGTCTGCACCTCAGTGAAGATGTGGCTGGGGCCACGTTCATGGCAGCGGGAAGCTCGGCCCCAGAGCTGTTCACATCGGTCATAGGTAGGTGATGCCTGGGGGACATCTCATCTCTTCACTGTCTGGAG
>NW_006159876.1:531656-537810 GCF_000334495.1 Tupaia belangeri chinensis | reverse complement strand
CGGGGGTCTGGCTCGCGTTCGGCTCTTTCCTATGGGAGTGGCCACCTTCCCTGCCCAGGGCTGTGTGACTGCCCTGGCACAGGACCAGGAGGACATGGCAGTCTGCGTGCCTCTTGGGGCCTCAGTTTCCCCTTCTGAAAAGCAGGAGGCTGGACTGCCTGGTTTCCAGGCCCCTTTCAGCTTCAAAATGGCCTGTCACGCGGCAGTGTGGAAAAGCAGTGGTGGTCACTTCCGCTCTCCTGCAGCACCTGGACCACTTTGCTACCTTTAGAGGTGTGTTCTCTGCCACCAGACTAGAGAGAGGACAGCCCTCGTGGGTGGGAGTTTGGACTCAGGACAAACCCACTGTTTCTGAGGTCTGGAGGAACCCTGTCTCTGTGCAGTGCAGGGCTGGGCTGGGAGGCTTCCCGAGGGGGTGACTTTGAACTGGGCGGAGGATGGACAGTTGCCTGCTTGGGTCAGTTTTTTTTTTTTTTTAAGAATGATTTGATTTAACTTTATTTATTTATTTATTATTTTAATTGGACCAGAAAGGGACAGAGTGAGAGAGAAAGAGATAGAGAGAAAGAGAGAGGGGGAAAGTGAGAAAGCAAGCTGCCAGGTCCAGGACTCAAACCTCAGTTGGCCATGTGGGAGCCTGGCACCTTAACCACCATACCACCTGCTGGTCCTGCTTGGGTCAGTTTAAGAGAGGGTGCGCAGCTGCAGGGGGTGGCCTTTTTAGGGTCCCTGTCCCCTCCATGACTCCAGGACCAGTCAGCAGGCACAGTCCCCCACAGCTGAGACCGTACCACCTCGCTGCCCCACACACGCCCTCCTCTCCAAAGCAGAGCTCCGCAGTAGCCAAGGACGGACGTGCATGTGCTTCGGCAGAGCGTCACGGGAGCAGGGACACTGTGGCCATCCTTCCCCCAAAGAGCACTCGGTCAGGACTGAGAGCAAGACCGGGGCAGGGATCTTCTGGAGCCTTACCACTCTCGGGCTTGCAGACATCACCCGGCGAGGCCACCCCGCTGAGCTGAGGGCAGCTGGTGGGCGAAGTCCCAGACACGACGTCCACCGGGGACACTGAGCTTGGTGCCCAGGCCCTGCAAGACTGCATCATACAGACGGGTGCCCGGGACCCTGCTGTGCAGCTGGCCCTGGGCCACTGGCTCTACTGAGAAGAGAGGTGTGGTGTAGTGGTGAAGAGGTCTTGATAGCCCGGAGCTGGACGGCCAGGGTTTGAACCCTTCCTCTGCCTCTGCCTCTTACTACACAAGAGATGCTGGGCAGGGTCCCGTTGGAAACAGGTGCTTGAGCAGAGTTTGCAGAAGGGGCTGTGAGCAGGGGTGAGCAGGAGTGAGGAGCCTAGGAAGGACAGGCAGCCTCCAGGCCATCCACAGAGCAGGTTGTCCCACCTCTGGGACTGGAGGGGCCAGGGCGGAAGCTGCGATGGGAAGTGGGGATGGAGGACGAGGACAGCCACTCCGCTGGGACCAGAGCAGGTAGGCAGGGAGCCAGGCACACACTGACCTGCGTGTCCTGCCTGTGCCATGGACATCACCCACCGGGCGGGATTGGGAGAAAGGTGGGGGGTGGCTGTGGAAGGCAAAGGCCTCAGTGACTTTCTGTGGGCCCTTGTAAACCAGATGGTGACAACCTCACAGCGCAGAGCTCCTGTCAGAGTCAAACAAGCGAGGAACTGGCAGGTGGCGTGGTGACTGGGGGTGTTGGACTCCCACCTGGCCGACCATGGTTCAAGTCCTGGACCTGGCGGCTTGCTTTCTCTGTGTCTCTTTTACTCTTACTCTATCCCTCTCTGGTCAAATGAAAATAAACCAATAAATCAGGTTAAATGAAGAATCAAGCGAGCGAGCCATCTCCCTCTGCCCCCTTGTTCACTCGGTGCATGGGCGTGAGTGCCCGTTTGCTGTTGCCACGTGCCCACACGCCTTCCTCCCTCCCTCCAGGCACCCGAATTTCCTTCCTTGCTTTTACCCCAGTCTGCTCCTGCAGCCAGCCTTGGGAGGGTCACACCAAGACCACACAGCAGACAGTGGCCTCAGGACCACCTCTGCCCCAGGACGGCTTCATAGGAAACACTGCATTGTCCTGAGCGTGTGAGGCTCTGGCGGGGGACTCAGGTCGTTGCTGCCGAATGACAGGACAGTGGCCTGCTGTCCCTGTGCTGAGGATGACGAGCAGTGGGGCCCTATCGCAGAGTGCGAGGCCATCCTGTGGCCTGAACTGCGGAGGGCCTGCCCAGGACTGCCAGGAAGAGGTGCCTGGCTCCCGCGGATGCTCGCCCACTCCAGAGACGCCAGCTCTGGCCCTGAGCCCGGTGGAGCCCTGTGATGGAGACCCCTCAGAGCCGGGCAGAGCGCCTCCACCTGTGTCCTTAAACGTGGGTCCACGCCAGTCCAGCATGGGGTGGAGGAGTCACAGCACCCAGTAATTCCACCACTTTGGCCCAGCTGTGGTGGCAGCTGTTGGTGCTGTTCTACAATGCCAGAGCCAGGTGAAGACCGCGGTTCAGATCCCAGGGGGGCCTGAACCCCGTGGGCGCCCTGGCATAGGTGTGCACGGTCCTGGCTGGGGGAAGGCTGGGGTGGGCGTGCAGGGCCGTCACAGCGTGCTGAGCCCCTACAGGGCTGCCTGTTTCTCTCATGAAAGAAACTGTCAATAGAACACGTTCCTATGTTTTTGGTTTGTTTTGAATTTGCCATAGGGCACGTGCACTTGCCAGACGGAGACAGAGAGACAGAGAGAGTGAGAAAGCACCCCCGGGGCATGGCCACACCACATTCCCTTTTTCTCTATTCCCCTCTTGGGATTTTCGGCACGCACACACACACACTTCACGTGTTTTCTCAAGCCACTGGGTCCAGGACTCGAACCACCGGGTCAACCCTGTGGGACACAGCCACTTTAACACTGTACAACTGGGTGGCCCTTCCCCTACTTCTTCAGTGAGTTATCTGGCTAAAGTCAAAAGAAGTCTCTCCTTCACCCCACAAATAGCGGAGATCCATGCTCTACAGCACGTGGGTCTGCAGGACCTCTCATCTCAGCCTCAGCTCTAAGGCAGCCCTCCTCTCCCTCTGCCTCCCTCTGCGCTCCGTGACCCGGCCACGCGGGCCTGTGTGTCAGTCACTTGCTCGCCCGTCCTCTCCTTCACAGCAGCACGATGGCAATAGGTCTGTCTAAGGTCTTCACCACTAGGGCTCCAGGTCCTCCAGGTCACCGCTGCCTCCTCAGTCTCCAGAGCAGTGCCTGACACACCAGAGACACTCGGTCCACACTGGTTGAATGAGTGAACCTCACAGGGAGGGGCCCGGAGGGGGCTGGTGGTAATCGGGATTTGAACCAAGCGTCCTGACCCTGCTGGTCCTGCCTCCCACCTCCTCTCTGAAGTGCATACCCTGAGTGGCCGGAGATACCCCTGGGCAGCCTGGCCTCACTGGTTGGCCCTGGAGCAGCTTGGCCTTCCAGCCAGAGGGGAGTGCGGGCCCAGAGAGGGTCCTCGGGTGACTCAGGGCATGAGCGTGGGTTTTCCTGAGTGACACGCCCCTGCTGTTCTCAGCTCTGCTGGGCGGTGGGGACCCCCAGCCCTGGGGGTCATGACCCTCTCCCCTGTTCCACTTACAGAGGTGCCCACAAGTGGCCCTGCAGCTGACCTCACAATGACCCTTCTTCCCAGCCTGAGCCCTGCAGGTCCTGGACCATGTGCCTGGGACCTGGGGGAGCTGGTTGTTTATGGGGTGTTTGCTCACAATAGCAACAAGCACCTCCTCTTCCCTGGCCTCTGATGGCAAGATGCTGTCACTATGGGAGGGGCTACAAAGTAGCTGGCAGCCGGGAGCACTATCCATGGAAGCTTCTGGAAAACAAGCTAGACTCAACCTTGGGGGAAAACAAGCTCAGGCTCACGCTCTTTTTCCAGGTTCTGACTCCTTTGTTCAGGCGTGGGTCTGAGCATCAGGGCCAGTCCCTTCTGCCACTTCTCTGTCTTGTGGCCTTTGTGACCCCTGACCCAGCACTACACATGACCCAGGTACCCTCAGACTCTCGGGCCATCAGTACCGAAGAGCTTAGAAACACACAAAATCTCAGGATGCTGCCGGGAAGAGGCCTGAACGTGCAGTTTTCTGTGGTCCTGGCTTTCATTGGACCCCAAGGAGCTGGGACAGACCAGGTGACGCGGTGATAACGAGCAACCCCGTTCTCAGCTGGCACGATGGCGAGTTTGCAGTCGCTGGGGAGGTCCACTTCCTGCCCCTGGGTTCCTCTGACATCCAGTGGCCCGTGTTTATAAGAGCAAACAGAGCACGTTAGGTTTTCCTCGCTGGGGCGGGCGCTCAAAGGGTCAGGTGTGGCATGAAGGTTATCCCACTTGGCTTTTGGAGGCAGAGGAGGAGACCGAGGTCACAGAGGGGACATGACTTGTCCAAGTCACCTGCAGAGTCGCCTTCAGGTTTAGACGCTGGGCTGAGATTTGAACCCAAGCCCACCCCGTGGCTACAGTGGCTGAACCCAGCCACCTAAGGACTTGTCGACCACGCTGCTACCAGCCCCAGTGTCTGCGTGTCGCTTTTGAAGTTTTACAGAGTTCCCATTCATTGGCAGGTGTTTGCGGAGCGGGTCCCAGGAGCTGGCTGCTGCTCCAGTGGTGAGTAAAACCCGCACAGGGACAGGGAGCCAACAGAGCGGAGGTGGCAGTGACTGATGAGGTGACAATGCCTGGACTGGAAGGAGTGGCGCCTGGAGCGGAGGAGGTTCGGGTTCCAGAGCAGACTGGCCAGAGCTACCTGCGAGGCGCCCTCAGCACACCAAGCCATCCTGCCTCAGGTAGGGGTGCAACTGTCTCTAAGGAACTTGCAATGTTGCCGGACCACTGAGCCTGAGTGCAATCTTTTTTTTTTTTTTTTAAAAATTTTTGCTATAGGGCATGTGGCTCACTAGAAAGACAGAGAGACAGAGAGAAAGTGAGAAATCACCCTCCAGGGGGATGGCCACACTGCAATCCCTTCTCCTCCATCCTCCTCTCAGGACGCTGGGCATGCACACGCATGGACGTGGCATGAGTTTCAAGCAATCCAGTCTAGGACTCTAATAGCAGTCAGCCACTTGGGAGTCCAGAGCCTTTACTACACCACCTGCTGGCCCCAGGTACAATTTTCTAACCTGTGGAATCGTATTTGTCTCCAACTGCATAGGATCAGGTTTGCAGATGTCCTCCAAATGTTTATGGAATGAATAATTCAACCCAAGAATGGATGGGTGGTGACTGAGGTGGCAGCGCTGTTCTCCCCTCTGGACCTCCGTTTTCTTGTCTGTCTACCGAGGTGACAGCCCTTCATACAGACATCTGAAGGCTAAGGTGACAGCGGCGTGCTGTCTGGTTGGAAACCCTGATTGCCAAGTCTGCCCAAAAAGAGCCTGTGTGTCAGTCCCCAGGGCTGACTTCCGGATCGTCCTGGCGATTTCACTCTGGAGAAAACGGCTCGCATTGTCTGTGTGGACTTGGTCCCAGGAACATTTCTGTGGCATCGGCAAGAAATCTCCAGGGCCAGGGGAGCGGCCCTCAGGGATGCTGTGGCCAGGGCATAGTCGGAAGCAGACGGGTGTGACTCTCAGAGCACAGACAGGAAATGTCTTTTCCTAACACCTCTTCTGCTGCCTGGAATCCACCACTTGTGACTTACCCCACTGGGTCAGAATTGCCCTTCCTTCTGTGGGTCTTCTTCTCCCACCCCCCGCTTTGGAGAGTTTTTTTTTTTTTTTTTCCTGCTATCAGGCACGTGCGCTCGCCAGAAAGAGAGAGAGACAGAGAGACAGAAAGCGAGAAATCACCCCCCAGTGGGATTGGCCATGCTGCAGTCCCTTCTCCTCCATTCTCCTCTCGGGATCTTGGGCACGCATGCACATGCGCCCGGCGTGAGTTTAAGCCACTGGGTCCAGGACTTGAACTGCAGTGGACTACGTGGGAGTCCAGTGACATAGCCATTACGCCAACTGCTGGTCCCGTGGGTCTTCTTTATAAATGCTGAAAACCTTGGCAGAGTGATGGAACTTCTAAATAAAATTGAATTCTCGGGAACCAGCAGTTAGGGTAATGGCTATGTCGCTGGACTCCCACATAGTCGACCGCGGTTCGCGTCCTGGACCCCGT
>NW_006159876.1:523171-530785 GCF_000334495.1 Tupaia belangeri chinensis | reverse complement strand
CAGAAAGCGAGAAATCACCCCCCAGTGGGATTGGCCATGCTGCAGTCCCTTCTCCTCCATTCTCCTCTCGGGATCTTGGGCACGCATGCACATGCGTCCGGCGTGAGTTTAAGCCACTGGGTCCAGGACTTGAACTGCCGTGGACTACGTGGGAGTCCAGTGACATAGCCATTACGCCAACTGCTGGTCCCGTGGGTCTTCTTTATAAATGCTGAAAACCTTGGCAGAGTGTGAGGTGTGAGCGTGAGGTGTGAGCGAACTGGACGCATCAACTCATTAGCCACGATGATGTATCAGAGCAGGTTCTCGATGGGGCAAGTGGGGTGAAGGGTGCACAGGAACTCTGAACTATCTTGGCAACTTTGTCGTAATCTGAACCTATTCTCAAATAAAACATTGAAGTAAAAGCAAATTTTGCTCCCTCTGGAGGCAGCGTGGAGGGCCAAGCAGGCGGGGCTGGATACAGGGAGAGTGCAGGAGGCCGGGCCATCCTACTGGTGCCGAGGACCATGCCCTGCTGGGTAGGGGCAGAAGTGAGGGACACACTGGCAGTGGGTGGGGCAGGACCTGACAGCCGGTAGATATGAAGGCTGGGGTGGGGGCATGAGTCGGCGGTGGCAATCCTGTCCTGAGCCCAGGGACAGGCATGGAGGAGGCTGCATGAAGGGAAGGGTGAGGCTGTGACAGACAAGCCAGGCAGCTCAGGGAGAGGGGGACATGCCAGTGCTGTGCCCTGACTGTGATGTCGCTCACCAGGCAGCTGGACCCATTACAGTGGGGCCATTGGAGCTATGGCTGGGGAAGGACCAGATCGCTTCTTGCTTTTGAAGTGTGTTTCCATCCCAAAGAAGATCAGGGTTTGGTCTACAGGCTGTGGATGAGATGGCTCCACTGAGCATGCGTGTGCATGTTGGGCCTTCCTGGGGTGCCATGAAAGATTCTGAATGCTTGTCTTCCTTCACCATTTTTATTTCACCGCAGATCACCAAAAACAGTGTTGGGGGCCAGCCCTGTGGCCTAGTGGTTGAGCAGCTAGGTCCTCCATGACCAGCCACGGTTCAGGTGCCAGCTCTGACAACTTGAAAAATATGCGTGATCTGTGTGCGCGTAAGCCCCAAGTCCCGACGGGACGGAGACAATGGAGAAGGGATCGTGGTACGACCATCCCTTGACAGGAGGTGTTCTTCCTGTCCCTCTCTGTTTCTCTCTACTGTACATGCAAGCCCTTCTGCAAATTAAAGCACACGCTCTCTCTCTCTCTCATGGACGAGCTCCTGTCTACTGTAAAACTCAAAACTACCCAAGAGTTAGAAACAATGGTTCTCAATTTACAGATGAGAGAGCTGAGACTCACACGGGGGGTGAGCTACCCGAGGTCACAGAGCTCTGGGAAGTCGCAGAGACAGGTCCCTCTGCGGCCTGCGTGTCCCTGGCAGCAATGTCCCCATTCACTGCACATGACACTCCGGGCTCAGGCAGCCCCAGCCTGACCTTGCTTGCCCCCACCCTGCAGGGTGTTTCCAAAGACCTCTGCTCCTCTTCCCTGGAGCTGACTCACGGGTTGCTTTGACTGAAGAGGGGCCACAGAGGGGAGTGCCTGGAAAAGCCTTGGCCAGAGGTGACCTCACAGCCCGGTCTCTGGGCCAGCAGCCACAGTGTGTGGACCGCTCGGGGCCAGTGGAGACCTGGACAGTGTAGCCAGGAGCATGACCCTGACCTTGGCATCCTTCCCAGGTCTCTGCTGCCAGCAGAGTGGGAGGGGCTCATCCAAGGACAGCCCCAGGGAGCACAGGCAGAGCCTAGCTGCAGCAGCCAGTAACAGAGAAGACGGCCGGCACCTGCCCCGCGCCCTGCTGGTGCTGAGGCTGAGTGCTCACCTTTGCTCTGTGGAAGAACTAGAGCACGCTACTGCTTGGGTTTTTATTTGCCCGTGGAGTTCCCTCCGTCTCTGAGACCAAGGCTGGGCTCTGGGGCTCCCTGGCCTCAGGAGACAGAGGAAAGTGGCTGGTCGCGCTCCCCGTTCTGGGCTTCGAGAGCGCCTAGTGGAGGAGATGGCAGAGGGGGGACAGGCGAGGTGGCCAGAGTGGGAGGAGCCCCGGGCCTGGACAGAGGCAGGCCGTCTGGGTTCGAAAGTTCTGTGGATCTCCCAGGGGCCCAGTCCCTGAGCAACGGCCACACCGAGTGCCGGGAGAGCTTCCAGCCTCGTCTGCGTTTCGTCAGTCACCAAACGCCGAGTGCACACGCCGCCTGGGTTCCAGAGGTCCCGAGGTAACCGGACAGACTGAGACAGGGGCACTGCGTGCCGGCCACACCACTCCGGAGAGCAGCCCTCCCCCCAGCTCGGGGCTCTGACCCTCAGTCCCCCACCCCGTTCCACCTTCTGCTCGCTCACCCAGTTCCACAGGGAGGGCACTCTTGTCGAAACTCCATATGCCAAGCGCGAAAGTCACCAGAGAGAGGGAGGGGGAAAGCCTCTCCCTCTCATGCCATAACTGTCCTTTTCATTGCCCTTGGCAAATGAAAAAAAAAAAGAAAGACAAAAGTGATACTAGTTATTATTTTAAATAATGCGATACTTATTATTTTAATCATAATTTATAAAATGGAATTATTCAGCCTAAAAAATGAACAGTAGGGACAGCGTGGATGAGTCCGGCGGACGTCACGTTAAGTGAGATCAGTCGGAGGACAAACACCTGATCGCGTCTATGTGTGAGGTCTGAAGTGTCAGCCTCGTAGAACTAGACGTGAAAATGGTGGTTACCGGGGGCTGGGGCATGGGGAACACCAGGAGCCGTTGGGCAAAGCACACGGGACGTGCATTAGCCAGGACAGGAGTGAGTTCGGAGACACAGCGTCCGTCGGTAACAACACGCTGTTCGCCGAAACATCGCTCAGAGAGCAGACGTGCAGTGCTGGCCCCGAGAAAGCGAGACGGATGTGAGATACTGCACGTTAGACAGCTCGATTCGGTATTCCAGTTACGCACATATCGAAACAGCATACTGCGTGGCCCAGATTTGTACAATCTTTACTGATGAATTAAAAGAGTTTTTTTTTTTTTTTTTTTTTTTAAATCAAGGATCAGAATTAGAAGCTTATTATATAGAAAGAAGTGTTGAAAATGGTAGCTTCTAGGCATGGGCTGGACACACGGACTGTTTTTTACCAATTTGGTGGGACTGTTTGACTATTTATTGCTTTGATTAGAATTAAAATGAAAATATCGAGGCCAGCAGGTGGTGTGGTGGTTAAGGTGCTGGACTCCCACACGGCCGACTGCAGTTCAAGCAACGAGAGGCTTCAAAATCACACACGTGTGCCCGAAGTGCCAAGAGGAGGATGAAAGAGAAGACGTTGCGGCATGGCCATCCACCCGGGGTTGAGGGTGGGTGGGTGGTGGTGGTTCCTCACTTTCCCTCTCTCTGTCTTTCTCTGGCAAGCATGTGCCCTATGACAGAAAGCTAAAAAAGAAATAAGTAAAATAAAACATGTTAAGGTAAGTCAGGAACAAGTGGACGGCTGCTTCTTCCCAGTGGCAGCCCCTGAGGTCTACACCCAGCTTCTGCTAGGGAAAGTGGCCAGCTCCGCTGGGGCAGGGCTGAGGAGACCAAGCTCCCACCCTCTGGGGCCATTCACTCCCCAGGGGAGGGTTCTGGGGAGTCTGCCCCAAAGCTGGCTGGCTGTGGTGCTTTATTTCCATGTGGCAGAAGCAGGGGTACGCTAGCTCCTCATTGAACGTGCCTCCCGCTAGGCGGGCGCAGTGGAGGGCGCTGGGAACACGCTGGGGGAGCGTTTGCAGGCCGGGCTGTGGGAGTTTGTTTCCCTCTGAGACCCAGACGCTCCTGGTAACCATTGTTCCCCAGTGTGGTTTTCGAAAACTTACTCTCTGCAAATTCCACGGCAGCCCAGACGGATGCGCCTGTCTAGGAATTCGAGGGGCTGAGAGCAGAAATAACATTTTATGGGAGAAGGGATCAAAGCCAGCAGACTGACTGAGGCATGGGCCCAGGTCTTGCACCTTCAGGGTCTCACCTCATTAGCAGCAGCCCAGCCTCACCAGGTTGGTTTTTAACAAGCGCCCTTCAGAGTGCTCTGGCTTTCTGTCAGCCTTTTCCAGGCCAACTGCCGTTTGTCCTCGAGCTGAAATAAGTCCCCAGTGACCCCAGGCAGGACCCCCACCCCCACCCCACCCAGAAGGGGACTCGTGCTCCGTCTACCAACATACAGGGATCTTACCGTCATCCTTTTCCCTGAAGGCGATGGCTAGGGTTTCTCTGACGCCTTGCAGTTCAGCAAGTACCTCCCTAGGTGGTGTAATAATCGCTCGGATGGACATGGATCATGGTTTCCATCGTACAGGTGGAGACACCAAGGGTCCGAGGGCAAGGGATTTGCCTCAGAGCTGGAAAGAGCAGAGTGGGGGGTTGAACTCAGGTTTCCCAAGACCAGGGGGTCCCTGCACACAGGACCTAACAGAGAAGAGGAGTGTTTCCTGTGGGTGTCTCTTATCAGTAGGAACGCTTTTCCAGAGCCAGCCAGTGGGGTGGTGGTTGAGGCAGCTGGATCCCGCATGGCCGACTGTGTGGTTCGAGTCCTAGACCCGATGGCTCGAAAATCATTCTGGGCACATGTGCGTGTGTGCCTAAGATCCTGAGAGGAGAATGGAGGAGAAGGGATCCATATGCCAAGCGCGAAAGTCACCAGAGAGAGGGAGGGGGAAAGCCTCTCCCTCTCATGCCATAACTGTCCTTTTCATTGCCCTTGGCAAATGAAAAAAAAAAAGAAAGACAAAAGTGATACTAGTTATTATTTTAAATAATGCGATACTTATTATTTTAATCATAATTTATAAAATGGAATTATTCAGCCTAAAAAATGAACAGTAGGGACAGCGTGGATGAGTCCGGCGGACGTCACGTTAAGTGAGATCAGTCGGAGGACAAACACCTGATCGCGTCTATGTGTGAGGTCTGAAGTGTCAGCCTCGTAGAACTAGACGTGAAAATGGTGGTTACCGGGGGCTGGGGCATGGGGAACACCAGGAGCCGTTGGGCAAAGCACACGGGACGTGCATTAGCCAGGACAGGAGTGAGTTCGGAGACACAGCGTCCGTCGGTAACAACACGCTGTTCGCCGAAACATCGCTCAGAGAGCAGACGTGCAGTGCTGGCCCCGAGAAAGCGAGACGGATGTGAGATACTGCACGTTAGACAGCTCGATTCGGTATTCCAGTTACGCACATATCGAAACAGCATACTGCGTGGCCCAGATTTGTACAATCTTTACTGATGAATTAAAAGAGTTTTTTTTTTTTTTTTTTTTTAAAAAACAGGATCTACTCTGTCTTTTTTTTAAATCAAGGATCAGAATTAGAAGCTTATTATATAGAAAGAAGTGTTGAAAATGGTAGCTTCTAGGCATGGGCTGGACACACGGACTGTTTTTTACCAATTTGGTGGGACTGTTTGACTATTTATTGCTTTGATTAGAATTAAAATGAAAATATCGAGGCCAGCAGGTGGTGTGGTGGTTAAGGTGCTGGACTCCCACACGGCCGACTGCAGTTCAAGCAACGAGAGGCTTCAAAATCACACACGTGTGCCCGAAGTGCCAAGAGGAGGATGAAAGAGAAGACGTTGCGGCATGGCCATCCACCCGGGGTTGAGGGTGGGTGGGTGGTGGTGGTTCCTCACTTTCCCTCTCTCTGTCTTTCTCTGGCAAGCATGTGCCCTATGACAGAAAGCTAAAAAAGAAATAAGTAAAATAAAACATGTTAAGGTAAGTCAGGAACAAGTGGACGGCTGCTTCTTCCCAGTGGCAGCCCCTGAGGTCTACACCCAGCTTCTGCTAGGGAAAGTGGCCAGCCCCGCTGGGGCAGGGCTGAGGAGACCAAGCTCCCACCCTCTGGGGCCATTCACTCCCCAGGGGAGGGTTCTGGGGAGTCTGCCCCAAAGCTGGCTGGCTGTGGTGCTTTATTTCCATGTGGCAGAAGCAGGGGTACGCTAGCTCCTCATTGAACGTGCCTCCCGCTAGGCGGGCGCAGTGGAGGGCGCTGGGAACACGCTGGGGGAGCGTTTGCAGGCCGGGCTGTGGGAGTTTGTTTCCCTCTGAGTCCCAGACGCTCCTGGTAACCATTGTTCCCCAGTGTGGTTTTCGAAAACTTACTCTCTGCAAATTCCACGGCAGCCCAGACGGATGCGCCTGTCTAGGAATTCGAGGGGCTGAGAGCAGAAATAACATTTTATGGGAGAAGGGATCAAAGCCAGCAGACTGACTGAGGCATGGGCCCAGGTCTTGCACCTTCAGGGTCTCACCTCATTAGCAGCAGCCCAGCCTCACCAGGTTGGTTTTTAACAAGCGCCCTTCAGAGTGCTCTGGCTTTCTGTCAGCCTTTTCCAGGCCAACTGCCGTTTGTCCTCGAGCTGAAATAAGTCCCCAGTGACCCCAGGCAGGACCCCCACCCCCACCCCACCCAGAAGGGGACTCGTGCTCCGTCTACCAACATACAGGGATCTTACCGTCATCCTTTTCCCTGAAGGCGATGGCTAGGGTTTCTCTGACGCCTTGCAGTTCAGCAAGTACCTCCCTAGGTGGTGTAATAATCGCTCGGATGGACATGGATCATGGTTTCCATCGTACAGGTGGAGACACCAAGGGTCCGAGGGCAAGGGATTTGCCTCAGAGCTGGAAAGAGCAGAGTGGGGGGTTGAACTCAGGTTTCCCAAGACCAGGGGGTCCCTGCACACAGGACCTAACAGAGAAGAGGAGTGTTTCCTGTGGGTGTCTCTTATCAGTAGGAACGCTTTTCCAGAGCCAGCCAGTGGGGTGGTGGTTGAGGCAGCTGGATCCCGCATGGCCGACTGTGTGGTTCGAGTCCTAGACCCGATGGCTCGAAAATCATTCTGGGCACATGTGCGTGTGTGCCTAAGATCCTGAGAGGAGAATGGAGGAGAAGGGATTGTGGCGTGGCCATCCCCCCGCGCGGTGACTTCTCACTCTCTTTTTCTCTGTGTCTCCCTCTGGTGAGTGCGCATGCCCTAAAGCAAAAAATTAAAAATAAATAAATAAATACATAAATAAAATGGAGTACTTTCTTAAAGAAAGAATGCTTTCTCAGAAGCCAGCCCCTTCCTAAAAAGATTCCCCTTTCGTCTCTCTGGAGTACACCCATCGCCAGCAAAGGGGAGGAATTAGGCTCAGGTAACCAGCGTCCCTGCCTGAGGTGAGCCTGGGCTGGGCGTCGCCCTCCAGGACACACAGGAGGATGAGCACCGAAGCTAATCGGGCGCAGGGTGCGACACCCAGAGCGAGGCTGTCCAGGACTGTCCGCAGAGGCTGCCTGCACGGCGCACGCCGTAGCCCTGTTCTAGGGGGTGCTGCAGGCCCGGTGTGCACGTGTCAGTCTGCCTATCTGTCTGTCTGTTGGCTGTTGGATAGGCAACCAAGTGCCTGCCGCACTCCACTTCCTAGGGATGCTTATATCTCTTAAATGAAAGGTAGGGGTAACGGGGCATTCAGGCTGGACCGTGAGGATGGGGGTGGAGAGCCGCCACAGAGCCATAGCTTCCGGCCTCAGAGCTCCAGGAGAGGGCAAACAACCACCCAGCTTCC
>NW_006159876.1:520200-523135 GCF_000334495.1 Tupaia belangeri chinensis | reverse complement strand
GGGGGCGCTGAGGAGGGCGGAGAGCAGGTCCAGGTCAGGCAGAGGGTGAGGAGCGCCCAGAACCTGGGGAGAAGCCCCCACTAGGGCTGCCCCCTCTTCGACGGTGGCCAAAGCCCTGATGGCGTTCTCTGTCTCCCCTCCTCTCCCCCTAGTGCTCCCCTCTATCACTCTCAACCATGGCTCCTCCCCTCCTCCTCCCCCATATTCTGCATCCTTTCCTCCCTGCTCTCCCCGCTCCCCGACAAGCCTCCCTTAACTTCTTAGCACCCTGCTAGACTTTGAACTCCGGTCAAAAAGCTGCTCCAACTCCTTCTCCTTCCTGAGTTTGCCCAAGCCTCGCCAGGCAGCCTGTACCCAGAGCCCGGCCTCCTTCGCCAGCATGTGAACCCAGCCGGAAGAGGAGCCTCCTGGAGACACAGGCCCTGAGCCCCAGGCTGCACACCTGACCCTGGGAACATGGGAGCCCCTGGTCCCCAGGGCAGGCCCATGCAAGGCTTGGAGGAGTAGCTTGGGAAAGGAATGGGGCTCCTTAGAGCGCCTCAAATCGCACGGTGCAGTGGGAACTGAGGCTAGCTTGGGGGGTTCTGGGAGAGCAGAGGTGCTAGGGGTCACCCATCTTTCCACATCTTGGGGTTCTTGGGCAGTCCACAGAGACCTGAACTGAGTAGGGCCTGAAGTCGGGATCTCTGAGCCAAAGGGACAACCACGGCTGTGGTAAGAGGGCGGAAGCAGCTCGCAGGTCTCCCCAGTCTCCCCCTTTTTGGCTCTAAGAGGGTTCTGGAGAAGGCACAGCCCCCACCCGAAAAGGGCCTGGAACTCAGCCCGTTCATCAGCCTCCCCTCATGCCGAGTTGGAGCCCCTGGGCCAGAGGGGAGGACCGAGACCTTCCCGCCGTCCCACCAGGCTGGCCCGTGCTGGTTCACCATGGACCCCACCCCCATCCTGGAAGGAAGCCACTCCTGACTTGGAATTGCCACTCACGCGCTTCCCAAATTTCCGAAACCTGGGAGTCCCGACAGGGCACAAGCAACTCTCAGGGAGGGAGGGATGACTTCATCGGAATTTCCAGCTTCTGGTCTTCGCTGTATTTTTAAGGGCACAATGCCATCCGCAGACCCTTTCCAAAAGGCTGGATGGTTTGCAAACAGGACAGAAAGGGGCTTCTGCTCTCCAGGAAAATCCTCTCTCTGGAGTCATGAACAGCCGGTAACCCTGCCCACAGGGCCTCTGTATAAAGCTGGCTTTGTTCAAGGAAGGGGCCCGCTGGACGCATCAAGTCTGAGAGGGCGATGGCTTTGCCTCCTGGGCTCTGCGCGGGCGGGGGAGGCCAGTGATCCCATGCCAAGCTGTGCAGCCCACCCAGGCGGCCACGGACAGGGCTGCGACCGCCATGGGCCCTGAGTACACGGGGCCAGCCCAGGCTGTCCTGCTACTGGCAGACCACCTCTCTGGGCAAGCACTTTTGTTTTTCTTTTTAAACAAAGTTTTTGCCACAGGGCATGTGCATTCCCAGGAGATAGACAGAGAAAGGAAGAAAGCAACCCCCAGTGGGGATGGCCACGCCACAATCCCATCTCCTCCATTCTCCTTTTGGGATTTTCAGCACACACGCACACGTGTCTGGTATGATTTTCTAGCTGCCGGGTCGGGGACACAAAGCATGGTCCGCCATGTGGGAATCCAGCCCCTCAACCACCACGCCACCTGCTGGCTCCCCAGAAAACTCTTCTAAGTTCCTGGAGTCTCTGCCAGACACCTCAGTCCCTGCCCTCCCTGCCTTCCTCCCTCTTCTGTCCAGGCACTATCCCCCGGTCACATGCGGCTTCAACACCCCCACCCCCTTCCCTCCTGGCCTGTTTAAAACGTCTCCTCCTCATCTACTGGTGTGCTTCTACCAAGCCCACTGGAAAGCCACCTGCCTCTTGAATCCCTTCCAGCTTTCCACCCAGAGGCGAGCAATTTCCCCTTTGTCTCCGACAGCCCGTTTGTGAGGCTTGTCAGAATAAGCAGAGCGGCCATGGCTTAGAGCTCCCCCACGCATGTCTGCCACCTACCCACGTGGCTCTAGGTCTAGCCCTCCCCACCCCAGGGCCAGACACCACGTCCTGGTACAACAGGCCCCTCAGCCCCCTCGGGGCAGACCCCTTCTCTTTCAAGCTGTGTCAGTGTAACACTAACAGCTCTCATTTGCTGGGCACATACCCTGTTCCTGGCAGTCTGAGTATGCTATGGGCATCCCCTTATGTACCTCGTAACACCCAGCGAAGTATATACTAGCAGTATCCACCACGGCCCTGGGGTTCTCGGCTCTGTTCCAGGCCTGGCTCCTGGGTTGGGCCTGCGACCCAGACCCAGCCCTCTAAGGCATCAGACACCCCTGCAGTAGAGGTGGCCTAGTGCAGGCAGCCCAGTGGGTGAACTTGCACAGCTGGTGCAATGCGAGCCTCGTGCTGCTGGTGGCCTCTTGTGGCAGGCCTCCCGAGACTGAGGCCGCTCAGAGGCTGCTGAGAGCCCGTCAGGCAACTGGAGTGCTGGCCATACTGTCTGGGCCTCAGCAGCCAGGCCTCCCTGGAGAGTCGCCTCCTCCTGGACCCCCTCCTGGGATGTGGGCTTCCGACCAACCTGCTCCACCTCTTGCAGACGGGCCCCTGCTGCGTGCACGCTGCCTCAGCTCCCCCCCTGCCAGCAGCGAAAGGCGCCTCCCTCCGGAGAGCAGCAGGTGCCTCGCCAGCGGTGATCGTCCATATGGAGCTGATTTCTTCCACCTGTGACCAAAGGCGTGCCCTCCGCCATATGGCACCATGGCTGGGAACGCCTTCCTAGGCCTGCGTGGAGGTCAGCTGGGCAACTGGCCTTGCCATGGAAAAGCTGCCCACAGGCTGGGGGCGAAGGCTCGCAGCCCCATCTTTACTAGACGCAGGCCCTTCCACCACCG
>NW_006159876.1:486499-518945 GCF_000334495.1 Tupaia belangeri chinensis | reverse complement strand
GCGCGCCCCAGGCTGGAGGCTAGGCCTCGCAGCCCCATCTTTACTAGCCGCAGTCCCTCACACCCCTGCACCCTCCACGGGGCAAGGTCTGATCGGGCCAGGCATCCTTCAGAACGTTCAACTTACCGCGCCAGGCTGGCACCTGTGCCCTGCTGTGTCAGGCGCCGGGCGAGCCTGGATGCAGCTGTGCCCCCCTGACTCACGGTCCTGGCTGGCCCTGCAGTGCCCCGTGCACTTGGCCCATGGCAGCCACGTCCCAGCAGTGGCCTCTGTCCACGGACACTAACTTGCTCCAAATAGATGGGTCTTCCAGAACATGTAAAACCTGACACCTTCTCCCGGAGGAAATCCCAGCGGGCCGCAAACCAAGAGCATGGCAGTTACAGTAGGTTGAGCAAGGGGCATGACACAGGAAAATGCCCCGTCCTCTCAGCCAGGGCCCTCCCTGCAGGGGCTGCTGCCACTGGACAGAAACAGGCCCAGACCTGCAGCTCATTTTCCCAGTCGTGCTGGAAATCCTGTACGTAGAAGCTCCCTTCCCTTCCTGCTGCCCTGCATGGCCTCTGGCAGCATCGGGCACAGACTCCTTGCAAACCCAAAGCCCTGTATTAGCTATCCGCTGCTGCGTAACAAATCACCCCAGAACCTTGCGGCCTAAAACACCTGTGCAGTGGCTCACAGGGATTCTGAGGGTCAGGAATCTGGGAGCAGCTTGGCCAGGTGGCTCTGCTTGCGGCTGTTGGCAAGAGACCTCAGTCCGTCCTGGTCCACAGGGTTCCCCAGAGTGCCGAGGGGCAGAGGGGAGCCACCAGGACAGAAGGGTCGTGTCTTTCCTAACTGAGTCTTGGGAGTGTTACGCTTTCATTTCTACCATGCTCTTGTGTTCACACCGACCCCCCCGGTGCTGAGTGGGAGGACACGATTCTAGTGTGACTAGCAGAAGGCGTCTCACTGGGCGCTGTCTTGCAGGGGGGCTATTGTCAGGCCCCAGGACGGAGAAGGTTCAATCCAGATATGCACCTTGCAGGAAGGACTGGGTTAGATGGAGGCAGCAGGAAGCCGAGCGGGGAGAACCATGGCGGGGTCCACTGCGGCCCTCCCGGGATACTGTCCTCCACCCTCACTGCTACATGAGCCCCAATCCATCTTTTTTTTTTTTTTGCCTTTTTTGGAGAGGTTTTTGCTATAGGGCGCAAGCGCTCACCAGAAAGACAGAGAAAGACAGAGAGACAGAAAGCAAGAAATCACGCCGGCAAGGCTATTGTTTATCTTTTCAGACGTGACCGTCTCCTCTGAGTGCTGAGCCATTCCAGACCTCAGAGACCCCCCCAGCCCGGTGCAGCCCACTCTCCCTGAACCACCTGCTCACTGCCCTCTCCTGCTCCTTGTCAGCCGGCGATGTCTAGCCTGGTTCTGCCAGAGCGCCATCCCCGGGGGAGAAGCCAGAGCGGACTGCCGCGGGGCCAGCCAACACATTCCTGAAGCGTGAACAGGTTGGTTTACATCAAAAGCTCTGCAAGTCCTGGACAGGCAGACCCCTCTCTGTGGGTAATGGTATTTGCAGGCTCAGGGCCGTTCTTCCAGCCCCTGAGCACAGGAGCTCTAAGCTGCCTGACGGCACCACCTGAGAGTCCTGGAGTCCCTGGGCCCAGCTCCCTGAGGCTTTATCCACCCACCTAGAGACGCCTGGGGCCTAGGGTCTTACTGGATGGGACAGAATCCAATCTCTATTAACTAGGCACCCAGCCAGGAGGCACCAGGGGACCCCAGGCTCAAGCCTCAAGCAAATGCAGCCCTGGGGCCTGATTCTCCAAGCATGACCAGCATCCCTGTTCATCCTAACCTCAGGACACGTCCTCCATCCTGCCAGGTTACTCAGCCAGGCCCACCCTTGGGTGCCAGTGAGGCTGAATTTTATGTCAACCTGGCTGGCCCACGGGGGACCTGGGTATCTGGTTAAACATCACTTCTGGGTTCATCTGTGAGGGTGTCTATGCAAGAGATTAGTGTTCAGTTTGGTGACTAGAGGGGGTGGGCATTGTCCAACCTGCCGAGGACTTGGGCAGAACGAAAGATGGAGACAGGCCACCCCCCTGCCTGTCTGCTTGGGCTGGGACCTCTGTCTCCTGCCCTCCACCTGCAACTTACACCGCCGCTCCTCCGGGTGTCCAGCTTGCAGACGCAGATCGGGGTTCCTCAGCCTCCATCACGTGAGAGCCAGCTCCTGCTGCACCTCATCTGGGTGCATTCTGGGGTCTGTCGTTCCGGAGAGCCCTGCACTTATGCTGCTCCTTACGGGGCAAGAAAGGGGGCATCGGAGGTCAGAGTTCAGCTCTACCTCCAGCTTGTGGGCGACTTCTAACAAGTCAGCTCACCTGTCCCCCTCGAGGCCCCCTGCCTACAGTTCCTTCCCTCCCACCCCTAAGACTGTGGAGAGATGAGATCGTGTAACTCCACGTGTCAGCCGTGGCTGCAGCAACTGCTTGCAGAAGTTAGTGCTTCTTTGGTTCAAGGTTACCAATACTCATATCCTTTATACAAGTCAGCTTGGGCGCCCTCAGTACCTCACCAAGAACTTGAAAGGGAGTGATGCTGCGGACCAAGTGGTGAACCAGCGCTCCCCAGAGCTGTCCGCACTCGCATTTGCAGCTGCGTGGAAGAGCCCTAAATCCCTCAGGCAACCCGCTTAGAAGGCTGATGGGGGCCAGGCTGGCCTCCCCCTTGGAAATGTCACCCACGGGTTTCTATATGAGAGCCAGGTAGAGAAATTTGTCTCCTTCCCTTCCTCTCCACCTCCTCCCACCCACTCCACCTCAAGCTGCTGAGTGTTTTCCATGAGCAGTGAGATAATTGTCTTGGGGTGCAGGGGTGCATCATTACCCTCCCTCCTGAATGCGAGCCTGAATGACTGGGTTGACAGGCGCCACTCAGGGCTCCCAATGCACAGAAGTGCCTCCTGGGAAGGCCTGCCCTGCTGGTGCAGCCTCCAGGTGAATTCGTAGGTGGGGCTATCCGGAATGGCCATGCAGGGCTTGCCTATGCACCCCTCTCCTGGGCTGCTGTGGAGTGGGACTGGCTAGAAGCACAGGAACTGGGTGGGCTCTGTGAGCACGACTGTCTACCCTTTTGAAACCAAATCGCTGTGGTTTTGTGTGTGAGTTCTGGTTGATAAACCAGGTCTGGGCAGTCAAATCTAGGTGGGTCGGTAAAGCAAAAAGAAACAGATAAAATAGGGCAGAGATCCACTAGTCATTGTCACGGCATTCGCTCGTACCACGCGCCAGGCTTTGGGGAGGAGCGGTGAGTGTGCCTGTGGTGGTCCTGCTCCCATGGAGCTTCCATTCTGGGGGAGGGGCAGGCCTCAGTCCAATGTGGTGAGTGCTGCTGTGATGGGGGGGACAAGGGACAGGGCGTTGCTGGGAGTTAAATTGTGCCCACTCAAAAAAAAAAAAAAAAAAAAAAGGCTATGGGGAAGTTCTAGCCCCAATACCTACAAATGAAACTTCATTTGGAAGTAGAGCTTTAGATATGTTATCAGGGTGGGCCTGGGTCCAACATGACAGGTGTTCTTTATTGTTTTAGTTTTAGCTTTAGTTTTAGTTTTTTTACCTTAGGGCACATGCACTTACTGGAGAGACAGAGAGAGACAGTGAGAGGGAAGGTGAGAAATCACCCGCCAGGGTGATGGCCATGCCACAATCTCTTCTCCATTCTCCTCTTGGGATTTTGGGCACACATGCCCAGCATGAGTTTCAAGCCACCAGATCTAAGATTTAAAAGCATATCCTGGAACCCAAGGCAGAAATAGTAGCCAGATCTTGTGGCCTCTGAAGTCTTAGCCAAGGCCATGGTGTGCACGGTCTGGATGCATGACCCAGATGCACAGCCTCCCTCCCCTCTGCTGCTCTCCACCTCCCTGACTCTCTCTCTGATCAGTTCCATTTTTCTCCCTCCCTCCCAGATGGCTTCTTCCACCTATTCTAGGTCTCATGTACATGTTACCCAGCAGAAGACCTCCGCAGGACACAGTGAGCGGTCTGTGGTGCTCCAGCCCCTCTTCTGCCACGATTACCAATTACCATGCTGGCCTACCGGAAGTGTGCTCTTCTCCTACTTTCCTTAGGAACTTGGAGCTGTGCCCTGCTGTGTTCTGGCTTTGTCCTGAGAGTAAGGAGGGGTGATGTGATCTGAACTGCATTTCCTAAAGATCCTGGACTGCGGGTGGGGGGCCAGGGTGGGGCCAGGGTGGACCTCACACAGGGCCTGGAGTGGAGTGAATGCTCACGGATGGTGGTGGCTTGGAGCAGGAGGCTGGAGAGGAGACAGTTCATTCAAGAGATGCTAGGATCAGGGTCATGGCAGACAGTGGGGAAGATGAAGAGAAAGGGGCATTCTGAGACGTGCAGGAAGAACGGAGGAGAGTTGGTGCCTGATTGGATGTGGAGAAGAGAGAGAGGAGAGCAAGCAGGAAGGACCCTCAGGGTTCAGGATACACCGACAGGGTGGCTAGTAGCCGGGATGGCTGCATTCGGAGAAGCTGTGAGTGTGAGGGGCCTGAAGTGTATCAGCGCATCAGCAGAGACGTCGGTGTGGACAGAAGGCAGCCTAGCCTGTATAGCAGGGCTGGAGCTCTAGAGGGACGCTTGTCTGGAGTCATGGAAGCCACAGAGAGAGCTCCCGGGGAGCATATGCAAAGAGGGAAATGAGGAACATGGAACTGCAGGAAAGAGCAGCAGAGGAGAAACATGGTTGACAGAGGAGGGAGCCATGGGTGGTGCTTCATGGAAGCCAGAGTGTGTGACGAGGTGGGAACGGCCAGTGGGGCAAGTGCTGTCCCCAAGCCAAGTCAGATGACAAGAGGACTCTCTCACTCGGATACTTGGACAAGGAGGTCCCTGACAGTCTCGGCAAACACTGTTTGGTCGTGACAGGTGGGGGCAGAAGTCGCACTGCTGTGGGGAGTGTGGGGATGACTGCTGTGTGTGGGGACCACCCTTTCCAGAAACGGGACTGGAGAGGGCAGGAGAGAGATGGGGAGAGGATGAGCACTCCGGGGAGGGGCTGGCTTGTAGTGGAATGGTGCGAGCACGTAGCCGTCCGTCAGATAGAGAGAGGAGGCAGAGCGCACCAGATAGAGGAGGGGGCGACAGCTCCCCAGAGGGTGCGTGTCCTGTCCCAGAACCCCAGAGCCTGGGTGGTTCGGGCGGCTCAGAGTATTCACAGGGTCCGTGTGAGAGGCGGCAGGGAGGGCTAGGGTCCCGGAGGGGGCTGTGATGTGCATACACAGGCGCCCAGGTGGAGGAGGGGGCTGCCTGCCCAGGAGAGCCGGTGTCATTGCACGGACAGAAAGGCCGGGAAGGGGTTCTTGCTCCGAGTTCTGCTGGTGCTGAGCTTCAGCCCGTGAGGCTGACGTCAACCCTGATGGGAAGAGGATGAATTTGTACTGTTTTAAGCCACCATGTTCATGGAAATTTGTCACTGCAGCGTGGAAAGCTAATGCTACCCCATCTCGCTTTATTTTACTTTTTTGTCTTCATCCCCTAAACTGGCCTGCGTCCCCTCCCTCCCACTGGACCCTGCTCCGGTGTATTTAATACACGTGTATAGACATGTGTGTATCGCCAGGGAGCATGCAGCTCTCTTTCACGTGTGTGTGTGAATCTGTGCGAATCCTGCTGTTTCTCAGCTTTCTCCTCAGAGTTTCTTTCTAAAGCAAAATTTCAAAACATCTGTCTCCATCGCCCGGTGTGTTGTACCTTCCGTTATATGGGATTCGACGTCACCGCCATCGACTAGAACGCCGAGATTTCTGCCAACATCCCACGACTACCTGCAATCGAGGAGCCCATGTCCCACGGCCACCCGTGATCCTGGGTGACCGTCCTCACAGATCTTCTTCATGGACGTGGGAGAGAGTTTCTCTAGCTCGTATACCCAGGAGTGGGATTGCTGGCCCATGAGCACTGTGCAAAACTCACTGCGCTGCTCCGGGGAGAACTGATTCTGACCTGGGCCGCTAGGTGGTCTTCGGAATGCGCCTCCCCGGTCACGCCCCAGCAGTTTCCCCACCTCCAACAATGCCTGCTACTGCTTGGCTTCCTAACCTCTGCCAGCACTGTGCGGTGGTGAGGCATGTGTACTGCTCGGAATTCGCCTTTCTCTGAGGGCCATGAACTCTCCCACCCCTTCGTATCCTGCCTGCCCACGTGGCATTTTCCTTCTGTGACTTGCTTATTTATCTCTCTTGCCAGTTTCTCGATCGGCGTTGGGTTGTGGCCCTACGTTACGGATTTGCAGGGACTCCTTGTCTCTTTCTGTATCTAGCCTGTTTTAGTTGTTGAAACTATTTTCTCCCAGATTCTCACTTGTTTAAAATTTTTTTTTTTTTGGAGAGGTTTTTGCTGTAGGGTGTGTGCACTCGCCAGGAAGACAGAGAGAGACAGAGAGACAGAAAGCGAGAAATCACCCCCCAGGGGGGATGGCCACGCCTCAATCCCTTCTCCTCCGTTCTCCTCTCGGGATCTTGGGCACACACGCACATGCGCCCTGCATGAGTTTAAGCCACTGGGTCTGGGACGCAAACCGTGGTTGACCACATGGGAGTCCAGTGACATAGCCACTATGCTAACTGCTGGTCCCTCATTTGTTTAATTTTGTATATTGTGTTCTTATTAATTCTGACATAGAAAAATGATCACTTTTCCCTTTTAATATTTGTACATTTAAGGCCTTGCACATACAATCATTCTCCAACCCCCAGTCACAAATATTCTTAGACTGTCCTGTTACTCTTCCATGTCTTCTCCATATCTTTTAGATATACCTTTTGCATCTAGCAGGGATTTATCTCTGTTATAAAGTTTCATAACTTGATCCACAAATACCTCATTAGTTTTATACTTTCCTAAGTGACTTATGAGTTTATTGCTATCATGTTTTGCTATAGAGTTTGTGTATTTGTGTATTCACCAGAGAGAGGGAGAGAGGTAACTCCCCAGGGGGTTGGCCACACCGTAGTCCCCTCTCCTCCACTCTCCTCTTGGGATTTTGGGCACACACACACACGCACACACACACACACACACACACATACACATGTGCCCGGTGTGATTTTCAAGCTGCTATGTCCAGGACTTGAACTGCATTTGGCCATGTGGGAATCCAACACCTTAACCATCATGCCACCTGCTGGCCCTCCCTTACAAAATCTTGACAGTCAGGTTATGGTGTTTTCATTCAAAAAAACTCAAGCAGATTCTTCTCTTTCTTTTTCTGTTTCTTTACTTCTTTTTGCTCTCTCACTCTCTCTCCCTTCCTTCCCTCCTTCCTCATTCCTTCCTTCCTGTCTTTCTTTATGGTTTGCCCTCGAGGGAGGGGGGAAAGAGAAAGCGAGAAATCACCCCCCAGGGGATGGCCATGCCACACTCCCTTCTCCTCCATTCTCCTCTCAGGATTTTGGGCACGCACATACATGTACCTGGTATGTTCTTCAAGCCATCTGATCCAGCACTCAAACCAAGCAGTCAGCCATGTGGGATCTAGATATGATTCGTCACTAGTTAGGGGACTGGTCACATGGAAAAAAAGAGCCAAAAGGACAAAGATTCAAAAGAAAAGTTTTCAAAATAAAGTTGCGATCAAATCCAGAGTTTCTTCTACCGGGTCAGAAGCTATATGAGTAAAACTAATAATCGTGTGTTTTGTAGCAAACCAGCGGCTCTTCTTGAGAGTCCACGTGTCCTGGGACAGCTCTGTGCTCAGAGGGTCGTCCCGAAGAGCGTGTGCAGTGGCCCTACCATCCCCATCCCCACCAGGGACGTGGCAGTCCCTGTCTGTGGTGGCCGTGTCCGGTGTGAGGTAGGCAGGGCTTCAGCCATGCTCGGTGGCAGACGCAGACCAGCCTCACTACATGTGCTGTCTTGTTTGGGGGTCGTGAAGAGCATCTGCATGTTACTGCGAAGGAAAACAGTGAAAGTATGACCACTCTTCCAACTTCTTTCATTCATCCCAATGCCTCTGCTGCCGCTCACGTCTTTCCGTGTGCAGAGTAGCTTTCCGTTTCAATGCCAAACCATAGACAGTGTTTTTTTTTTTTTTCTTTAATGCTTTGCTGTCAGGTGTGTGCACTTTCTGGAGAGAAAGAGAGAGGGGGGGAGCAAGAGAGAGAAAGTGAGAAAGCACCCCCAGAGAGGATGGCCATGCCACAGTCCTTTCTCCTCCATTCTCCTCTCTGGATTTCGGGCATGTACACGTGCCCAGTATGCTCTTCAAGCTCTGGGTCCTGGACTCGAACCAGGCAGTTGGCTATTTGGGATCCAGCACCTTAACCACCATGCCACCTCCTGGCCATGTTGTTGTCTTGTATAGACGACAGAGCTGAATATAGATTGTACTCTTAATGCAAAACAATGGACAAGCGAAGGGGCAATGCCATGCCCAGCCGTGGCCAGGCTCCTGCGTGTACACTGCATTGCGATGGCGCCTGCCTGATCACAACTCAGGAGGTGTTACTCTGATTGCCGAGGTGTTAAAAATGTGACTCCTAGAACTGGTGAAATTCGGTAATGTAAACAAGGTACTAGTCATTATCGAACACAAGTGAAATGCCAGGTAGTGGGCTGGCTTCGTGGCCTGGTGGTTAAGGCAGTTGACCATGTGGTCCAAGTCCCAGAGAAGCATGTCAGGCATATGTGTGTGTGTGCCCAAAATCCCAGTGGAGGGAGAGATGGAGAGGGATTGCGTGTGACTCATGTGGGAGGCCGCTCTCCCTATTTCTTGGGCGAGTGCACATGCCCTCTAGCAGGAAGGAGGGGAGGAGGGAAGGGAGGAAGGAAGGAGGGAAGGAAAGAGGGAAGGAAGGAGGGAAGGAAGGAGGGAAGAGAGGAAGGAAGGAAGGAGGGAAGGAAGGAGGGGAGGGAGGAAGGAAGGGAGGAAGGAAGGAAGGAGAGAAGAAAGGAGGGGAGGGAGGAAGGAAGGACGGCCAAATCGCGTGTTCCTAGAGATGGCCCCGGTCCTCCCCCACCTCCTGGAGTCTGTGTGTCCTACAGTGAAGACGCGCTGGGCTACCCACCCCTCTTGCCTGAGCGTCCAGTGGTTGAGATCTGGCTGCTCTAGGGTCAGCTGACCAGAGCTGGTCCAGGGCTGGGGTTAGAGGTCAGCCTGTCATCGGCAAGTGGTTCGTTCCTGGCAGGGAGAGGCAGCATGGAGGCTTGGAGTCAGCATTCAAGCCCAGTTCATGCTCGCAGTCAGCTTCCAGGTGGGGAACTCGGCAGCCGCTGTAACTGCCAGCCTGTGACTGGTGCGGGGAGCTGGCGTGTGCTGGTTTGGGGGGTCTGTGTGGCCAGGATGGAGGTCGGTCTGCAGCCAGGGTTACCTGAAGACAGTCCACCTGGGGCCCAAGGGTGGCCTTGGCCCCTTGAGAAGCTCTCACCTCCTCCACAAAGCAGTGGGCCCCAGGTCTGAGTCCAGCCAAACCATCTCTGCTCTGGACACCTGAATAGTGGGGGCTCCAGCCAGGTCGTGCTGAGCACCCAAGGCCATGGCAAACTTTGGCCTGGCCTTCCACAGGGGCTCTGCTTGGAGATCAAGGGGTGGCCCACCCCTCTCTTCCAACACAGCCTTCTGGGAGTCAGCACCGCCACCTCCCGGAGAAGCCGGAGGCCATCCTGGCAGGTGGGGGTGGCCTTGGAGAGCACGGTTTTCAGACAAGCCCAGAGGTGCCCTACCCTGTGGCACGTCTATGTGGAGGAAGAGGTCCTGGGTCGAAGTCCTGTTTCTCTCACCATGAAGTGAACCATCTTTGGTAGTCATTTGTTTTGTAAAATGGAAATCAGAATTTTTTTTTTTAATTTATTCAGTCATGTTTGTTTGTTTTCTTTCCTTCCTTCCTTTCTTTCTCTCTCTCTCTTTCTTTTCTTCTTCTTTTTTTTTTTTTTTTTTTTTTTTTTCCAGAAGACAACAACTTTTTTTTTTTCTTCCCCACCCCTCTTTTTTTTTTTTTTTTTTTTTTTTTTTTTTTTTTTTTTTTTTTACCAGAGAGAACAAGCTGCCGGGTCTGGGACTTGAGTTGCAGGTGGCCATGTGGGAGTTCAGTGCCTTAACCTCCATGCTACCTGCTGGCTCTGGGAATCAGAATTTCTGAAGGGGTGAAGTAAGATAAAATGTTGAAACCTATTGTGGAAATTGTAGATGCTGTTACAAAGTGAGGGATGGTAGCGATGATGACAATGACGAAGGTGACTGTTATGGAGCCCTCGCTCTTACAAGGGAGCTGGGAAATGTAGCTCCACCATGAAGCCCGGAAAATGAATTGGTGTGAGGAGCACACGGCCCTGTCCTAACCACAAGGGACACCGCCACCCTGTTCTACGGTGAGAGTACCCCAGCTAGGAGGCTGTGCGACTTACCTGAGGCCAAGGGCTCGGAGACCTTCTGTTCTATTTCAGGGCTTGTGCTGCAACAGCACTCGCCACTGTGTGGGCTGTTCTGACGGCTGCCTCATCCTTCTCTTCTGCAGAAACTCCCGCAGCCTGCCTCAGCCCCTGCGAGCACCAGCACAGCTCCGGGCAGCATGGCGTGCCGAGGTCTGCAGGCAAAGCAATTCGCTCGGCCTCAGGGTGAGGTCTGCACCAGCCCGAAGATCCCAGGAGAAACTGTTACGGATGAGGAAACTGGGGCCGAGAGTGCGAGGGACTTGTCAGTAAGTGGCTGATTCAAGGAGTCATCCCAGGGGGCCAGCAGGTGGTGTGGTGCTTGAGGTACTCCCACTTGGCCAACCATGGTTTGAGTCCTGAACCTGGTGGCTTGCTTTCACACTTTCCTTCTCTCTCTCTCCCTCTCTCTCTGTGTGTCTTGCTCTGGTCAAATTAAAAAATAATAATAATAATAAAGAGACAAATAAAATTAAATAAATAATTCTTAATCAAACAAACAAAACAATACAGAAGGCATTCCAGACCTGTCTGGCTCCAAAGCCCACCCACACCATGGTGTCATACCGAAACTTGGCCAGATGGGAGTTGGGCCACCTGACTTCCGGGCCTCACCCAGCCCACAGTGACACCTTCGTGTAACCTGGGACTTGGGCAGCAATCTTGTCTGTGGAAAGTGAAAACGCCTAGCAGGCCTGCTTCCCCGGGGCAGCGGAGGACCGAACGGATGGAAAAATATATTACAAAGCTCGGATGGTGCATAAATAGAACGGGTTTGAAATACCCTCAGAACTCCGCTCCTCCCCAGCCCTCCTTCCCGCTTCCCCCCTCCTCAGTAAGTCAGGACAAAAGCCACGATTATTCTGCGGGGCACAAGCAGCGTCTGTCCCTTGGAGAGTCTCTCCTCCCGGCCCCCTGGGGTTTCCTAGTTTTCAGGCTGTCCCTAGACCCCGAGAAGACTGCCACCCTCTCCCTCAGGAGATGGGAATGATTGGTTCCCTTCTTCCTAGCTGGATAGTCATGCCTCGTTGGGCTCCTAAATATGATCTTTGTTTGCAAAGTGCTTTCAACCCGCACAGGTTCTATTTTTACTTTTCTTACTGCAAGAATTCTGTGGAAGGCAATTCCAGTGCAAAAGGGCCTTAATTCATTTCCCCTGCCTTTCACTATTTTTTCAACATATGTGTTTGGAAGGGCATTACAAACAAAATTTAAGAAACCACGACTCTGGAGGCAAATTCCAACATGTTCCTCACTGCTTTCCGCTTGGAAAGCGTCTTCTTCCCTGCCTCCTGGTGGCCTGGCTGGAGGTTCTGTTTTGCAGCTGGGCAGTACTCTCCGCACCTCCCCCGGCAGGAGGGCCTGCCTACTCGCCCACCACTCGCACAGCCGGGCCCAGTCTCACAGGCCACAGACCACCTTCAGTGCCCACGTCTGCGGCCCAGGGAGAAGAAAAGGGTCTTGGCCAAAGGCCTGGCGAAGGTGAGGACATGGAGAAGGGACCTCTGAGGGCCAGAATTATGAAAACAAAGGCCTGGGGCCATCGGAAAAACCATTAGGGCAGATTCCTTTGCCCTGAGTCCTGTTCCAAGAATGGCCACGGAGCCAAAGCATACATGCTGAATGGTGATTTATGATCAAGCTGGCTCTCTGGGCTTCGAAGTGATAGCCCTCAACTGCAGTGTGTCCTCAGAAAGCCATGGGCGTCTGAACCCAAGGCCCCAGGTGAGGAAGAGGCTTTGGAGACCTAGACCCCAGGGCTGGGGGAGGCAGGCTCATCTGGTGAGGGTAGTTCTGGTCTCCAGGTTTCTCCCTGAAAAGGGATCATTGTGAGACAGCAGACAAATTTTGAAAACACACGAGAGCCTTCTCCTATTTCCAGCTCTCAGCTGCCAGGGCGCAGGCCTGAATTCCTGGAATGAACCCTAAACCAAGGCAGGACAGCTTGCGGCCTCCAGGATGTGCACTGAGGCGAGCCTCCTGCATTTCTGAGCCCAGAATTTCCGTCCCTGAAGTTGAAGTCCCGCCATTACTGCCTCACGCTTTAGGAGTCTACCCGCATCCCCCAACAAAACGTGAGTCGTTTCTAGCCAGCTGTGGGTGGCAGCAACTGAGAAGCAAGCGCTCCTCTTCCCTCTCCTCTCCGCCCTTGTTTAATTCCACGTTGTTCATGCTATTTTAAACCCCAAAGACCCAGGCAGCCTGAGTTTAGAGGCTTTACTGCCGCTGTTCTGCTCTAGGGCACGTCTGCGTTCATTATGGACACTCATCCTCCTCCCTCTCCTTGCCACCCCCCTCCCTGTCCTCAGTCCCTCTCCTCTGTCTTGCCCACTCCCACTTCCTACTGCCCCTTCTCCGTTCTCTCCTTCCTTATCTTCTCTCGTCCCCACTTTGGGCTCTCTTCCTCTTGCTCCCTGGAAGCAGTGTCCAGTCTCTTTCTTCCAAGGCAGGCTCACTCCTCCCAGCCAGTGCCGAGCCCTGCAGTCTTGCTGGGGGAACTGGTGCCATCGGGTGGGCACTCCAGCTGTGGCTGCAGAGACAGGCTTGGGCTGCTGTCCACCCTGGGACTGTCCGGGGGCTCCCTAGGAACTTCGTAATGACCCTCTTACTCCTCCTAATGGAGTGACGGCAAGGGTTGGCTGAAGGAAAGAGGACTCCTTTCTGTGTAACTGTACGCACTAAGCAAGACACAGAGCAAGCCAGGCATGTCTGGTCCCTCAGACCGTGGGCCTCCAGAACCCAGGTTCAGCACCTTGGAGTTGACCTCTGGTTCTGGAGGGAGAGCCTGGGCTGGACCTCTGATTTCAGACAGTAATCCCAGCTGCCCAGGTCTGCATATGTAGGAGCAAAGGCAGAGCATGCAGGGCGCCAGCAGCCCCTTCCACTCAGAGCCGCTGACCCAGATGTGCACTCCTGCGTGTAGGCATGGGGCTCCTGTGGCAGAACCAATCTGCTGGGTGTTTCCAGGACGAGAGTAACCTGCAAGATACCTCAGGAGAGACCCACCTCCACCGGCCTGCAGAGAATTCGCCAGGACAGACAAGGGCGGAGGAGACCTGACTCTTCAGAAAACAAACAACATACACAAACACACGTGCACATGTACACGAAGAGTCCCAGAAGGAAAAGAAGAGGAAATGGGGCAACAGCCATCTTTGAAAAGGTGACAGCCAAGAGTATAAGCTGTCAGACAGGTTAATTTTACACTTATAACTCGATATTGTTCATTCTATTTTAAATGCCAAAGGCCTAGGCAGTCTGATTTTAGAGATTATGCTATTACCATTTCTGCTGTGTGGCCTACGTAAATTCATTTTAAATATTTATGTTTTCAGTTCCAATATTGATCACTTTTACTTTCTCTCTATGTTCTTTGATTAGTCTTTTTAGAGCTTATCAATTTAATCACGTTCTCAAACAACCAACTTTTGAGTTTGTTAAAATTTTTTTCTTTTCTTTTCTTTTTTATTTTTTTATTTTTCGGAGAGAGAGATTTTTGCTATAGGGCATGTGTGCTCACTGGAGAGACAGACAGAAAGTGAGAAATCACCTTGCAGGAAGGATGACCCTTCTCCTCCATTCTCCTCTCAGGATCTTGGCCATGCACGCACACACACCCAGCGTGAGTTTGAAGCCACTGGGTTCAAGACTTGAACCATGGTCAACTACATGAGAGTCCAGCGATGTAACCATTATGCCATCTGCTGGTCCCAAGTTTGTTGAATTTTTAAAAAAAATTTGCCAGAAGGTACACATGCTCACTGGAGAGAGAAAGAAGAAAGAAAAGAAAGAAAGATAGAAAAAAAGAAACAAAGGATGAAAGAAAGAAAGAAAGAAAGAAGAAAGAAAGAAAGAAAGAAAGAAAGAAAGAAAGAAAGAAAGAAAGAAAGAAAGAAAGGAAGGAAATGAGAACACACCCCCTTGGGGATACTCGCCTGCAATCCTTTCTCCAATCTTCCATCTTTCAGGATTGAAGCACACATGCACATGCCCTGTGTGTTTTTCAAGCTGTAGGGTCTAGGACTCGAACTACACCGTCAGCCATGTGGGATCCAGTCACCTTATCCACCACGCCAGGGGCTGGGCCAGCTTTGCTGATTTTTCTTTACTGTTTATACTTTATTTTATTTAAGTCTGTTCATACTTCTATTTCCTTCCTTTTATTTTCTTTGGGCATAAATTGCTATTTTTTTTTCTAATTTCTTGAGTTTGTAACTTATATAACTGATTTTCAACCTTTCTTCTTTCCTAGTGCATAACTTTAAGGCTACACATATCTCTCTTATCATAACTGTACCTTGAGATAAATATTAGAGAAACTGTTTTCAGTTTTTCTTCTTTCTAATATAGGCATTTAAGGTTATACATTTCCTGCTATGCATACCTTTAGCTACACAAGTTTTAGTATGTAATATTCATCATTATCATTCCATTCAAATTATTTTCCAATTTCTATTGTCATTTCTGAAGTCTGTGTATTATACGTAGCTTAATATTTTCATTTTCAAACATTTGAGAACTTTTCTAGTTATCTTTTCACTGTTGACTCCTACACTGAGTCCACTGTGGTCAAACAACATATTTTAAATCATTCTTGCCGTTTGGAATTTGTTGAGATTTGTTTTGTGGGCTAACACGGGATCGGCGTTGATCCAGATTTCACGTGTGCGTGAAATGACGGCTTTGTCCCCTGATGCTCGGTGCAGCTTCTGTGCATGCAGTCATGTGGATTGGGTACTTCTATTTTCAGCCCTGTATTGTCATAGTTCGTTTTGTTTCATCAGTTACTTGTGATTTTTTCCTATTTCTCCTGTTCTGTTCATTTGTGCTTTATGTACTTTGAAGCTATGGCATTAGAACAAAAAGATTTGGGAGTGTCAGGACCAGCAGATGCTGTGGTAGTTATGTCGTTGGACTCCCACATGGCCAACCACGGTTCGAGTCCTGGACCCAGCAGCTTGAAAATCACGCTGAGCATGCATGTGTGGGTCCAAGATCCCGAAAGGAGAATGGAGAAGGGATTGTGGCATGGCTATCCCTCCCTGGGGAGTGATTTCTCACTCTCCCTCTTACTGTGTCTGTTCTCTCTGGCAAGTGCACTTGTTCTAAGGCAAAGAAAAATCCTCTTTAAAAAAAAATTAGGGAGTGTTACATCTTCCAGATGGATTAGCGATTTTATCATTATGAGATATCTCCCTTGGGCTCTAGAAATGCTTCTTGCCTTACCTCTACTTTCCCTTGGTTATTGTCTACACAGTAAAATTGTTCTACCCCTGTACTTTCAGCTTCGCTCTGCCCTCATTTAGATCGAGTCATATGAAACTGCTATTTTGGAAGTAAAAAAAAAATGACTGAATGCGGGCCAGCAGGTGGCGTGGTGGTTAAGGCACTGGATCCCACATAGTCAACTACAGTTCAAGTCCAGACCTGGTGGCTTGAAAAACACTGGGCGTGCGTGTGTCTGTGTGTGTGCGTGTGTGTGTGTGTGTGTGTGTGTGCATGCCCAAAGTACCAGAAAGAGAAAGGAGTGCAGTGTGGCCATCACCCCTGGGGGAGAGGGTGGTGGTGATTTCTCACTTTCCCTTTCTTCCTCTGTCTCTTTCTGGCAAACACACGTTGCCCATGGCAAAAGAAACTAATAATAATAATAATAATATCAACACTTTCATATCGCTAAACTTAACATTTAATGTAAGTCTCTTATAGGGACCAGCAGTTAGCGAAATGGCTATGTTGCTGGACTCCCACGTAGTCAACCATGGTTCGCGTCCTGGACCCGGTGGATTAAAACTCACGCTGGGCGCGTGTGCGTGCGTGCCCAAGATCCCAAGATGAGAATGGAGCAGAAGGGCGTGGCCATCCCCCCTGGGGGGTGATTTCTCGCTTTCTATCTCTCTGTCTCTCTCTGTCTGTCTGGTGAACGCACGCACCCTATTAGCAAAAACCTCTCCAAAAAAAAAAAGTAAGTCTCTTGTAAGCAGAATAGTTTTTTAAAAATCAAGTCTGAAAATCTGTCTTTTAAATGGTAAATTTAGTCCTTTTAAAATTTTTTTTAGAAAGATTTTTGCTATAGGGCATGTGAACTTGCCAGGGAGACAGAGAGAGACAGAGAGACAGAAAGTGAGAAATCACCCCCCAGAGGGGATGGCCACACTGCCATCCCTTCTACTCACACTGCAATCCCTTCTCTTCCATTCTCCTCTCGAGATCTTGGGCATGCACACGCACACATCTGGCATGAGTTTAAGCCACTAGGTCTGGGACTCGAACCATGGTTGATTACATGGGAGTCCAGTGACATAGCCATTATGCCAACTGCTGGTCCCTTACACTTTGTTGTTCTTAATTCTTCCCTATACATCCTTTTTTTCCATATGGGATTATTTTATTTCTGTGTGAAGAACTCACTTTAGTATTTGTTAATGCAGGTCTACTAGTGCTGAATTCACTTCATTCTTATCTATCTGGAAATAACTACTTTGCTTACACTTTTGGAAGGTATTTTCACTGGCCATAGAATTCTCCATTGTCAATTACGTTTGTTCTAGAAATCTGAAGATACTATTCTATTATCTTTTGACTTTTACTTTTGAAGTTATGCATCCTTTTACTTTAGTCTCCTTTTAAGAGTATTCTTTTTATCTTTGCTTTTCAAAAATTCACTTGATGTTGCTCGGTGTTGTTTCCTATTTACCCTGCTTACAACTCATAGCATTTCTCGGATCTCTAACTTGATGTCTTGTCCTTGTGGGACAGTTCTTAGTCATTAATCCTGTGCTTATTTAGATACCACTTCACTCTTCTGGTTCTTCACTGTATGTGTTTGTGGACTTTTCACCATGCCCAATATGTCTGTCACATGCTTTTAAGTACAACTTAATCAATTCTCTCTGTGCAGATCTGCTGTTGAGCCATCTATCGAATTTTTAATTTCATTGATTACATTCCTTTTAAGTTTTAGAATTTTCATTTCATTTATTTATTTAGCCATAGGGTGCATGCCTCACCAGAGAGACAGACAAAGACAGAGAGACAGAAAGCGAGAAATCACCCCCCAGCGGGGATGGGCTCGCCACGATACTTTCTCCTCTACTCTCCTCTTGGGATTTTGGGCACGGGTGCACGTGTGCCCTGAGTGCTTTTTTAAGCACATGTGCTCTGAGAGGTCTGGGACTCGAGCTACGGCCCCGCGTGTGGAAGGCCAGCATGTTAACCCCACACCATTGCTGGCCTCTCCATCTGATTTTTTTTGATAGACTACAGTTCTCAAGTAAAATTCTCCATCTCATTGTATCTTTTTATGAGCACATTAATCATTGTTGTTTTAAAATTCATTTCTGATAGCCCTAATGTCTGGGTCACCTATGGACTTGTTTATTCTGTTTATTTTTCTTGTTCGTGTTTATCTCTTGGTCTTGTAACTTAATATATCTAATAATTTTTACTGAATATTGAAAAGTTTATATAAAAATCAGTGGAGGCCTGAAATGATGCTCTTTTGTAAAAAAAAAAAAATTATTTATTTAATTTATTTATTATCATTATAATTATTTTAAATTTTCTATAGGACATGTGTACTCACCAATGACAGAGAGGGTGAGAGAGGGAAGTGGGAAAGCAAACTGTCAGGTTTGGGACTCGAACCATGGTTGGCTAGGTAAGAGTCCTGTGCCTTAACCACTACAGCACCTACAGGCCCTGATGCTATCTTGTTCTACAGTGGATTCACCCTATGCTCTGGTAAGAAGCTAGACTAGGGACTGTCTGTGCACCGCAGTCTGGGCAGGGCCAGCCTGACTTGCAGCTAGGGTTCAGTCTTTGTAAGACTTGCTTTTCCTCTGGTCGGTCTTCGCTCCCGCAGCGTAGCATTCCAGAAGCCCCAGGTCTGGGGATGTTTCGTAGGTCCGTCAGCCTTAGTAAGCCCTACATTTACATGTTTGGGCCCCAGGGGCCATGGAAGCATTCCGGCCATTTTTGCTTAGCTTCTTCACCTCTCAGCCTGCGCAGCTAAGAACGGCAAGCACCCCAAGGAGAGAGATATTTACGTCTCTGTCTCTGCTGTCCCCTGGTGCCCCTCAAGTCCTAGCCGCCATGGAGGCCTAGAGTAGTACTCTTCTGTTCTTCTGTTCTGTAAGATTGCCTGAAACTCTGCTGGCTTCTCTGCGTCTTTGTGGGATGTCCGCCAGGTCCCTCAGTCCTGACCAATATCTCAAGGGAAAAGTGACCACCAGGTGTTAAGATCTTTCAAAGGGCTTTGTTTTTTTCTCTAAAATCATTGCTCCTCCAACAGTGACTATCCTGGAAGCCCTATATATATATATTTTGTTTGTTTGTTTGTTTTGTTTTTTGTTTTTTGTTTTTTGCCATAGGGCACATGTGCTCACTGGAGAAAGACAAGGAGAGACAGTGAGGGGTAGTGAGACTTCACCCCCCGGGGGGAAAGGCCACACTGCGATCTCTTCTCCTCCATTCCCCTGCATTCTCCCCGCTGGGATTTTAAGCATGCATGCACACTCACCCAGCGTGATTTTCAAGTTGCCAGGTCCAGGACTGGAACTATAGTTGGCAAATATGAACCCAGTGCCTTAACCACTATACCATCTGCTGGGCTCTGCCCTAGAGCTTTTTTTTTTTTTTTTTTTTTAAGAGGTTTTTCGCTATAGGGCACATGCACTTGCCAAAAAGACAGAGAGAGACAGAGAGACAGAAAGTGAGAAATCCCCCCCCAGGGGGGATGGCCACACCACAAT
Organism: Tupaia belangeri chinensis; assembly: GCF_000334495.1. NCBI lineage: Eukaryota > Metazoa > Chordata > Mammalia > Scandentia > Tupaiidae > Tupaia > Tupaia belangeri. Next base: position 499,765 of record NW_006159876.1, on the reverse strand, counting down.
CCCTTCTCCTCCATTCTCCTCTTGGAATCCTGGGCACACACGCACACGAGCCCAGTGTGAGTTTAAGCCACTGGGTCCAGGACTCAAACCGTGGTCGACTACATGGGAGTCTAGTGATGTAGCCGTTATGCCATCTGCTGGTCCTGTCCTATAACTTTTATAAAAATTATTTATTAAACGTTATGTATTCATTCATTTATTTCTAATATGACAGACACACACACACACACACACACACACACACACACATACACGGGGGGGGGGGGGAGAGAGAGAAACCAAGACCCCAGAGAAGATCTGGGATTCAAACCATGGTCAGCCATGTGGGAGTGTCCAGTGCCTTAACCACCATGCCACCTGCTGGTCCCCTGGCCCTATAACTTTTTAAAGATTTTTTAAAAAGGATTTTCTTCATCTTTTTCAGTTGATCTCAATGAGAATTTTGGTCTGACATAAGATACTCCATCATAGCCAAAAGTGGAATAATTTTTCATATTTTAAAACCTTGTCATAATAATTTTCAAGTTAATAGAATCTGCTGTTTTCCCTAATATCTTTTTGCTTTTCTGCGAAGAAAGAAACAACTAAGTCATAAATACTTCTTGTATACTTTCTGCTGAGATGGCTTGGGCTTATCTTCCCAATCATATTCTAGTCATTGAACTTTATAATGTTATTACATTTTTATTTTAAAAATGCTAGACTGAGAATTGTTTTTTTCCTTTGTTGTTGTTGTTTGTTGTTGTTGTTTTTGTTTTTGCATTACCTTCTTTGACCCTCACCAATCCTATGGAATAAATAAGGATCATTTTGCCTATTTTGCAAGCGAAGACACTGAAGTTTATAAAATGTATTTAACAAATAAGTTCAATGAATTCTCCTAATGCTGCTAATGAAGTAGAGGAATCCTAACAGCAAATTCGTCCTTCTAGCTCGAAAGCTGGCTGCCATTCATGCTTCCATTTCATCGCAGGATCCCGGATGCCAGAGCCTCTGCGTGCTCCAGAGGGCTCCCCACAGTCAAGTGTACAGTAGGCACCCTGGGAAACGCGCTGAAGTGATTTACGTCGTGTTGCAGCTGCTAAGTCAGACACACAGGCTCCCATCCTCGCTGGCCTTGAACTGTTGCATCAGATTTTATTTAAAAAGAAACTGAGAATAATAAATCAAATTCTGGTGCCAAAAGGAACCCACAGGAATTGATGAGAAATGCAATATAAATCCACTAAAACTCTTACTCAGTATTTATTCTCCTCAGTCTTAAATTTAGGCACATCTGGAGAAACAAAATCAAACAAATATGCCCTTCTCAGACAAGCAGCTTAAACTTCTCCCCCACCCCCCAAATACCCCAAAATAAAAAGAAAGCAAACTGACATCATGTCATAGTTATTGGGACCTATTATGGTTTTAAATGACAGGCGTGGACATTGAAGCCATTTCTGAAATAAGTCATTCAAAATTCCCAGGGTAAGGAGGAGACAACTTTCATCTTCCAAGCCAATTCTGAAGCATTTGGAAAAGAAAAGGGCTGTCTCTGAAACAGGACCGAAAAGGCCAGAAAAGCTACAGATATTTGGGAGCAAATTGCTGGCGAGCTTGTCAAAATGTGGAAAAGGATAGCTTCCCCTCATTTGGGGGTCACCGGAGGACTCAGCCAGGCTGTGTCAGTCACCCAGCCAAGAGGAACCCCACTCTCGACCAAGACTTCTGCAGGGTTTGGGGAAAATATTTTTCATTTGTCAGGAAGTAGAAATGTAATTCCTGTTATTTGCTCGTTCAATAAAAATCTCCACACGCCTGTCTCAAATTCAGCTCAACTCAAACCAAAACTCTTAAAGAGGGTCCAAATTGTCTGCAGTATTTACAGAATGGGCTGCTAGGCAGAGTCGAACTTCCCTCACTGGAGTTTTGAAAATAATTGTAATCAACTTTGTTCACTCTATTGAGATTAAGTGTGCATGTGAATTTAAAGTGCATGATGCCATGAGTCTTTCGTTTGTTTTTTGGCTTTTGCCATAGGGCACGTGCTCTTGCCAAGAAGGACAGAGAGAGACAGTGAATACAAAAGTGAGAAATCACCCCCTGGGGGAGATGGCCATGCCACAATCCCTGCACCTCCATTTTTCTCTAGGGATTTTGGGCATGCATGCACATGCACTCAGCATGATTTTCGAGCCACGGGTCTGGGACTCAAACCACAGGCCACCATGTGGAAGTCCAGCACTTTAACCGCCATAGCACCTGCTGGCCCCAGTACAATGAGTTTTAACAAATGTATGTGTTTATGTACAAAAGCAAAATAAAATACAGAACATTTCTTCATCTTCACAAGTTTATTCATGTGCCATTCCAGTTAACCCTCTGACTACCAGCCCCAGGCAACTACGGGTCAGCTTTTCATCACTATAGTACAGGTTTGTTGATTCTGGAGTTTCTCAAGTTTCAGATGAATGGAACCATAGGTCCGTGCTCTTCTATACCTGGCTTCTTCCATGCAGCATAACTACTCTGAGTTCACCATGCGATAGCATGTGTCAATAGTTGCTCTTCTTCATTGCTGAGTAGTATTCCACTATACATAGATGTACCATAATTTATTTATCCACTCACCAGTTTATATGTGCTTTAGTTATTTTTAGCTGTAATTTATGTGTGAGTCTTTGTGTGGGCATGTTTTCATTTCTCTTGAGTAAATGTCTAGGGGTAGAATTGGTGGGTCATATGATAAATGTGTATTTAACTTTATAAGAAATTGCCCAAAGAATTTCTTATGAAGGGGCTATACTGTTTTATACTGTCATCATCAATGCTCAACATCATTCTAATTCTGGGATTGTCAATTTTAAAATATTAATTGTTGAAATGGATGTGTAGTCATGTCTCACTGAGGTTTTAAATTTTCACTTTCATACTGACTAATGATGTTGGATGTCTTTTCACAGGCTTTTTGGGCATTCATACATCTTTTGTGAAGCAGCTTTTTAGATATATTGAAATTTTTTATTGGGGGTGTTATTATAGAGTTCCATGTGTTTAGGATATAAATCTCTTGTTTGATGTATATAAAGTGAGTATTTTCTCTTAGCCTATGGCTTGTCTTTTCATTTACCAAAGATGTTTTTCAAAGAGCAAAAGTTTTTAATTTTGATGAAGGCTGTTTAGACAGAATTCCCCCAAATTTGTGTGTTGAAGACGTAACCTCCAGCTGTGACTATGTTTAAAGACTAGGCCTTCAACGCAATAAGGATTAAATGAGGTTATCAGGATGGGACTCTAGTCTGCAGAACTAATATCCTTATAAAAATAAGAAGAGACATCAGAATGCTTGTACCCAGAGAAGAGGCCATGTAAGGACACAGTGAGAAGGCGTCCATCCACAAGCCGAGGACATAGGCCCCAGGAGAAACCAAACCTGCGGGCACCTTGGTCTTGGACTTCCAGCATCCAGAACTGTGAAGAAATTAATTTATTTTATTTAAGTTACCCAGCCTGTCGTATTCTGTTGTAACAGCTCTAAAAGACCAGATTATCAATTTTTTTCTTTTGTGGTTTTTACTTTTTCTCCACAGCTAAGAAATCCTTGCTTACCCTCCCAAATCACAAAGATTTTCTTCTTTTCTGTAGGTTATATAGTTTTATCTTCTACTTTTAAGTTTCTTGCCTGATTTGGGTTAATTTTTCTGTATGGTGTTCAGTAGAGATTGAGGTTACTTTTTTTTCCAATATGAATTTCTAGTTATTCTAGAGCCATTTGTTAAAAGACTATTGAATATGTTGGAAACCAATTGACCACACATCTCTGAGTCTATTTTGACTCATTATTCTAGTCTATTGATCTGTATTATTTTTTTGATGTCAATATCACACACACTCCTTTTTTTTTAAACGTAGTCTCTTGCTCTGCTGCTTCCCTTCTGCCCCAACCTCCCAAGTAGTTGGTATGCCAAGCATGCACCACTGTCCCTGGACGCAGATCGCAAAGTCGGCCATCTGGGCTCCCGCCACCTGGGCCACAGTGCCACTGCCTGGCTTGTTAGTGACACAGGTAACACACGAGTATTTTGATACTGTGAAACTTCAGAAATATCCAAGTATAAAAGGTAAAAAAGCGAAAATGCCTTGTATCTTACATTGTTATTGTGTTACTAACAGAAATGCCTGACTCTGGGTGATTTGTAGAGGTTTATTTAATTTCTGTTTGGAGTGTGAGGGCCAACTTCTCATGAGGTTACACATGGCAAAGGGCAGGGTATTTTTTTTTTTTTGGATAGGTTTTTGCTATAGGGCGCGTGCGCTCACTAGACAGAGACAGAGAGACAGAAAGAGAGAAATCACCCCCCAGGGGGGATGGCCACGCCACAATCTCTTCTCCTCCATTCTTCCCTCGGGATCTTGAGCACGTACACACGCGCACCTGGTGTGAGTTTTAAGCTACTGGATCCGGGACGCGAACCGCAGTCGACTACATGGAGTCCGGCGACATAGCCATTACGCCAACTGCTGGTCCCGCAAAGGGCAGGATCTTGAGCGAAGTAGTTGTCCTTAAGTTTCTCCTCTCTGCTCTGGTCTTCTCTGCCCTTTTAGAAACCCACGAGACCTCAGTCATAGGGTCCAGGTCCTAATGACCTCGTCACACCCAAAGGCCCCATCTCAGACACTAAGGATAATCCCTTCTTTCACTTAACAGCTTCACAACACAACCAAGGCCCAATACTCTCTGAGGGACGTACGTTTCAAACTATTTCCCTTCCAGAGATAATTTCCCTTAGTGGTTTGGTGGAGATCTGTCCAGACGTAAGACAGTCATATTATGCACTGCTAGCTTTTTTATTTTTTATTTTTTTGGAGAGGTTTTTGCTACAGGGCGTGTGCACGCACCAGCCAGACAGAGACAGACAGAGAGACAGAAAGCGAGAAATCACCCCCCAGGGGGGATGGTCACGCCGCAATCCCTTCTCCTCCATTCTCCTCTCGGGATCTTGGGCACGCACGCACACGCGCCTGGCATGAGTTTTAAGCCACCGGGTCCGGGACTTGAACCGTGGTCAACTACATGGAAGTCCAGTGACATAGCCATTACGCTAACTGCTGGTCCCTATGCACTGCTATCTTAAACTTCCCAGCTTAAGACCAGTGAGAAGTTGATTTGTGAGTTTGTCTCCTGCTTCTCCATTCCTTGACCACTGAATAAAACTGGTACTACCACACTCATTTTGGGTTTTGTAATTTGCCTATGTGCCACCAAAGAGCGGAAGATCCCTACTCTGGGAGTAAGTTAAAAATTAGAGAAAAAAAACAAAACAAAACAAAACAAAAACCACTTTGTGAGACCATGATATTGGAAAATAACAGTACTTTTTATATGGTGGAATTATCAGTGATTTTGATTTCTTTCTTAATTTTGCCAGAGGGTGTGTGTGTGTGTGTGTGTGTGTGTGTGTGTGTTTGTGAGAGAGAGAGAGAGAGAGGGAAAGCATTCCCCAGTGAGGTGTGGTCACACCATAAATCTTTTTTCCCTCCATTTTCCACCTCTTCAGGACTCTGGGAGCAGACACACATGTGCCCAGTGTATTTTCTATGGACTCAAACTGCAGTCAGCTACATGGGACGCCAGTGATGTGACCACCATCCACCGGCCCCGTAGTTATGTGGTTTTAGCGTTAGGTTATGAAGGTCTCATGAAGAGTTAGGGTATGTTCCCTCCTCTTTTTTCCAAAAGAGTTTCATTGTGATTTTAGAACTGATATTCTTTCTTTCTTGAATGTTTGTTGGAATTCACTAGGGAAGACATCTGAATTTGGAATATTTTATTTGTTTTTAGAAACTTTAAAATTATGGAGGACCAGCAGTTAGCATAATGGCTATGTCGCTGGACTCCCATGTAGTCAAGTGCAGTTCAAGTCCCGGACCCGGTAGCTTAAACTCACACTGGGTGCGTGTGCGTGCGTGCCCAAGATCCCGAGAGAAGAATGGAGGAGAAGGGATTGCAGCATGGCTATCCCCTCTGGGGAGTGATTTCTCTCTTTCTGCCTCTCTGTCTCTGTCTTTCTGGCAAGCACACGCACTCTATAGCAAAAACCTCTCCAAAAAAAAAAAAAAAAAAAAAAAGAGAAACTTTAAAATTATGAACTCAATATTTTAAAATAGTATGTGTAGTGTTTGAGTTTCCAATTTCAATTTCAACTTCAATCTCACTAAATTTTAGCAAAAACTGCACACACAAACAAAGAAACACACAAACAACTCAATTAAACATTTATAAATGTAAGCAATTATTTTTTTAAAAAACTAAGTGGCTAAAGAAAACAAAAGGAGCAAATAGAGTAAAACCCGAACCCCTAAACCAGCCAGTTTTTCTCTCTATCGCACCCACTGCCAGAGTCCTCTCATCTCGGACGTTCCAGTGCTTCTTAGAGAGACACCGAGAGTCAAGCTCAGGGCTGCGGGGTTGGGAATGGCTTGGCGGTGGTGCTTGATCCGATGCTACCCCTTGACTCTCTGTGGGTGGGCACTTGTTGTGACCGGGCAGGACATACAGTATTTTCCACCAGCATGCTTTCACATTTAAAATCTTGGGAACCTTAACTCCATTTTCTGCATTGTAAGGGAGTGTAGTGAACAATTTTATGCCAATAAAATCAACTTGGACAGCTTGGACAAAATGGCCAATAGTTAAAGGACACGACTTACTGCAAAAGAAATAGAAAGCCCAAATAGTCTTCTGTGTGTTGTGAATGTTCCCTGAATTTGTAACTAACACCTCATCGTTAGAATTAAACTCATGTACTGCATAAAAAAAGCAGGCATAACGACAGATTCTACTCATTGCCTTTTGCCCTCTGTGTGCTTTTCAGTTTAGGAGTAAGTAGTCTTTTATTTGCTCATGTTCTTTGCAAATCACATCAGTCAGAGGTTGTAATAGGTCGCATGCACAGCTCTGATGACAACAGACCATTTATAAAATTCGGGGAATATATTAATAACACACTTAAAGCTACTTCAGATTTTTTGTGGGGTGGGGGGGCGCTTTCTTTCTCTTTTATGTTGACAGGACATTCTTTTCTTTTAGCATTTTAAAGATGTCTTTTGTTGGTCCTTTTCTCTCTCTTGCTCTCTGTCTCCTTCTCTCTCTGGCAATTAAAAACATGGTTGAGAGGGCTATTGAAATCAACAATAATTGCGACCCTGTCTATTTTCATTCTTGCATATCTGTAAGTTTTCCATGGCATGTTTTGAAGCTGTATAAGCAGGCATATACATATTTAGAGTTTTTGCATCTGCTTGATACATTGTATGCTTTACTATAGTTATACATTTATTTTATCTCTGGTAATGTCCTTTTTTCCTAAATACTACTTTTTCAGATACTCATGTGGTCGTGCCAGCTTGCTCATTAGAGTTTTCCTGTGCAGCTGTTCCCAGCCTTCACCCAGCACGCTCTGTGTGCCTTTACATGTGAACAGCATAGGGCTGAATTGGCCTTTTCAAGTATCTGAAAATCTCTGATATTTAAGTTGAGTGATTGGAGTATTTACAATTAATGTAATTTGTGGTAAGATTCTACCACCCTCTAGTTTGTTTTATATTTGTCCAATCTACTTTTTGGTCCTTTGTGGTTGATGTTTTATTTTTAGTGGTTGCTTTCTGGCTTACAATATATATCTTCGGTTCATGGTAGTTCACCTTTAAATAAGTATACACTTTCACACGTAGTATATGATCCTTTGGACACTATACCTTCGTTTCCCACCCACATTCTTTATGCTATTTATTATTACTATGTAATTGTTGAAATATTTTTTAAAGAGAGATTTTTGCTAAAGGGAACATGCACTCGCTAAAAAAACAGAAAGTGAGAATCACTCCCCCCACCCCGCCCCCGGCCCCGGAGGGATGGCCACACCACCACAATCCCTTCTCCTCCATTCTCCTGTTGGGATCTTGGACATGCATGCACACGTGCCTAGCGTGAGCTTAAGCCACAAGGTCTGAGACTCAAACCACAGTTGACTATGTGGGAGTCCAGTGACATAACCATTATACCAACCTTTGAGTGAACTATTTAAAAATATTTATCGAGAGGGGAGGGCAGAAAAGCACCCTCAATGGAGTCTCATGCTGCAATCCACTCTGTCCACCCACAGTCTTTTCAGCCAGCAAGTATCACACAGGCATGCACCTGGGAATCAAACCCTTACCATCCATATGCCTTCCAGTGTTGAACCGCTGGGCCTCAGCTATCATTTAAAGAACTTCCCAAATGAGGAGAAGTGTTTTCTATTTACGAGCATGCTTGCTGCTTGTGGTGCTCTTTATCCCTTTCAGTAGATGCAGGTCTCCATCTAGTATCATTTTACTTTTTCCTGAATAATTTCTTTTAACTTTTTAAAAATAATTATTTATTTAGTTTTATTTATTTATTTTAATTTTACCAGAGAGAGACACACAAAGAGAAAGAGAGGGAACATGAGAAAACAAGCCCAGGTCGGGGACTCGAACCATGATTAGCCATGTGGGAGTCCAGCATCTCGACCATCATGCCACCTGCTGGGCCCTCTTTTAGCTTTGTTTTCTTTTAATAGTACAAGTCTTTTATTAATTTCTGTGGGAGGCTGCGCACCAGCGAGTCTGCCGAGGTTTCTCAGGGAGCAAACAATTACCATGATTGGTTCCCTTCCAAAAACCTGACCTTCGAAACCCTGCTCTGATTGGCCACTAGAATCCCTCAAATTTGCATATCCGGCACCTCATGATTGGTCCAAAAGCAACCAATCACGGCTCACTGTTTACAACCAATCAGGGCCCACCGTTTACAATCAATCAGGGCCCACCATTTACAACCCACCAGAGTGTATATAACCAGGATGCCTGACCCACAGTAGCCAGACGACGACGACCAGGAAGATGAAGACTGAAGAGCCTGGAGAGCTGAAACACCGAAACACCGTGCAGTCTCCAGACGACCCTGAAGATCCTGAAGAGCTGACACTGCATCGTCTCCAGACGACCTGGGAGACCCTGAAGAGTTGTAACACTACATCGTCTCCAGACGACCCTGAAGAGCTGCCGGACGACCCTGAAGAGCTGTGACACCGTGTCGTCTCCGTGCTGCTCACAGTAGATGACGTGACACTGCGTTGTCTCTGTGCTGTACCGTGCTGCCCACAATAAACGGACGACACTGTCGTCTCCGTGCTGTAACACTACGCCGCTTGTCCCGGCTCTCACTCCTTCACTCAGGAAACCTGTTCATCTGTTCCCCCTGGGTCGGGACACCTGGCGCCCGAACAGGGACGGGACAAATTTCTATCAGCTTTTGTTTGTTTACAGTTCTTTAGTGTGCCCTTGTTTTCGAAGGATAGTTCAATCAATATGAAATTTTATGTTGACAGGACATTCTTTTCTTTTAGCATTTTAAAGGTGTCTTTTGTTGTTTTCTAATGTGCAAATTTTCTGAAAAAAGTGTTTTTTTTTTCCCCTTAACATAGAATGTCCTTTTACTCTCTTTTTTTCATAGAGATATTTTTGCTATAGGGCACATGTACCCAACAGAGAGACAGAGAGACAGAAAGCGAGAAATCACCCCCTAGAGGGGATGGCCACGCCATAATCCCTTCTACTCTGGTCTACTCTTGGGATTTTGGGCACGCACACATGCACACCTGGTGTGTTTTAAGCCGCTAGGTCCAGGACTCAAAGCCGGGTCGACAATGTGGGAGCCCATTGATTCCCTGTCCTTTTTCTTTAGCTGACATGAATAGTTTTATCATTGATTTTTCAACAAGTTGATCACAATGCCTTTATCCGGTTTTGTTCTGCTTGGGATTCACTGAGATGTTTGTTCTCTGTAGGCTTAAATTATTCATCAAACTTGGGAAGTTTTTGTCCAATATTACTTTAAATATTTCTATGCCTTTTCTCCTCTCCTCTGGGACATTAGCTCCATATATGTTAGACTGCTAAATGCTTCCCAGTAGGTCATCGTGGCTATGTTTATTTGGTGTTCAGCCTCTTCTTTCTTTTCCTTTTTTCCTCTGTTTCAGCTTACATCATTTCTATTGCTATGTCTTTGAGCTCATGGATATTTTCTTTTTTTTTTTTTTCTTTTTCTGGAGATGTTTTTGCTATAGGGCGTGTTCGCTCGCTAGAAAGACAAAGAGAGACAGAGAGATAGAAAGCGAGAAATCACCCCCCAGGGGGGATGGCCACGCCGCAATCCCTTCTCCTCCATTCTCCTCTCGGGATCTTGGGCACGCATGCACATGCGCCCAGCATGAGTTTAAGCCACCGGGTCCGGGGCGCGAACTGCGGTTGACTACGTGGGAGTCCAGCAACAAAGCCATTTCTCTAACTGCTGATCCCGAGCTCATGTATATTTTCTTATAATCTGGTCCTGACCCCCATCTGATGAATTTTTTATTTCACATGCTCTATATTTTTATTGCTAGAAATCTCATGTGGATTTTTAAAAATTGGGGGAGTACCTTCTCTCTTTCCTGATTGTGTTCATATTTTCCTTTAAGTCTTTGAATATACTGGGTATATTAACAGTATCTGTTTTAAAGACCTTGCTTGCTAATTTCATTATTTCTGTTTCTTCTTCTCCAGATCGATTTTTTTTCTGCTGATTTTGAGTCAAATTATTCTGATTCTTGACATGTCTAGTACATTTTAATTAAACTTTAATTTACTTGTGAATATTATACTGTTGAATATTTTCTTGTCTTCCTGTGAAGAGTGTTGTGAATTTGCTATCTAGGTTAAATTGCCAAAGTCTTCGTGTTTCAAAGCTCCTTTAAACTTTTCGTAGGGCAGGGTTGCAGTAGAATGCCTGGGGTAATCAATACGACCTTTCTACTCTGCCTGTTTGGAACCTAAACATCTCATAGCCCGAATAAACTTTGGAAACTATTCAATGTAAAAATCCACCATTGTTCTCTGCCTGAAATCATGGGGCTTCAGCCTCCACGTTCATGACTTATATTTAAGCAAAGATACAAAGGGACCCCTCTACAGTTTGGGAAACACTTCTTTATGTTTGTTATAGAATGTGAGTGCTCATTGGAGAGAGAGAAAGTGAGAAAGCACACCCCCACCCCGGGGAAGGCCATGCCACAACCCTTCTCTTCCACTCTCCTTTTGGGATTTTGAGCACACATGCACACGCACCTGGCATGTTTTTCAGGCCACCAAGTCTGGGACTTGAACTGCATAGTCATCTCTGTGGAATTCGGCCACCTTAACCATGTGCCCACAGCTGGCCCACCTTTGGGGAGATCTTTTTGTGCATAGCGCAATCTTCTCCATCTACCCCCAGCTACCTTAGCACCTGCGAATGTTGATCTCTGTCTTCTCGGCTCAGCGAGGACACTGCTCTGCTCCGTCTCCCTCCCTGCATCGCAGTCCACAGCGTGGACACACCTCTCTGGACACACCTCCACGGAGATCACCGGGATCGTCGTCTTGTTTCCTCTCTCTCGGCAGTCACACCCCCACGCAAGGACCGGAGCCAGTTGAATATGCTCTGCTTAATTCATTAGATCATTCTGGTGGGAAGGTAAGCGTGAGCTCTGTTGCTCTATCATGGCCAGCAGTGGGAATCCTGAGGGTGCTGAATTTTAACTCCGAAGCTCTCAGCTAGGCTGAGGAGAGCGTAGGTGGATTAACATGTCTGCAGATGAAACAGACATGTAACGTGCATGCCAAAGCCATTAGGCGAAAGCATGAGCAAACATGCAGATCAATCTGACCACGTGGGCCTGGGAGGGACTCACCATGTAGTGAAGCCGGACCATCGGGCATCGGCTGACTAGTGGCAACTCCCTCTCCCTTGGGCTAAGAAACGAGAGACCAGATCTGGGGCTGGGCCTGCCCTGGGCAGGGGCCATGAGAGAATGAAGCCAAGGAGGTGAGCAGTCATGCCTCGGACGCGCTGTCTCAAGAGGCAGTGTCTTTTCCGCATTTTCAGTGATCACGTTTGATGCGATCGTTGTTAAAGTAACAAGAGCATGTTGGGGTAAGCAGTATGAAGTATCCAATTAAGATGCCCATGCCCGCAATACAAGAACGCAGAGACGGAAACCAGAGGAGGGGACCCCTTCATGATCATCTCGCCACCACACCTACCTGCGCGCAGGCTCCCGGCTTACGGCCTCACACCCAATGACCCCACAGCCTGCCAGACCCACAGGGGCCCGTCTGGGCCCTAAGCCCCACCTCCACCCCTCAGCTTCGCAGCACCAGGTCTGTGTCCAAGGCGGGAGCCGTTCCACACGCTTCTCCAGCACGCCGCTACCCTTTCTCCTGGGAAACCTGCATGCCTGCTAGGACACCTGCCTTGAGGGCCTCCCACCACCTCTGCAAAACCCACCCCACTCAGCAGACCACTTTTTTTTTTTTTTTTTTAAATTTTGACCACAAAGCATGTGTGCTCACCAGAGAGAGTGAAAGTGAGAGATCACCTCCCAGGCCATGGACGAGAGCCACAGTCAGCCATGTGGGAGTCCAGCACCTTAACCACCACACCATCTGCTGGCTCCCAGACCTCCTTCCCTGTCTTTCTATATCTAGCGCCCCTCCGCCCCATCTCCACGAAGTCTTCTCCCCCACCCCTCTGCATGCACACACAGGCACACATGACGGCGGCCCTTCCACCACTGCTCTTTTGGTTGACCTCTGTCCATGCTTTCACCTGCTGAAATGGAGCTTCTTCCAGACAAAGATTTTGTCTTCTACATCTGTACAACATTTAAAAAAAGAAAGAAAGAAAATATTCTTTTTTGTAAAACTTTATTTATTTTTTTTATTTGACCAGATACGGACAGAGAGAGAGAGAGAGAGAGAGAGAGAAAGCAAACCGCCAGGAACCACAGCCGGCCATGTGGGAGCCCAGAACCCTCAGCCACTCTGCCACCTGCTGCCCCATTTGTGCAGTATTTTATCTCCAGTCCAGAAACATGGTAGAAGCTCAACAAGTGACTGCCATGTAATGGCCTCACTACAACGCTAGGGACATAGCCGCCAAAGCTCAGGTCAGACAGCCCGGCTCCCTCTTCCCTGCTCACTGATGACGAAAGAGCAGAGTTACCTGAGAAGGCAGAGCGATGGCCCACGGCCAGCACGTCCGTCCTCTGCCCGTGCTCTGGCAGATACATGGGAATGCACTTGACGCTTCACCCGGCCGCCTCGTTTACTGGTTATTTTCATTTTTATTTTAAAACTATTTTATAAGAGAGTGAGGGCAGGAGTAAGAGAGAGGATTTT
>NW_006159876.1:483373-485270 GCF_000334495.1 Tupaia belangeri chinensis | reverse complement strand
CCCCCCCGCGTACCCCCCTTTTTTTTTTTTTTTTTTTAAATTTTGACCACAAAGCATGTGTGCTCACCAGAGAGAGTGAAAGTGAGAGATCACCTCCCAGGGGAAATGGTCATGCTGCAATCCCTCGTCCTCCATTCTCCTCTTGGGATTTTGGGCACGCACACACACAGCCCAGTGTGAGTTTTAAGCTCCCGGGTCCAGGACTCGAACGACAGTCAGCCATGTGGGAGTCCAGCACCTTAACCACCACACCATCTGCTGGCTCCCAGACCTCCTTCCCTGTCTTTCTATATCTAGCGCCCCTCCGCCCCATCTCCACGAAGTCTTCTCCCCCACCCCTCTGCATGCACACACAGGCACACATGACGGCGGCCCTTCCACCACTGCTCTTTTGGTTGACCTCTGTCCATGCTTTCACCTGCTGAAATGGAGCTTCTTCCAGACAAAGATTTTGTCTTCTACATCTGTACAACATTTAAAAAAAGAAAGAAAGAAAATATTCTTTTTTGTAAAACTTTATTTATTTTTTTTATTTGACCAGATACGGACAGAGAGAGAGAGAGAGAGAGAGGGAGAAAGCAAACCGCCAGGTTCAGGACTTGAACCGCAGTCGGCCATGTGGGAGTCCAGCACCCTCAGCCACTCTGCCACCTGCTGCCCCATTTGTGCAGTATTTTATCTCCAGTCCAGAAACATGGTAGAAGCTCAACAAGTGACTGCCATGTAATGGCCTCACTACAACGCTAGGGACATAGCCGCCAAAGCTCAGGTCAGACAGCCCGGCTCCCTCTTCCCTGCTCACTGATGACGAAAGAGCAGAGTTACCTGAGAAGGCAGAGCGATGGCCCACGGCCAGCACGTCCGTCCTCTGCCCGTGCTCTGGCAGATACATGGGAATGCACTTGACGCTTCACCCGGCCGCCTCGTTTACTGGTTATTTTCATTTTTATTTTAAAACTATTTTATAAGAGAGTGAGGGCAGGAGTAAGAGAGAGGATTTTGTTTTTGGGGGGTGTTTTTAGGTTTTTGTTATAGGGCACATGTACTTGCCAGAGAGACAGAGAGACAGTGGGAGGGAAAGAGAAATCACCCCCAGGGGGTGGGCCATGCCACAGTCTCTTGTCCTTTATTCTCCTCCTGGGATTTTGGGCAGTCATGCACACACGCCTGGTGTGAGTTTCAAGCCACCGGGTCCAGGACTCGAACCATAGTCTGCCATGTGAGAGTCCAGCATCTTAACCAGCATGCCACTGCTGGCCCCAAAAGAGGTTTTTGACAGGGCCTTGCCTATGTCATGATCCTCCTGCCCCAGCCTCTCTGTCAGCCAAGGTCACAGGGATATGCCGCTGCCCCTGGCCTGCTTTTAGGCTGGGTCAAGAACCAAACCGGGGCTCCGTGTGGCCTCAGTTGCCATGCAGCGGGCCCTCCCGCGTGCTCCACATGGCTACCTTGTCCGCCTCATCTGCAGCAGGTTAGGCCTCCTCCAGTCCCCATGGCTCCCACCTTTTGCCCACTTGTAGGCGGATCATTCGTCCAGCCGGCTCCTGCTGGAATATAGGTCCTGAAGCACGGAGGAGCCTTTCCCGAGCTCGGCCCCTGCAGCCCTGGAGTCAACAACCAGAGCTAGAAGTTGAATTTTGAGTTCATAATCATGTGGCTTTAGTTAAGCCACCTAACCTTTCTGAGGCCAAGTGCTTCATCAGATATTAAAATGCGGATACCGACAATAATTATTGATTAATCAATTCAACTCGGGGGTGCTGGGATGATTAAATGTCAAGAACTGAGTATGGAGCACACGGGAGGCATCAGTGATGCTGTTCTCATTGCCATCATTAACCCTTATTTGTGACAAAGTGTGGGGCCCATGCACTCGCCAGAGACACAGAGAGAGAGA
>NW_006159876.1:478026-482595 GCF_000334495.1 Tupaia belangeri chinensis | reverse complement strand
GAGAGCAATCACCCGCTCGTGGGGATGGCGTGTCACAATCCCTTCTCCTCCGGTCTCCTCATGGGATTTTTGGCACATGTGCACACACGCCTGGCATGTTTTTTGAGCTTCCAGGTCTGGGACTGCAGCTGCCCTAACCTCCATGCCACCAGTGGGCCTTACTAACCTTTCTGATGCTCTGGTCCTCCTGCCTGTCACAGGACACATCCAGGGTCTGTTACGGGTCGTGCAACTGTGCAAGTGGCTAGAGAGAGAGCATACGCGAGCACCCAGTCTCTGGCAGAGGGCAGTGTTCTGTGCAGCCCAACTTCGGAGCAGACTCGGTTGACTTTGATCGCCAGCCCAGGTTGGAGACTTAGGAAACAGACCTGGAATGTCATCTCCAACAATGACACGGATCCTAGAACTTAGGTCATTTAAGGACAGTGTGTGCCTCTGGAAATTGGCCTATAAAAATTGCGGGTTACAGAACATTCGGCTCTAAGAAGGCTGAGTGATTCTAGATACCATGGCTTGGAAGAACTTTGGGTGATTTTTAGAATGCTGGCCTTTGAAAATGTTAGATGATTTGCAACTTTGGCTTTTAAAAATATTATGCAGTTTTATAACTCTGTGTGCTTCTAGAAATTTGACTTGTAATAAACTGTGGTTCTGGAAACTTGGTTTATTAAAACATGTGGTTTTGAAAATTTGGCCTGAAAGAATCGTGTTGATTCCAGGATCCTGACGGTCAGAGTAGTATTCTAATAACACGGTAATGTCAGAAACCTGCTCTGCTAGTGTTCCGTGATTCTGGGAGCCTCGTCTATGGGAGCATAGGGTAATTTCGCAATCTTGAGCTACATGTATTTTGGTCTGTAGGGATCTTGCACCAATCCAAAGACTTATTCTGTAGAAACATCACGTATTTCCAGATGTTTGATTAAGAAAACCTCATGTGACTAGAGAAGGTTGGTTCACTGGGTGTTGTCACTGTGAGTCTTGGCTTATAGAAATCTTATGTGACTCTGGAATCTTGACTTGAAGGAACAGTATCTAATTCTAGAATCCTGGCCACGGAGAATCTTGAGTGATTCTGAATCCCTGTCCTATCAAAGCACAGCTTTTCAGAACTTTGGCCAGTAAGAACAGGATACACTTAATACTGGTCCAGAATGTTGTGATGTGGGTTCAGGACTTCAGCCTTGGGCCACCCTACAGCCTAACAGTTAAGGGATCTGGATCCTACATGGCCAACCACGATTCAAATCCTGACCCCAATAACTTAAAACCATGCCAGGAGCAGGTGCATGTGTGACCTAAATCCCGATGGGATGAGGAAGTGGGGGGAAGAGGATTTCAGCATGATCACATTCCACTGTGGGGGGGGGCTTTCTTTCTCTCTCTCTCTCTCACTCTCTCTGTCTCTCTGGTAAAATGAAAACAGACAAACAAAAGCCCCCAAAACCTGAATGTTAAAGAATTGTGTTTGTAAATCTTTGAGATGTCAGAGCCTATTGGTTGTTTTTTGTCTTTTTTTAATGTGTAACAGGGGGCATGTGCCCATCTGAGAGTGAGGGGGGGGTGAGAAAGCACTCTCACCCATAGGGAATGGTCACATCACAATTCCCTCTCGCCCATATCTCCCTTTGAGATTCTGGGCACACATGCACGTACACACACACACACACACACACACACACACACACATACACTGGATTTGTGAAGTCACCAGGTATGGGCTCAAACCACAGCCGGCCATGTGGGCTCTAGCTGCCTTAATACCATGCCACCAGCCAGCTCTATTTATTTGTTTTCATGAAGGAGAGAGAGAGCAGGAGGAGGACAGGGCAAGAGTGACCTTCCGTCCCAGCCTGGCAGTTAGCAAGGGTTATAAGCATCTGCGCCCATGCACGTCCAGTTTTGGTTGGCCTGGGATCTGAACCTGGGCCTCCCAGGTGGCTCCAGCCTCACGTAGCAGTGCCCTACTGCTTGTACCACCGCGGCTGGGTCACTTGTTTTTTAACATCTGGTCCTTCTTGTCCCTTGGTTGTGATTTTTATCCATACACGTGGCCACCTCATCCTCTCTTATGGCTAAGTTTGTCCTTGTGACTAAGCTCTGGCTGATGACGTAAACAGAAGTAGCTGAGAGGCTTTCTGGAAAGATCCGTATCCAGAGCGTCCATGCCTTTCTTCCACTTATCCTCCCTGCTGGCTGGAGTGTGGGCCTGGCTCCAGTAGCCACCTCAAACCATACGATGGCACTTCAGGGAGGCTGTGTATGGCGGAGCATCATGAGGGAAGGGGCCTAAGCACCAGATGCTAGGACACCATCTCAGCCCTACCTGATACGAGAGAATTAGAGCCTCCAGTAAGCAATTTCGCTTTGGGTTTTATGTCTCCCAGGTAAGCCTAACACAAAGAACAACAGGTGAATCTGAAAACTGGTTCAACCATTCTGGTGTCATGCCTATAAATCTTACATAATCCAGATACTTTGGTGTTCTGGATGATCGGTTGTCAATTTAGCATCACTGTTGCCATCTTGAAGAAGAAAAGCCAAGAACTACATTTCCCAGAATGCCCTTTAGTATAGTTCTGGGTTAGAGCTCACCTATGCGGACACTCATGTATTGGGTCATCAGAAAAGTCACGGTACACTTTTTTCTTTGCAGAAATGAGTCATGGCTTTTCTGACAACCCAATAGATTGGAAGGTAGAAGAGGTGAGGTCATTACTCTCTGGCAATTGGCAATAGCCATGGACAGACTGTGGCCACAATGCCTTAGAACAGAGGTCAGCAAACTAGAGCTCAAAGGCCAAACCGACCGACCGCTTGTTCTCATAAATAAAGTTTTATTGGCACATGGCCATGTTGACATACTGTCTATATCTGCTTTCACGCAGTATAGCTGAGTAGTGAGTTGAGACCATATGGATCCCATAATGCCTAAAATATTTGCTATCTGTACAGAGAAAGCTTGCCAATGCCTGCTGTAGAGGACACGACTGCAGGTTAGTAACATGGATGTTCTCAGTACATATTGAGGAGTATTGCCTGCCGTGGTGGGGAAGCCCTCTCTCGTTCATAGCGTGGGTGTCATTCTGGTGGGGCAAATGCTCTCAGGTGGCAGTCACAGACTGATGGGTGCCACCTGTAGATGTTCAGAGAAATACAGCATTTGATTTTCCTTGTCCAGTAATCGATCTGATCATCAAATCACTGTTGTGTAACGGACGCAAGCAATCTGGCATTTCATCTAGCCCAATGACTTTCATTTCTGCTCTTTTTTTTGTTTGTTTCTTTGTGTCTGTTTGTTTGTTTTCTCTGCTTCCTCAGCCACACCAGGAGCAGGTGCAAGGAAGGAAAAATTGGCCAGGGACTCTTGTGGGGCCCACACCTGCCCCCAACAATGTTCAATGGAATGAAATAATGTATCCTTTCCGAAGCTGTGCTTGGTTTTATTAGATAAGAATATGCAGAGTGTGGCGAGATAGGGCGTTCCGCAGACCGACACGGTGCCCCTGGAGTTGCCGACCTCAGCTGCAGGGGAGCTGATCCCCACTGTGCCCTGGGTTGATGACTCTGAGGAGGTCCTGGGTGTGGTCCGGCATCCCCTGCTGGAGTCTGGGTGGCTCTAAATCATGGCTTGTCTTCCTTTTCCTCTGTATGGTCAGAGCTGGGCACTGGAGAAGCCACAGCAGCCGGAGCCAGCAGAGAGAGCACAGGGGGAGGGGAGGAGGGAAGCCGCCTTCCTCCCGCACTGTCTCTCCAGCTCCCTCTACTGACAAAGTTTAGCATTGTATCAGCTGGTGGAGAAAAAATATTTAAAGGTCCCTGCTCCATTCTGCAGATCTGGCAGTGAAGGATGAATTTAGAAGTGAGAGTCAATATGGGGCTGGCAGGTGGGTATGGTGGTTGGGGATGCTGGACTCCCACATAGCTGACCATGGTTCAAGTCCTGGACCTGGTGGTTTGCTTTCTCACTTTCTCTCTCTCTCTGTCCCTCTTTGGTCAAATTAAAATAAATAAATAAATAAAGTTAAATAAAATAATTCTTAAAAAAAAAAAAAGATTAGAGAGTCAATAAGCTGGTGACTACAACGTGTGAAATATGTCTTTCTTTAAGTACCATAGTAGAAAATTTCAAATTTTTTGAAACATTTATTAATTTATCTATAAATAATAGCAATAAACGTGGGATGAGCAGATGGCATAATGGTTACATTGCTGGACTCTCACAGAGTCAACCACAGTTCAAATCCCACAGCTGGGGCAGGAAGGCATGGGATAGGACGGCCACCATGGTGTGGTCCAAGATGCTCTGTGGCTTGAAACTCATGCCAGGCACGTATCCATGTGTGCCCAAAATCCTGAGAGGAGGATAGAGAAGGGACTGCGGCATGGCCATGCCCCCTGGGGAGTGATTTGTCATTTTCTGTCTCTGTCTCTTCAGTGAGAACAGACACCCTATAGCAAAAATATCTCTCAAAAAAAAAAAAAAGAAAGAATAGCAATAAACTCATTAGATGGCAAAATAATATATTTTTATAAAAATAATTGTACTTTCCAAACCAAAGAAAATTA
>NW_006159876.1:467942-478012 GCF_000334495.1 Tupaia belangeri chinensis | reverse complement strand
AGAGTGTTTGCAAAGTAGCATCTGGAGTCCGTTAACCCCCACACCCGAAGCCAGACCCTCTGAGTGCTTTGCCCGGCGCCCCGTGAGTGAGGAGGTTTCTCAGTCCAGGGGGACGACGTGCCTTATTCCTGGCCCTGCGTGAGCTCCTGTGGGTTCCCTGTCATCTTTCAGAGTGGTTCTCACCCATGGCTTACAGGCTTCCCCGCACGCAGGTGCTGACCTGCCGAATCTGCCCATCTGCTTGCGAGGGGCCCTCCGTGCATCTCTGTGGTCCTCGTCATGTGTGGCCTCCTCTCCAGCATTGTGCTCTGTGAACTTGCGCTGCTTCAGTCCCCTGGACTCGGGCCTGCGGGGCCTGGGCTCTGGCCTGCCCTCCTCACACTGTGGTCTGGACCCTCTCAGGGCAGCGGCTGGGCAACCACTGGACGCCACTCATCTGTGTGCTGTGTCTTCGGGATGCTGTCCTTTGTGGGTGAGGTCGGGGTCTCCCTACCTTTAGTCCTTTCGGGGGGCTGGTGTGCCCACCCACTTCCTCTTCCTCAGCCAGAGCAGGAGACCGCAGGCGACCCGACGCCCGCCACCCCGTGCATCTCGGCGTCACTGCCCGTCCTGAGCACCTGCTTCCCCACACGCCTGTTTTCCTCCGTCCTCGGTGATCTGCGGCCAACACCAGCCAGACCACGCTGCTAACTTCCTGCTTCAGCCTCCTTCCCCGGAGCCCCTTCCAAGTAACCGCAGGCCGCAGCTCACCAACTGCTCCCCCTTCGTTCCGACCCTCCTCCTACACGCTCACCGCTGTTTCCCCTCTGCCCCAGCCACCCTCTTGGACACGGCCGCATCGTTTGGGTGTGCTGTGTTTCTACAGCAGCCCACTTCCCAGGACCGGTTCCGGAGTTGGTCAGGAGAGGCCGAGTTGTGCTGTGGTAACAACCACCCCCAACTGGCAAGCATTTGCTCATGTCTGCCTTGAAGCACAGGGAGGGGCTCACTCACAGTCGTCCCCCAGCACTCAGGCCACCAAGGCTGCATCTCAGCACCTGCTGGGACAAAGCCGCTGCACAGAACGGTCATTCGTCACCTCTGCCCACATTGCAAAGGTCGGGGCAAGGCCATGGCTTCACTCACCCTCAGCCCTAGCGAGGAGCCCCATCTATGGTCAAGGAGGGAATTGGGAACAGAGTTGTGTAGTCCAGCCTCGGCCTATGCAAGTGTCGCCTGCCCCTTCTTCGCTGTCTCTGCCCCCTCTGTGCTAGTCAGCGATCACCACGTGGAGTGTTGAAAGATGCTCAGCCATCCAGACGCTCTTAACAAGAGACGTTGCTCCAGACTTCCCCGGTGTGGCAGAGCTTATTGTAAAACAAAGGAAACTTGTAACTGCCAAGGCCAGGCAAACCCAGAGAGTGTCCGGTTGGACAGACGGGGCCGGCTCAGGAAGGCTCCCAGCAGGAGCAGGCCTGGGGCAGACCCCCGTGACCCTGGGCTTGGAGTCGGCGCTGTGCTCTCCAGCACTGGCTCTCACTGGCTATGCGGCCCTGGACACGTCCTGCCCCCTCTGCAGCCCTGAGCGTCTCCCCTGTGAAAGGTGGGTGAGCGAGTGGAATTTTCCAGAACAGTGGTTGGCTTGCTCCCTGCTCGCGGCTGGGGCTGGGACGTGGCTCTCTCTGGCGCAGAGCCTGGGTGGGATCAGTCACTATCAGCCTCGCTCCCCGGGGCTGGGCCTGCCGGTTGTTTATCCTGGTGTCTGAGCCCATTCCTGCCATCGCCGACAGATGGGGAGTAGGAGGAGCGGGGGCCTAGCCCACCCTCCCTGCAACCTCCTTCCTCCTGTCACCCCAGGGGCTTGTGGGGATAGCTGAGAAGTGCACCTCAGAGGGCCAGCAAGGCCCGTTTCCCAGGGGCAGAGTCTGGGTGCTCACAGAGACCCTCCTGTCTGCTCCCGAGGGGCCTCCCCTTGTGGTGAGTCTTGTTAACCGCCTCCTGACCAGCCAGTGCCTGCCGAGCTCAGGGCTCCATCCGGCCCCCAGTCACCTCACACCTCTCCCGTCCACGCTCCTGCCCGGTTGCTCCCTCTACCCCACCACCCGTCACCGTGGGTGCCCAGCCGGGCCCCAGCTAGGGCGTGGCCCTTTCACTCTCCTGCCCAGCAGCCTTCCACACACCCAGGTGGCAGGGCAGGGCCCCAGCACGGCTCTGGCCCCCTCCCTCTCCCCTCCCTGGCCGTCTGCTCAGACCGGACTCTGGTGTGCCTTCTGCCCGTCGTGTTCCCAGCCCCTTCTCTGACATCTCGGAGCATCTTGGACCCCTCCATGGTGGCTGCCCGACCCCACGCCTTCCTGCCCCGGCTGTGGGCAGAGCTGTGCAGTGCGGTGGGGGGGGCAGAGCTGTGCAGTGCGGTGGGGGGAGCAGGGCTGCGGCAGCTCCCCAGAACCCGTGCCCTGGCTCTGCCTGTACTGAACGTGTGGCTGTGTCTCTGTGGCTCAGTTCCCCATCTATGACAGAACGATGCTGCTGAGACCCTCCTCAGAGGGCTGCGGGAGTAGTTCAGGGACGAGCTGTGCTGATATGCTGTGTGTGTGTGTGTGTGCGCACACACGCGTGTACACATGATGCTAGTCATCGTTTACTCTATCAGCCGTCCACCCGTCCTCTCTCCAGGGTGGAGCCTCACTGTGCTCTGGGAGGCCGTCCTGGCACCCCATCAGCAGCCGCCTCTGTGTGCGAGGCGTGTGGCTGCTGGTACACCCCTTCACCGTGGTGCGGGTCCCCGCACGCTCGCCAAGCTGAGCTGGAATTCTCGAGTGTGGTCAGACTCTCTGCAAGTCCCCAGACAGGATGCTGGGTGGGGCTCTCCAGGCAAGAGAGGCAAACCTGCACAGGGCAGGGATCCATCCTGTCAGGGTGATTCTGGGCCTCCCAGGACAACGGGGGCCACTTACCTAAGGGGCTGGCAGGAACCGGCCCCTCCCAGGCGTGGCGCCTTCCCAGGGCTCTGGGCTGGTCACCTAGCAGACGAGCTGGGCGCTAGAGGAACGGCAGCTAAATCGGTCCTGGTGAGCTGTAGCCCACACCCCTGGTCCCCGGTAGCCCAGGTCCCTCTGCTGTCATGGCCCACCTGGGCCTGTTGTAGAGCTCGGGGGTGGCTGGTGGTGACTGGCCCAGTCACTGTGTCCTCATGGCTGTTCAGGGTCTTTTCCATGGTGGATGTTTCCACATGGAAGCCTTTCCACGACATGCCCGCTGGCCACTTCCCTGCACTTCCCTGGCCTGACCCTCTGACCGCCAAGCTCCTGACCAGATGGCCAGGCCACTGTCTGCCGCCCACGGCACACACGTCTGCTCACCTGGGGCTTCTCCTGCCAGAGTGGCCCGGATGCACGGGCCTCAACCCCATCCATTGGAAAGACACCCCCACCCCGTCTCTCAGGCTCCCCTTGACGTGACCAAAAGGTTTCTCTTTTCCCTTTGCACCCGTGTTAGACTGAGCCCGCCCTAACCAAGAGTGGTCTGTCTCCTCCATTTTCAGGGTGTTGTACAGGAGCCACCCCTCCCCAACACACACACACACACACACACACACACACATGCACACACACACACGCTACGGGGGTGGAGCGCCGGCACCAGGGTGTGGGCGACGTGGTCATCTGGGCCACCTGCTCCTGCAGCTCCCTCCTGCCTCTGGTCTGTGCAGGCGTGACCGGATGTACGTTGTCCGTCTTACAGGGGCCGTCCTGGCCGGACTGGAGGCTCAGAGGGCTGGTCAGGGCCAGATCGCGGAGGGCAGTTGAGGCAAGAGTCACCAGTGACTCAGAGGCCTGTCACTGAGGCCAGCCAGAGGCTGGTGCATGCAGCACTGTCGGTCTCTGGGTCTCTGCCATGGGCTGCAGGGTGCTTCCCAGGCCCCAGAGGGCTTCCTCCCACCCCCTCCCTGGGGCGCCGAGACTGCACACTTTCTCACCGCCGGGTCTCCAGCACCAGGACCTGCTGCAGCGCCCAGCCCAGGAGGGAGGGCACGGCCACCATGGCTGCACCTGCTGCAGACCCGCTCCCCGGGGCGGGGGGGTCTGAGAAGCAGGCCTTGCTGGGTGTGTGGTCCCAGGGTGCAGAGGCCTGGGAGCTCCTGTGTCCTTCCCACAGCGGAGGATGCGGGCAGGTGGTTTGTCTTTTATTTGGGAGGGGTAACGGCACGCTTGCTCACCCCCAAACCCCTCCAACTTCACCAAGGGGGCAGGCCCTGAGTTTTTGTAGGGCTTATCTCCCACCCTGGGGACCGGGTCTTCCCAAGGCTCCCAGTGCCCCCCACCTTGCACTGGTCTTGTGCAGTCAGCCCGCAGACGTCAGTGAAACGTGTGAGGCTGGAGTGACAAACTGGTACAGCCACCTGCAGTCCGTACCAGCAGAGGGAGTGTCCGTGTATGGCGTGGTACTGCGGCAAAACCACCTGAATGATGGCCTTTCCCTTCTGAAAAGGAACTGGTCCTGAGCTTCTTTCCTTCATTTTTTAAAAAGAACTACTTATTCAATTTTTAAAATTATTATTCTTATTTAATTTGCTATAGGGTAACTGCACCCACCAGAGAGAGGCAGAGAGAGAGAGAAAGAGCAAAAGCGAGCTGCCAAGTCCGGGACTCGAACCGCAGTTGTCCATGTGGGAGGTCACACTTTAACCACCATGCCACTTGGTCCCCCACCCCCCGCAGCCTCTTTTCTAATGGAATGGGAATACCACATCCATCAGTCAGTAGCCACTGCTGTGTACCTGCGGGCTTTTTGGGGGGGGGGGGGGGGGGATCTGAGTCCACAGGTTCACGCCCCGGCCTGGACCTGTGCGACAGGGCCTGCCCGAGAGGGACAGGGGAAACTGTCAGAGACGCTGAGCGGTTTGCTCTGTCACCCAGCAGCTGGTTGGAGACCTCCCATCCAGTAGCCACCCTGGCTGTCCCCTCACCTTCCTGGTCGGGTTGGGTGGGGCCGAGTGTCTGTCCGTTGAATGCTAGCTTAGCTACTCCAGGCCCCGAGGTGTCCAGGGACCTGCAGGGAGCTTTTCCAAAGTGGGAGCATCCGGCCACCTCCGACCCAGATCTCCCGGCTGCTCTACGCTGGATCTTAGTCCTCCTCGCCCCAAGGTGTCTGGGTGGGCCACTGGGAGCTGCTAGTGGCCTCCTGCCTGGTCTGCGTCGACTGCCTGGGACTCTCTTCCTCCTCTGACCCAGGCTGAGTGCTGACCGTTAGCAGATGAACGACAGGGAGAGAGTGGCTGAACGAACCCTGCCCCGCTCTGCTCCTGCCTCTCCGGCTCATTCTGAGAATCCCACGACCCAGAAGCAACCGCGGGCCGCGTATTGCTCTGTGACCTCTGCTTTCTATGTGACCTCTGCTTTCTGTCCCTTTGTTTAATAGCTGTTTACACTGTCCCCATTTCATAGGCGAATAACCCCAGCTCCCTGAGAACTTGCTTTAGGGCTTTTAGGATCTGTCCGTCTTCCTTCACGGCAGTTAGTCCAGGTCTTCCATGCCCGGCTTGCTGCATGTTCCTCGGGGGGTCACCGGTTATTCTAACGCGTCTGTCTCCTTCTGGGGCACCAGAACCTCCTGTCTCGAACATGGACTTCCAGCTTCTTCTCTCCCACCCCACTTGGCCAGTCCTGGCCGGACCAGTGTGCATGCACTGGGGGGTGGGGGAAGGACCCAGGGCAGATGGGCGGGAAACGCCCTCTGCCGGCCCCTGGGTCATCGTGCGTCCCCCAGCACCTCTGTGCAACTGCCTCCACCACGGGCGAGTCTCTCGGCTTTCTGTCCTGCCAACCTCCTTGCTTCCTGCTTCCTCCAGGGTGCAAGCTGCATGGGTGGATTTTCCAGACGTGGGGAAGTAGGAATTGACCAAGAAGTGAGTGGGAGAAGCGCTGGGCCTGGGCGCGCTGGCTCTAAGGAGGAACCCACCTGCCTGCGTGGGCTTGAAGCTGCTTCTCTCCTCTGGCTCAGTCAGCCCCCAAACAAACTTGGGGACCCCCGGGGTGTGAAGCTCACACGTAGCTGATTTACTGTTCCTGGCTGGCTCGCTGGTCCCTGGGCCTCGGAACCGGCTGAGAGCCGGGAGTTGGTTAGTGATGGCAGGATGCATGGAGGCAAAATCCTCTGCGGAGGTTCAGCCCAGCCGCCAGAGCCAGGCACATTCTTTAAGCTCTGAAGTTCAGTTTCATCATTTGGAACACTGGAGCACTATGGTACTTAGCTTATTTTTCTAAATGAAAATCGAATGAAACTATCCAAAGGCAGAGCGAGCTGGGGTGGGATTCCGGAGTCGCCCGAGAAGGGCGTTGTACCCATAGTGGCCAGCAGGTGGCGCTGTCTCAGAACAAATCTCCCGGCCGCTCTGGGAACCGTCTCCAGGAACCAGGATCGCTTTGGAGCCGGGTCACACCGGGATCGAAGGGGCTCCGGAGGGCCCAGCTCCTCGTTTTCCAGAGGACAACTCTGACTAACAGGATCTTCTGCTCTCTTTGCAGCCAGGACAGAGCCAGGGCTCGAACGCAGCTGCCTCCAGGAAGGGGACGCTGGACTCCCCCACAGCTCTAGTCCCTCCTGCCTGCCCAGCCCACCCCAGCAGGGTGCCAGCCCTCTAGTGGCCAGAGCCTGCTTAGGAGGCCCCCGAGGGGCCCTGCTGGCACAGCATGGGGCAGGGGGCATGGTCAGGGGCAGGGTTCCCTGGCTGTCCAGAGGGGGGCTGGGCTGCCTACGCCCAGTGACCCTGAACAGGGCCCTTGCTCAGCCTTTCCCAGGACTCATTTGCCAGGGTGGGTGCAGAGGGGTGCAGTGGAAGACCCTAAGGCTCTCTGGGCCTCCGCTGGGTGAGTGACCGCCGCTCGCCCATCCCACCAGGTACCTGACCCAGGGGCTGGGAGTCAGGGGACAAGCTGAAGGACCCCCCAGGGGTCCTCCCTGCAGGCTCAAGGCCCCACCTGGCAGTAGGGGTCTCGTTTCATCTCTGAGGTCCCAAGCCTCTGACCCCACTGAACTGCACATGGGTGCAGAGGCTGTAGGACGTGTCCCCTCTCGGCCCCCCATTCACCCCCCAGCTTCCTCAGCCTCCTTCCTCTGGGGAGAGGGGCCCAGTGCTCAGACGTGGCTGCTCCAGACAGCTGCCTAAACGTCCCATGTGCTTGTCTTCCACACAGGGAGTCCCTGCGAGGGACCCTGGGCAGCTGAGGAACTGGGGAGGCAGGGCCTGGACGGAGGGGCCCCACAGATGGACAGAGGCCTGGCCACTTCCGTTTCTTTAGATCAAAGTTTGTTTTGGAAATGAAAGACGGCAAATAAAGTTTCAAAGGCTGCAGTATATTTAAAATGTCTGTGACAACGGCTGAATTTTTTTAAGAGAGAGATTTTTTGCTATAGGGTGCATGTGCTTGCCAGAGAGACCGAGACAGAGAGATGGAAAGCAAGAATTCACCCTCCTGGGGGGATGGCCACCCCACAATCTCTCCTCGTACATCCTCCTCTTGGGATCCTGGACATGTACACACACATACCCGGCATGAGTTTAAGCCACGTGTGGGGCTTGAACCACGGTCGACTATGTGGGAGTCCAGGGAGGTAACCGTTATGCCATCTGGGTGGGGTTCCGGGGTTGCTGGAGGAGAGTGAGCATTCACCCCAGCTGAATATTTTTAACTTATGGGACAAGACAATGACTCCTCTCACCGGGCCACC
Source organism: Tupaia belangeri chinensis (assembly GCF_000334495.1). NCBI lineage: Eukaryota > Metazoa > Chordata > Mammalia > Scandentia > Tupaiidae > Tupaia > Tupaia belangeri. The sequence goes on along the minus strand of NW_006159876.1, from coordinate 470,302 downwards.
TCAGCCATCTCCCGAGGCCTACCCCATGACCCTGACCACGGTGATTATGAGAACCCCCCACATGCCTCCTCTGCCATCCCGGGTATGTGCACACGGAGGAAGCTGGGTCCCACGTACACACTGACGCCATCCAGAAAGGCGCAGGGCGGCCAGGGCAGGAGTGGCCGTAGGAGGGAGCAGGGCGGCCAGGGCTTGTTGCCAGGCAGCCGGCCTAGGCGTTGCCTGGGTGACAGCCCGTCAGAGGAGGCTGCGAGCAGAGTGTACCTGTGAGGCCCCAGGCTTCTGAGCACCTCCCAGCCGCCGAGCCACCCCCGCCCCGCTGCAGGCTGCCGCCCAAACGCAGGACACCCCGGAACATGACTCAGACCCTGGCCGCCCCCTTTCCTGCCTCCCCAGCGCTCCTCACGGCAGAATCTCAGGCCCAGCCACCCCACGTTGTCAGCCGCTCTGATCCCTTCCCCCGAGGGCCGCTCAGGCTGTGCCCCAGCCTAGGGGACTGCAGGGTCACTCCTAGGGGTCAGCCAGGGTGCTGGAGGCCGCAGAGCCCGTCCCCGGGGCAGGCTCCAGGCGTCAGCCTTTGGAGACCGAAGAGGCCAGAGGCAGTCCTGCCTTCATTCCACAGGTGTCCAGGTGTCCGGCCACCGCGGCTTACACACCAGGAGCCATGCCAGGCCACGGCACAGCTCAGCCCCCCAGCTGGGGACCTGGGGGAGCAGGGCGTGCAGAGAGGAAGGCGCTCAGCCACCCTGGGGCAGTGGTAGTCGGAAAAGGTGTCCGTGTCCCAGGGGACCTGATCTAGTGTGGCCAAAGGCGTGACTGAGTTAAGGGCCTCGAGGACAGGGGCCCCTGACCCTGGTTATCCAGGTGGCCCCCGATGTAACCACAGGCCTCTGTAAGAGGAAGGCGGGAGGATCACAGAGAGGATGGCGGGTGTGTTGGTGTGAGGTAAGGAGGGGCACGAGGCCCGGGGTGCCAGCCTCCAGCCTGGAGAGGGCGAGGGTCGGTCTCTCCACCTTCTGGACGCATCCCCTCCCGACTCCTCGGCGTGAGCCTCCTGAGACTCGCTCTGGATTCTGACCACTGGAAGTGTAGAGAATGAGCCAGTGTTGCTTTAAACCGCTGACCGTGGTAATTTGTTACAGCAGCTACAGGGCGTTAGTAGGAAGTGGAAGGCTTCCAGGAGGAGCTGATGGCTAGCCAAGTTTAATGAGTTAGAAGACAGTCCAGCCAAGGAGCCAAGGGATCTGCCTGGGCAAACGGAAGCGGGAGACTTCCGCACCTCTGTGCCCTGAGTGGCCAGTGAGGGTTTTGCAGAGGAAGGGTTCCCCTAGGCCACTGCCCAGGTTCTGAGCCTCAGCCCACGGCTGTGACCCCGGGCGGGGCCAGCCCAGCTCGCTCCCCCTGAGATGGGGGCCCTGGAACAGACCCGCTGAGCGTGGGAGGGCTCGCAGAGGGGCGGGACAAGGGGCCTCCGCAGGGTGTGGAACTCCACGTGGGTGCTGTGCCCCTTGTCTCCTGCCTGACTCCCTACTGTGGTGGTGCTGGAATCAGAGCGGCCGGCCGGGGGACGTGAGTGCTGACGGAAGAGGCCTCTGCCATCTTGTCCCCAGCCAGGAGGGTCCCCCTCCAACAAACCTCACTCCCTCCTCATCCCCCCACCAAAGATGGAGGTCCCCCTGTGACCTCTTGTTTCGCAAACGAGGGAGCGAGGGATGGAGAGAACACACTCCCCACTCTAAGGGACCCGGACTACTTACTACCACGTGGGGCGGCAGTCTCCAACCGCCTGCAGTGTCCTGGACCTGGGCTGGCGCCGTGATGCGAGGGGGGACCGCCTGCTGCTGGGACTCCTCCTCCCCTGGGCCGAGCACACCGGGGCAGTGTCTGGGGGTGACCGACGCTGGGAGAGGGTCCAGGGCGTGGCAGTAGGAGACGTCCGTGCTCCCACTCTGTGAAATCCGTGTGGTATTGTCACAGACGACAACAGGGGGAGGACCTACTTCATGGCTGGCTGGGTCACATTCCAGACAGACACCCCGAGGTGGGGTGGGAGGGACTGCGTGTGGCAGAGGCAGGGAGGAGGGGCAGGAGCTGGGGCCCTGCAGAGGGTCGGGTTCAGGATGAGGCCCACACATGGCTTGGGCCAGGGGCACCTGAGGGCACCGCACAGGAGCTCGAGCCTGGCTCATCGCTTGGGAGCATCCCACTCGTCCCTCATCTCCATACGTCCCCGTGGTTCTGCAGACAACCCCCCACCACTCAGAAACAAGGCCTGTTTGGTTGCTGTCGGGGCTTTTCTTCCCAAGCTGCATGGAGGCATGGACTTGGCACTACGGCTGCCCGGGTTCTCAGGGGCCCCG
>NW_006159876.1:466616-467818 GCF_000334495.1 Tupaia belangeri chinensis | reverse complement strand
GCTGCCGGTGTCCTCAGGGTCCCAGCCTGTGACTGCACAGGAAGCCACACCCCAGAGGGGCCCAGAGCTCTTCCCCTTCCCTGTTGGGAGGCGGCTCCGGGGCTCTTCTGCCCTCCTCTCAGCGTCAGCCTCTAACTCTCTCGAGGGTTCCTTTTAACAGGCCCCCCACTTCCAGAGAGCAAAGCCAGAGCAAGCACTGGCAGCTCCCTCCTTGGCAGGCCACACGCATTGACTGCACAGGAAGCCACACCCCAGAGGGGCCCAGAGCTCTTCCCCTTCCCTGTTGGGAGGCGGCTCCGGGGCTCTTCTGCCCTCCTCTCAGCGTCAGCCTCTAACTCTCTCGAGGGTTCCTTTTAACAGGCCCCCCACTTCCAGAGAGCAAAGCCAGAGCAAGCACTGGCAGCTCCCTCCTTGGCAGGCCACACGCATCACAGGACATGGTGCGACAGCTGACCCCGTGCCCTTCGACTGCAGAGTTCAGCCCCAGCACACCCCGGGAGGGCCGCGTGAGCGCCAGACTTCCAGCCACGCCCATCCATCGGGCAGAGGGTGGCAGGGCGTGGGAGCCTCGCCCCAAGGTTTACACCTGGCCCTGCACGGGGAGGCCGTGCGTCACCGGAGCCCCCGAGTGCTCAGCACGGCCAGGCCCTGTTCTGCTGGCTTTCTGTGACCCTGGAGGCAGGCACCGCTATTTCTGTATGGCTATGGACCAGAGAGGCTAAGCCAGCCAAGGTTCAGGGCTTGAGCACGAACAGTCTGATGTCATGGGCTGCCCTATTAACGGGGCCCGCAGGCCCAGGTGGTGGTCTTCCGGGAGCTAGGCGAGGGCTGGGCGCCATGAGTGACAGCTGTGAAGGCTGCCAGGCCTGACTCACCATGAGGCCCTGGCAGCCCCGGAGACATACCGTGAGGTAGATGGGTGCCCTTGAGCACCACGGGAGGGCTCTGGGGGTGTCCCAGCTGCAGGTAGGCAGCCTGGCGTGTGCACACGGGCATCTCATGGGGTGGAGTGACAGGCAGGTGGGCACAGGCCTCTGTAGGAATGGACCAGCGAGCTGGGGACAGCGGAGGCTGAGGGGGAGGCAGGCGAGGTGAGGCTGGCGGGGTGGCCGTGGGCTTGGCAAACCTTCCTGCATGGTATCTCTCTGGGCTCGGCCAGCCTCCTGGGAGTCAGCTCTTGCTGGCCTGCCAGTGGGTGCACG